>NC_082709.1:28583497-29183497 GCF_030144855.1 Hypanus sabinus | reverse complement strand
CCTCACCTGGAAGGACTGTTTGGGGCCCTGAATGGTAGTGAGGGAGGAGGTGTAGGGACAGGTGTAGCACTTGTCCCATTTGCAAGGGCAAGTGTTGGGAGAGAGATCAGTGTTGCTTGGATTTCCAGCATCTGCAGATATTCTCCTGTTTGTGATTGGATTCCTACTGCCGGTATTTCCTTCGTATTGCCCATTCCCCCTCCACATTCATTGCCACTGAAAACTGTCTTGTTTCCCCTTCTTTCCCAAAAATGGCAAAGGGCCTCTAACCTGAAACATCAATTTTATTCCACTTCCATAGCTGGAGCTGGTGCGTGATTCCAGCTTTTGCAACACACGCAGAATGACAGGGGAGCTCAGGGAATCAGGCAGCATCAATGGGGGGAAATGAACAGTCAACAGTTTGGGCCGAGTTGCTTCATCAGGACTGGAAAGGAAGGGGACAGAAGCCAGTATAAATGGGAGGGGCAGGACCAGCAGCTAGCAGGTAATAAACTTCATTCCATACATGCTGCCTGACCTGCTGAGTGTCTCCAGCATTTTCTGTGAGTTGCTCAAGATTACCAGCATCTGCAGAATCTCTTGTGATTTTAGCCTTTTCTGGTTTTGTTTCAAGTGTTCATGAATAATGCATGTTAACCTGAAGGAGCTTTCATGGACTCTGAGATTTGCATCCTTAGAAACACTGAGGAAAGTTATATGGATAGCATATCAGAATGCGTGTTCTCTAAAATACAAAATTCTCCAGTCATTTGGTGGCTGTTTGGCTTAGAAAGGATGAAATTGCTGAAGACAATGAGGAAATTAAGAATGGTAGAAACTTGCAGTGGACAAAAGTAAGTCAGCAGGAACTGCAATTTTTATAGACAGGAAATGTGCATGGAAATAAAGTTTGCCATATAACCCTAAATATCCTGTTGTTACACATGATTTGCCCTTTTTCCTTATCCTTGCTTTTCAGCTTTACTTCTTTAATGAAGTAATCAAATTAACCAAAATATCATTCTAATGGCTCTCGTTTTGAGGTCAACACCTGTGTGTCAGTCTTGACTGATAATGATTATAATTAGAGTGGGGATGAGAGAGATAATGGTTGTTATTTCATGACCTCTGCTTCTATAAACTATCATGTAGAATGTGGTGATAACCTTGAATTGGCAGCAAAAATTAGTAAAGGTCCTTTTCTCGATGCTTTCTGGTCCTACGTTCACCTTCATTTATGGGTTTAGTGTGCAGTTTTTGGTTCTGAAGTTATCTGCTTCAGTTGTACCATACAAAGGATCATGGCTAGATCCTGGAAAACATAGCCACTTCTCAGACGTCCTGAGTCACCTCTCAGTGAACGCAAATATTTACTACTGCTTTCAAATCACCAGCATAAATTTAGAAGAGGACCCCAGACATGAGTCAAAATTCATGTTCTTCTGAACAATGAACATGGCTCTTACATGCTTCTTGGACTTGAACTACCTATTACTGGTACCTCAAGAAATGGAAAGATTGCAAAATTCTCCAAATTAATTGGAAAAACAAGAAAACTAACTCCAACACTAAGGCTCCAGTAACATTCAATTGTGTACTTGTGGACTAGGCTACAGATAGCAAAGCACTACTCTGATATAAAACTAAAATCTGTTTTGACTGTGGCCAATCAGAGCTCGATCTGAGAGAGAAGGCATATAATTGTTTTGTTATTTGGCCAATGCAACTCCATCATATTTCATCTGGTCCCCTTGGCTAGTGCCACCCGGATCCATCCGATGAAGTTCAGACTTGTCAGGTTATTTATGTCAGTTTTCAAATATATTATACAAAAAATAACCAGGAAATGCATTGCTATCCACACTGAGCAAACTAACAAAAATACAGGAGTAATGAAAAGCGTCTGATCTATTATTTTTACAAACCTGATGAAGTTATTTTGTTATATTTTAAACCAAGGAGATTTGAGATAAAGTATGTTAATTGACAAGTGATTGAGTCTGTAAAACTTCCTGCAAGTGGAGTTTTAAAAAGATTATCTAGAGGAGATGTGGAACAGCTTTGATTTTTGTCTCTCGCCTTAGTATTGCCATTAATTTATTAATTAAGCCTGATTGAAAGATACCTCTGACATTGGATGAATCACTATGTTGTAATATTAACATAGTTATTAATGAATAATGCCAGATTTTTGAGTACATTCATATTTAAGATGAAAGTAACCATTGTGTTGCTATGGTCAAATGAAAAAAAATGCTTACAATTGAGAATTTAGACTCTAAAATGTACAATTAAAAAACTTCTGAAAACATTGAGAGGAATATTGACCAGAAGCTCAGCTGGAGCAGCCACATGAATATCATAGCTACAAGAGCAGAGCAGAGATTTAGTATCCTTCTGTGAGTGTCTCATCTCCTTACATTCTAAAACCTTTCCTTCATCGAGAGGATACAAACCAAGAATGTGATGGACTATTCTCCACTTGACAGAATGAATACAGGCCCCAAACATTCTAGACACTCAACACAATGCAAGGCAGTGCTCTAGTTTGACTGGTAAAGCAACCTGAAGCTTGAACGGTCTACACCTCCATTATCAGCTTGTGATGTAGTGTGTACCACATACAAAATGCCAGGCTTCTCTGACAGTACCATCTAAACTAATGATCTTTGCCTCCAAGAAGGACTGCAGGTGAATGGCAACAGGTTCCTCAGTGGATCACACATCATCCTGACTTGGATGTGTATTGGCAACACATGAATTAGGAGCAGGAGAAGCCTATTTTACCCCTAGGGAGCTAGGGCTTTACTCTTTGGAGAGAAGGAGGATGAGAGGAGACATGATAGAGGTGTACAAGATATTAAGAGGAATAGACAGAGCAGACAGCCAGCGCCTCTTCCCCAGGGCACCACTGCTCAGTACAAGAGGACACGGCTTTAAGGTAAGGGGAGGGAAGTTCAAGGGGGATATTAGAGGAAGGTTTTTCACTCAGGGAGTGGTTGGTGCGTGGAATGCACTGCCTGAGTCAGTGGTGGAGGCAGATACACTAGTGAAATTTAAGATACTACTTGACAGGTATATGGAGGAATTTAAAGTGGGGTGTTATATGGGAGGCAGGGTTTAAGAGTCGGCAGAACATTGTGGGCCGAAGGGCCTGTACTGTGCTGTACTATTCTATGTTCTATGTTCAACTAAGATCAACACTGACTTTAAACTTTCCCCCTCTTACCTTAAAGCTATGTCTTCCAGTATTTGACATTTCCACTCTGGGATTAAGACTCTACCAACCCCATTTATTTTATATACTTCATTATTTTCTGTACTTCCAGCAGGTTGCCCTTCAACCTCCACTGCCAATTCCTCAGGCAGAATATCCCCTTTGTGGACAACACAGACGAAATGCAGGAGGAACTCAGCAGGCTAGGCAGGATTTATACAGGGAAATGAGCAGCTGATGTTTTGGACAAAGACCTTTCAATGGGACTCTTATCCCTCTCTATTCATCTTGACAAGATCGCTCGGTTTTTTACGTTTTAATCAAGTTATTTCTCGAGTGGATACAAGCCTGCCAACTTCTTTTCATTACTTTTTTGACAGGAGTACATGAGAATGCGGGAAGATCTTATAGAGGTATTCAAAATTATGAGGGTCATACTGTAGATAGGGTGAATGCTTGCAGGTTCTTTCCCCGCTCAGGTTGGGTGAGACCAGAACTAGAGATATTGGTTTAAGGTGTAAGGTGAGATATTTAAAGGTAATTTGAGAGGAAACTTCTTCACTCACAGGGCGATGTGAGTGTGGAACAAGCTGCCTGTGGAAGTGGCAGGTGAAAGTCCAATTGTAACATTTAAGAGAAGTTTGGATAGGTGTGTGGATGAGGGAGATATGATGGGCTATGGTCCAGGCCCAGGTAATTGGGACTAGGAAGAAGACCAGGAAGGTCCTTTTTCTGTGTTGTGGTACTCTATGATTAGAAAATGTTCTAGGTATTAGCCCCGTAAGCCTCTCTGAACTATTCCCAATATATTAACACCTTTCACGAGGAGATCTGCAGATGCTGGAAATTCAAGCAAGACACACAAAATGCTGGTGGAACGCAGCAGGCCAGGCAGCATCTATAAGCATCTACAGTCAATGTAGATCTATAAGCATCTACAGTCAATGTTTAGGGCTGAGACCCTTTGTCAGGACTAACTGAAAGGAAAGATAGTAAGAGATTTGAAAGTAGGAGGGGGAGGGGGAAATGTGAAATGATAGGAGAAGACCGGAGGGGGTGGGGTGAAATTGAAAGCCGGAAAGGTGATTGGCAAAATGGATACGGAGTGAAATACTGCACACAATACTTTAGATGTGATCTAACCAATGTCTGATACAATGGAAGCAACACCTGCCCACACTTTTAATTTTAATTCCTCTTGAGATAAGCAAATTGTCCTCTTAAATGTATGCATTATTTAGAGTCATTGGTATTCACAGCACAGGAAATGGCCCTTCAGCCCATTTCTTGTACCTACCTGATGCTAATCCCATTTACCCCTGTGAGGTCGATAACCTTCTCTGCCTTGGTGATTGAAGTACTTGTCTGGATGTTTCTTAAACGTCATGAGATTATCTGTCACTGCTACCTCTTTAAGGGGTAGGGCACTTCACACTCCAACTTCCCTGTATGTGAAAGAATTTTCCTTTCTACCTGTTGTTGAACCCCCACCATGGGGATAAAGATCCCACCAAATTGAAAGCCTGCTTTTTCATTGTAATGGAGTATTAGGGATCTGCTAGTCCCCCCAGGAGTGCTGTGGAGAAACAACTTGTGTGCTTACTGTAGAGCAGCTGATCAGCAATGCATCAGATGTCTACACGTCCACTGTGCACTGGAGAGCACAGTGAGTCCATCTAATTCCTCCTGATCCACTCAGCCAATACTCCTTTCATCTTGGGCTACCCCTGGCTGTCCACTCACAACCCTCACTTCGTCTGGACATCCAGTTCACACTACCTACCTGCCCCACCACCTGCATGCAATCTCAGTTGACATCACCCCATAAATCCGTGGAGTTTCAGGAAGCACTGGACCTCACCAAGGTCCCACAGGAGTATCATAACTTAGCCATCGCCTAAAAGGGAAGTCAACACCCTGCCACCTCACAAACGATTGCGCGATGGACCTCCTCCTCGAGGTTGTCTGTTTTCTCTCTCCTCTCCTGAGACACAAGCAATGAATGACCACATTGCCAAAGTGTTACAGCACAGATTTATTTGACCATCCCAGTTCCCAGCCGGGGCAGGATTCTTCTTTGTCAAAAAGAAAGATGGGGGTCTTTGTCTCTGCTTTGACTACCATCCACTCAACAAAGTCACCATTAAAAACTGCTACCCTCTCCCCTTGTTGGATAACACATTTGAAACACTCTACAGGACCCAGATCTTCACCAAACTGGATCAATAAAGTATTTACAAACTGATCCACATCTGCCAGGGGGATGAGTGGAAGACAGTGTTCATAACACCCACTGGAAACTACAAATACTTGGCGATGCTTTTCAAATTTTCCACCAATTTTCCAAGCCTTCATTAAAGAGATCCTCCAAGACATGCTACACAGGTATGTGTTTGTCTACATCTATGATATCCTCATCTTCTCCAAGGATCCCCAAGACCATATCCGTCATGACCCCTCAGTCCTTCAGCATCTCATTGAAAACCAACCATACTGCAAGTTAGGAAAATGCGAGTTCCACACTCCGCACACCATTATTGTATGGCCCCAACAATGCTTCTTGGTGCTTCTCCAACTTCTATCGCTATTTAATCAGGAATTACAGCCAAAACACTGCTCCTCTCACCCCTTCACCAAGTCACCTACCTCACCGATAACCTTAATCTGCTGCCGCGGCCCATGCTTTCAAGAAGCTCAAGTGATGCCTCATCCCCTCTCCCATTCTTTGCCATCCAAACCCCTCAGGACCTTTTGTGGTAGTGGTCAACACATCTGATGTGGGTGTTGGGGTGTCATCATCTCCCAGTGAGGACCAGACTGGAAGGCACCCCCTTGTGCCAATTTCTTGTGCAAGTTTAACTTTACACAGAGCTGTTATGGAGAAGGAGACAGGGAGCATCTCGCCATTAAATGGGACTTCTAGAAATGGAGACACCCCTCTTCAACCATCCAGGTGCATGATGGACCATGGATTTCTGCAGTGCCGGTTCTGGAGGCCCACGATGATTGCAGTTGTACATCAGTTCATTGCTCCTGCCCTAAATACACCTTGTCCAGCCAGCGACCCTCTGGGCTCCTGTGGCTCCTACAATGCCCTCAATGCCCATGATCCCACATCACCATGGATTTCATTACGTGTTTGCCACCTTCTGATTGGGTCCTGGTGATCATGACAGTGGTGGACTGGTTCTCCACGGTGGACTACTTCATTGACCTCCTCAGTCTTCCATCAGCCTTGAGACAGTGAACCTGGTTGTCCAACATGTAGTTTGCTCCATAGCTTCTCTCACAGGCTATTGTATTGGCATGGGCTCCACATTTTGTCTCCTGCTTCTGGTGAGCTTTCTGTTCCCTCCTCCACATCTCAGTGAGTTTCTCCTCTGGCTATCACTTGCAGACCAATGGTCAATTCAAAAGAGCCAGTCAGCAAGTGGCAAAGTTTCTGCGATGCTTCACCTTCTCTAAGCCTTCCACTTGGAAGAGGTATCTGCTCTGGGCTGAGCTGTCCCACAATATACACACCTCCTCTGCCATGGACATGTCACTCTACCAACCCCTATTGTTCCCCGTGGAGAATAATGGCTCACTGATATCGGAATGGTAGGAAGAGGGCCTGGAGGACCATCCCAGCCTCTTCCTGCGATTACTACCACCAGGCTAACCACTGTCAGTGCCCAGCTCGATGATTTCAGCCCAGGGCACAGGTCTGACTGTCCACCCAAGATCTGCCCCTGCACACCAACCCCTGCAAGCTCTCACTTGGGCTCACTGGTCCCTTCAAGATGATGTATCACATCAATCCAGTCACTTACCATCTCCATCTGTCACCATCCCTCAGGGTCACACCTACCTTCCATGTACCCTGCCTCAAGTTTGTTTTCCATGGACCACTCAAGCCCACTCAGCCTGAAATTACGGAGCCAAGGATACTGTGAGATGGTTCAGTGTACACGGTTCTCTGATTGATGAATTCACGTCATGGATTCATGTATGCAGTACCTGCTTAACTGAGAAGGGTATAGCCCGAACTTGAGAACTTGCGTCTCATTCAATTACATTTTGGATCCATCACACATTCCACCAGAACCATCCGTATTATCCTGGGCCATTGGGGGTAGCCGAAGAGTTGGGGGAAGGGGGCTTTTATCAGGCCTACACATGTGGGCTCCTCCCAGTCTCCATCCAACTATTAGGAGTCACCTGCCACTTGTTCTAGCTCATCACCTGCAGCCTATTTAAACACATACGTCATCTACAGTCCTTGTTCATCCATCGAACCAGCCAGCTTCAACCAGTTGCTCCTAGCCTTAATTACCTTGTTGCCTTGTGTTAAGTATCTACTCTCTTGTTTTATGGTCCCTTATGACTTGTTACTTTGCTGTTTTTAATTAAAGCTATCACTCACCACAATTGTCTCAGTTGCTCTGCGTTTGGTTAAAACCTCCTCTAAATTTCCTGACACTGGAGTTGCCATTGGCTACAAGAGGCCCACTGCCAGCTGACTCCCTTAACATCCCACCAAGCAGAACATTAAAGCAGTCGTAAATGGTGTAATGGATTCCATTGACTTCCCGCCTCAACGCAGCGTTGCAAGCCACTTCTGGAAGGGTACTTATTGGAAAATGAGTCGAAAGCTGTATATTTCTATGAAGCTTGTTGGCCAGCCCGAGCACAGATGCTTCAACTAAACTGTAGCATTCCTAATGCTTATGTTAGGCAAGGGAGATCAGTATGTGCAAAATATTCAATTAGCCTTTTGTTTTAAAGAATAAACTAATAAACACATTTTCATGACTTGCTACAATATGTTTTTTTCTTTCTTATGGATTAGAGGTGTCATGGAAACCTGACATTTCCAGACTTTGCACACATCCTGAGCCACCCTAGTGACGTGGGCCCAAGGTGGAGGCCCACATATGTCCCATTGTGTCTTCATTCAGTTTTATTGGAGCCAACTCATTCAACTGGCCTGCTGCCAATCCTGCCCAACCCTGGAAAATTCAGAACACTTCCTTCAATCTTTCCTTCCTTTTCCCTCTAACTATAACAAGCTGTTATGTTCAGGCAATTTCCGACTGTTTTTCTGCAGAAAGGGTTTGGAAAAAAATGCTTTTCTGTGCTGGGCATTGAAATTAAAGTAGATTTACACAAGTTACATAAAAATGTGTCTGTACAAAAGATGATTAATATCCTAATAGTCACTGGTTTCCCTAAGGATTGTAAACAATAAACAATTCATTAATCTGTCTTGACAATCAATAAACCTTGACCTGGAAATTTGTTATATTTTATTGCCATTAATTTCACTCTTATTGGTGGTTTACACCTCCATCTGAGGAACCCAGGCACCCCTCATAGTCATTGCTCCCAGCTCATGGCCAGGCACATAGCAAATGCAAGCTTATTGCTTTAACTTCACCAAAATGATGGTAATGACATTGTTCCTATATCGGGTGTAATACAACCTCTTTCACCTGACATTGACGTAGCTGAGGAGTTGGAACGCTAAACAGATTTCATTTGATATCATGTGAGGTCACTGAATGAGTTTAAAAGCTTTCCTTCAGCAAGACCTGCACCATGTATATCAAAGTTACAGGTGGCTGCACAGGCTGACAGGGTGGTTAAAGAGGCTTATGGAATGTTTGCTTTTATTAGTTGAGGCACTGAGTTCAAAAGTCAGGAGGTTATGTTGCAACTTTATAAAATTTTAGTTAGGCCACATCTGGAGTATTACTCACTCCAATATAGGGAGGATGTTGAGGCTTTGGAGAGGGTGCAGAAGAGGTTTACAAGGATACTACCTGGTTTAGAGGGCAAATACTATCAGGAGAGGTTATATAAACCTGGGTTATTTTTGCTGGGGTGTTGGAGGCTAAGGGGAGATCTGATAGAGGTTTACAAGATTATGAGAGGCATAGATAGAATGGACAGCGAGTATCTGCTTTCCAGGGTTGAAATGTCTGATACCAGAGGGCACGCATTGAAGAGGAGAGGCGGTAGGTTCAAGGGGATGTGAGGGATAAGTTTTTCACTCAGAGAATCGTGGAGGCCTGGAATGCGCTGGCTGGTCTGATGGTAAAGGCAAATACATTAGGGGGCTTTTAAGAGATGTTTGGATAGGCACATGGATGTAAGAAGGATGGAGGGATATGGACATGGTGTAGCCTGTCCCTGTGCTCTATGTTCTATGTATAATGCCACAGTCTCAGTGCATCTAATCTTCTTCAGATCCAGTCCTGCTGCAGAACATTCAGAGCAACCAGATAAGAGCTATCCACAAGAAAAATCTTTGCACTCTTCTTGCTACAGAGCTGAGCGAGGCGCAGCAGAGCAAGAGAGTGCGGTATCTGATTAGTAGCTAATTTCAAAGTAGAAAATGGTATAGAATCAAACATGACAGCTTGGAAAGATGGTGAGAGTGAAGCACCATGGCAGTGAGCTCCTCACTTGATCCACTTCCTATTACTTCTCCACTCTAGAGAGTGCACTGGCAACATAGCTCCTTCCTGCTCCTTTCCAAGATCCGATCTGTCTGGAATTTGTGCTTTACCAAGTATGTCAGAGCCACATTGAATCAAGTTACCAATTGTTTCAAGTCGTCCCTGTATGGGCATCATTTGTTAACTGTGAAATATTAAGTTAAGCATTTTTGACTTTCAGAGCATTATTTTCTGTATTAGATGGCGCTAATTGTTGTAAGGACCAAATATCTCACAGTTTATTATTATGTTGGTGTCATAATATTATTGAAGACTGCCTCCCACCCCACCCCCCAGCACAATCTTCAGTCTGTACTGGCCATTAACACACACTTACCAAATGATTCAATGTACATGTGACAAATAAGAAGTTAATCTAACTTAATCAGCCCTGAGCTGATTGACCTGGAGGTGAACTTCAAAAACCCTAGTCCATTTCTCCATATCTGAACAATGACGTTTCTGCACCTACCTCACCCTCATTTGTTATTGAACTTCTGGTTAATTTATTTGATACCTTTACCTCTGACTTTTCTCAGCTTTACTATTTTCCCAGAGAACCACTGGCTTAAACTCTACCACATCCAGACCCAGACACCTAGACATGAGTCATTGTCCACTGATTCTGCCATTATGAAGAGTCTCAGCTCCTCCTCTTCATTACATGCTGTGTTGAAAATCCTCATCCTCATTACAAAATCCCTTCATGTTTTCAGTCCTCCTAATTTTGATTAATTTACAAATAATTTGATTTGTCAAGATCCCCTGACCAAGTATATTGTTCTATTGTATAAATTACATTCCTCTTTGCCACTCATTTATGAGTCTTTATTCATCATCTTCTCAGCTTCTCTTCTTCCAAATCTTCCTTAAAACTTCAATAGCTCCATTAGCCACTCACAGTTATACTTGCTCAAGTATGACAACCGATGGAGATGTGGCTAACATAGTACTGTTGCTCTAGATGTGTATGTTGTGTTAGTTTGAGCAGTGGGAATGGTACATGGTTAACAAAATGGCACAATGCTGGATATTCTAAAAAAAATAGTTCAGCTGTTCTACATTCAGACTACTTAAGAACAACAAGGAGAGCAAAACTTGCTATCTGGCAGTTTAACTTCTTCTTTAAACCTACTGATTCCCAAAGCTATCTTGACTATACCTCTTCCCACCCCATCTCCTGTAAAAATGCTATTTTATTTTTCTCGTTCCTTTGTCTCTGCCAATGTTCTTGGTATGAGGCTTTCCTTCTCAGGACATCAGAGATGTCCTCCTTCTTCAAAGAACAGGGTTTCCCTTCCTCCACCATTGATGCTGCCCTTACCTGCTTCTCCTCCATTTCCCAAACATCTGCGCTCACCCCATCTTCCTGCTGCCTTAACAGTGATAGAGTTCCTCTTGTCCTCACCTACCACCCATAAGCCTTCACATATAACCCATCATTTTCCGCAACTTCCACCATCAAAAGGATCCTACCAGCAAACACATCTTTACCTCTTCCTACTCTATGCAGAACTCACGTGATTCCCCTGTCCATTCATTCTTCTCCATTCAGGCCCTTGTCCCTGCCAGCAAAGCGTTACATCTGCCCATTTACCTCCTTATTCACCTCCATTCAGGGCCCCAAACAGTCCTTCCAGGTGAGGCAACACTTCATCTGCAGTTCTGCTGGGGTTATCTCGTGTATTCTGTGCTCCCAATGCAGCCTCTTTTACACTGGTGAGACTGATCATAAATTGGGGGACCACTTCGTCGAGCTCCTCCGCTCCATCCACCAACAGCGGAACTTCCCAATGGCCAAACATTTTAATTCTGATTCCCATTCCCATTCCAACATGTCGGTCCATGGCACCTTCTTGTGCCACAAAGTGGCCACTCTCAGCGTGTAGGAGCAACACATTATATTCAATCTGGATAGCCTCCACTCTGATGACATTAATATTAATTTCTCCTTCTGGTTAAAAACAATTCCCTCTCCCTCCCCCTCCCCTTCTATTCCCCACTACCTCTGGTTCCTCCCCCTTCTTCTCTTTCTCTTATGGTCCACTCTCCTCTCCTATCAAATTTCTTCATCTCCAGCCCTTTACCTTTCCCACTCACCTAGCATCACCTATCTTTGGTCTTCCCCCTTCCTTTCCAGTCCTGAAGAGGGATCTCGGCCCAAAGCGTCACTGTTTGTTCCTTTCCACGGATGCTGCCTGAACTGCTGAGTTCCTCCAGCATTTTGTGCATGTTGCTCTGGATTTCCAGTACCTGCAGAATTTCTGGTGTTTAACTTAGTATATGCCTGGATATTGAAAAGGAAACTGTGGCCTGCACAGGGCAATAATGTAACTGGAATTAAGCCATGCAGAAAGTGGGTAGTTGGGTGGCATTCAAAGTAAATCTGAGCGATAACAAGTGCATCAAAGGGAAGACATTATTTGGATCAATGAACTTTTTCTTCTGACAGACAGTTTGAAACAGCATGTTACTAAAGGAGCTAATTGACTACAGATAAATATCCATGGAAATTATTCTCTCACCAAAACAGTGGATCAACTGACCTCAAGGGATGGTACCAAATTGTTCCGAAAGAGGGAATTATCTGACGGAAATGACAGTGGAATGCTTTCCCTTTTGATTTGATTTCCATTTGTTTCTTCTTTTTCTGTTCAAGGCTATATTTTATTGGCAAGCATACAGTTCTCACATGAACTTGGATTTAATAACCCCAGCATATTTGCTCTCGCAGCAACCCTCCATGGACAAAAAAAGGAATATTTAGTTCCCCTCATGGCTTTAGATGTCCCAAATATTTTACAGTCAGTGAAACACTATTTAGAGTGTAGTTACCAATGAATTGTTGGAAATATGTGCACAGCAAGCTCCCATAAACAACAATGTGATAACAATCAGATAATCAATGTTAGTGATGTTACCAAGAGCAGACACTGAGGATAACTCTCCTGTAATTGTACAACAGAGGACCAATAATGGGAATGGAGTCAACAAAAAGGCATGAAAGCAAGCAAGAGCACTGTGTAATGATACTGAAAATGAATAAACAGGGATGAAAAGATATGACCCATGGCATCATTAATGAAAAGTCTATTCAAAGTAGCACATTAAATTAATGGCCCAGTTACACTGCAATCTCTGCTTCGATCAATATAATTTTTATTTTGCATCAATGCACAAAGTGCTGTGCGCCTGCAGTGAGAAGTTACTGACTTAAGAATGAGCTAAATTTGGCAGGTGCTGCGGGATTTAAACCAGGAGAGCACTTTCCTAGGTGTTTCACACAAACCATGGAGGGACTGCAAATGATACAAATCTATTCTTCTAAATATATAAACAACTTCTTGTTTTGTTTTTTGTTGTTTGACTGAGATCTTCAACCTTCTGCTGGCTGGGTTGATTGCTGGTCTGAAACAAAAAAATAAAAAGCTTCAGGACATCAGGAAGGGGAAGTTGGAAAAGACACTCATTGAGGGAACAGCAGTAGAAAGGGTGAGCAGTTTCGAGTTCCTGGGTGCTTACATCTCTGAGGATCCATCCTGGGCCCAACACATTGATGCGGTCACGAAGAAGGCCCTCAAAGACACTCAAAGCTGCTGCGCATGTTGACTCTGTGGTTAAGAAGTTACACAGTGCATTGGCCTTCATCAATTGTGGGATTGAGTTTAAGAGCCGAGAGATAATGTTGCAGCTATATAGGACACTGGTCAGACCCCACTTGGAGTACTGTGCTCAGTTCCGGTCACTTCACTACAGGAAGGATGTGGAAACCATAGAAAGGCTGCAGAGGAGATTTACAAGGATGTTGCCTGGATTGAGGAGCATGCCTTATGAGAATAGGCTGAGTGGACGTGGCCTTTTCTCTTTGGAGTAATGGAGGATGAGAGGAGTCCTGATAGAGGTGTGTAAGATGATGAGAGGTATTGATCGTGTGGATAGTCAGAGGCTTTTTCCCAGGGCTGAAATGGCTAACATAAGAGGGCACAGTTTTAAGGTAGTTGGAAGTTGGTACAGAGGAGATGTCGGGGGTAAGTTTTTTGTGCAGAGAGTGGTGATTGCGTGGAATGGGCTGCTGGCAATGGTGGTGTAGGCGGATATGATAACGTCTTTTAAGAGACTTCTGGATAGGTATGTGGAGGTTAGAAAAATAGAGGGCTATGGATAACCGTAGGTAATTTCTAAGGTAAGGATATGTTTGGCACAGCTTTGTGGGCTGAAGGGCCTGTATTTTGCTGTAGGTTTTCTATGTTTCTAAGGCATGCCAGCGGCTAGACTTCATTTGGAGTTTGAGGAGATTTCGTAAACTCTGGGAAGTTTCCACAGAAGTACTGTGGATTGCATCAGTGCCTGGCATGGAAGCTCCAATGCACAGGATCAAAAGAACCTGCAAGAGGGTTGTAGACAGCCAGTTCCATCACGGGCATGAGAATTGAGGGCATCTTCAAAAGATAGTACCTCAAGAAGGCAGCATACAATATTAAAAGCCCTCACTATCCGGGACATTACTACCATCAGAGAGGAGGTACATGACCCTCTTGTATGCTGAACAAATGTTGCAAGATGATAACCTTTTGTCAGTTCTGATACATAATGGAAATGCTGATTATGTAAACTTATTGAATTCATTCTAGAGTTCTGGGCTGTAATATGGCCAGTTGGAAGGTGAGGCGCTGTACACAATGCACTTCATGGGAAAAGTCAAAGCTTACAAAGACTGAGAGGTCCAAATAAGTCTGAGATGGGGAATAAAAAGAGGTAGAAAGCTGCATGCTCCGGGCCAACTGTGCACACTGAACATTTGTTTTCCGTAATGAAGAGGACATCAGTCCAGTTTCTAAACTTCATCTTTCACCCTTCTCCTTCCACCAGAAAAAGGATAAAGGCTCCCTTGTCTTCACCTTTCACCTGCCTGTGATATATAACAGATTGCTCACTGTTATTTCTGACACCTCCAATCACTACCAGACAAACCTTAACCCTTTTCTCTCCTTTCGGCATTGCAATGCGAGCATTCGCCCTGTTTTTACTTGGAGCCACAACAAACTGCAAATGCTGGCATCTGGAGCAGTAAAAGAAGCTGCCGGTGGGACATAGCTGGTACAGTTGTATCTGTAGAGGCACAGGGATAGTCGATGTGTGGACTCAAGACTCTGCAATAGAGTGCAAAGGAGAGACAGTCGGTATAAAGTGGAGAGGAGGAGGGGATAGCCGATAGCTGGATTCAGCTGAGGAGGGGTTGATAGGCAGATGGAGCCATGGGGGGGGGGGGAAGGGATGGCACAGATTAGTGGCGACCCTTTAAACTTGGTCTCCGATGGGGATCATCAAATAATCCTGTTTAGGACTCCTACAGCTGAAAATCACAGGAATGGCCATGCAACTGTAAGCAACAGTGTGCTAAGATGTTTAATGAATCTAAAAGATCAATGAACCCCAGATGTCAGACTCAAGTTGCGAGTGCGATTCCAGTTTAAGAAAATGGAAGCACGGATGCGGAGCTGGCTGCAGGTACAAATGAAACACTGCGGCTTTAGACACCCACTCCCGACTATTCTGTTGCCGAATGTACAGTCTCTATGAAATAAAATTGAAGATCTCAGAGCAAGATTGCTGCACCAGAGGGACATCAGAGACTGCTGTATATTTTGCTTCATGGAAACATGGCTATCCCCTGCCAACTTAGATGCAGCGCTGCAGCCGAATGGCTTCATCATTCTCTGAGGAGTATGCTTCATGACTAACTTCATCACGGCCCACAGGAAAGTTTCTGTGGACATGTTATCTATCTTTGTGGCTGAAGGAGTTTTCCACCTTCAGCCTGGTAGCAGAGTACGTTGCACTTCAGGTTCTGGAGGAGCTGAGCATCATACTCAGCAGTCATGAAACAGCGCATCCAGATACCTTCCCTTTCACTGCGGGGGGATTTCAACCAGGCCAGCTTGAATATGTCTTTGAACAACTACCACCAACGTGTCACCTGTGCCATCAGAGGGGCTAGCATACTCAACCACTGTCACACCACCATCAAGAGCACTTACTGTGCCATCCCACACTCACATTTTGGGAAGACCAGCCACCTGGCAATGCTACTACTGCTCTCAGCATATAAGCAGAGACTAAAGACAGCAACACCAGTGGTGAGGACCAAGAAGGCATGGACAAGGGAGGCAGAGGAGTTATTACAAGACTGCTTTATGTGTCGGTGTACTGGATAATATTCAGGGACTCATCAAAAAATCTGAATGAATATGCCACAGTTGTCATTGACTTCAAGACCCATGTGCTTTCGAAAACATACTGGACATAGCTAACCTATAAACTGTGGATGAACCAGGAGATACGTAGGCCACTGAAGGCTGGATCTGTGGCATTCAAAACCGGTGATCCAGTACTATACAACAAGTCCAGGTTTGGCCTACGAAGGCTATTTTAAAGGTGATAAAATAATTCAGATTGGTTCACATCAGCTCCAGCAGGGACTGTAGGCCACCACTTTCTACAAAGCAAATCCAACACCATGAATGATTATGATGCTTCACTCCCAAATGAGCTTGATGCCTTTTATGCACACTTTCAAAGGGAGAATAAAACTACTCCTGTGGAAATCCCCGCAGCATCCGGTGACCCTGTGATCTCTGTCTCGGAGGACCATAAGACCATTAGACATAGGAGCAGAATTAGACCATTCAGCTTATCGACGCTACTCTGCCAGTTCATCATGGCTAATCCTGGATCCCATTCAACCCCATGCTCTTGCCCCTCACCATATCTCGACCAATCAGGAATCTATGAACTTCCACTTTAAATTTGCCCATGGACTTGGCCTCCACTGCAGCCTGTGGCAGAGCATTCCACAGATTCACCACTCTGGATAAAAAAGTTCCTCCCTATTTCTGTTCTAAAAGCTCAGCCCTCAATTTTCAGGGTGTGCCCTCTAGTTCTGAATACCCCCACCAGAAGAAACATGCTCTCCACATCCACCCTATCTAGTCCTTTAAACATTAGGTAGGTTTCAATGAGATCCACCTGCCTTCTTTTAAATTTCAGGGAGTACAGGCCCAAAGCTGTGAAACACTTCTCATATGTTAACCCCCTTCATTCCCAGAATCATCGTCGTGAACCTCCTCTGGACTCTCTCCAATGACAACACATCCTTTCTGAGGTATAGGGCCCAAAACTGTTGACAATACTCCAAATACTCCAAGTACTCCAAGTACTCCAAGACTAGTGTCTTATAAAGCCTCGGCACTTTCTCCCCATTGAAATAAATGCCGACATTGCATTTACCATCTTTACCACATACTTGACCTGCAAATACACTTGCACAAGGACTTCTAAGTCCCTCTGCACCTCTGATTTTGAATTTTTTTCCCCCATTTAGATAATTGTCTTCATTATTTTTCCCTTTACCAAAATGTATTATCATACATTTCTGAACACTGTATTCCCTCTGCTACTTTTCTGCTCATTCTTCCAATTTGTCTAAGTTGTGCTGCAATCGCATTGCTTCCTCAGTACTACCTACCCTTCTACCTATCTTCATATCATCTGCAAACTTTGTCACAAAGCCATCAATTCCACTATCTAAATTATTGACAAACGATGTGAAAAGTAGGGGTCCCAATACTGACCCTTGAAAAATACCACCAGTCACTGGCAGCCAATCAGAAAAGGCCCCCTTTATTCCCAATTGCTGCCTCCTGCATGTTAGCCATTCTTCTATCCATGCCAGTGTCTTTCCTTTAACACATAGGATTTTATCTTGTTAAGCAACCTCAAGTGAGGCAACTTATCAAATGCCTTTTGAAAATTTAAGTAAATAGCATCCAATGCCTCTCCTTTGTCCACCCTGCTTGTTACTTCTTTGAAGAATTCTAACAGATTTGTCAGGTAAGATTTCCCTTTACAGAAACCATGCTGACTTTGACTTATTTTATTATTAGTCTCCAAGTACCCCAAAACATCATCCTCAATAATGGACCCCGACACTTTCCCAACCACTGAGGTTACGCAAACTGGCCTATAATTTCCTCTCTTTTTGGCTTCCGCCCCTCTTAAAGAGTAGGGTGACATTTGCAATTTCCCAATCTTCTGGGACCATGCTGGAATCAAGTGATTCTTGAAAGATCGTGACCAAAGCATCCATTATCTCTTCAGCAACCTCTTTCAGGACTTTGGGATGAAGTCCAACTGGGGCAGGTGACTTATCCACCTTAAGACCTTTCACTTTGCCTAGAACTTTTTCCTTTATAATAGCAATGGCACTCACTCCTGCTCCCTGACACTCATGGACCCCCTGGCTCACATTGGCTTCCACAGTGAAGACTAATGCAAAGTACTCACTAAGTTCATCTGTCATTTCTTTTTCCCCCATTATGCAATATCAATTCTCACCTCCCTTTCATTCTTTATATAAATGAAAAAACTTTTAGTATCCTGCTTTATATTATTCAGCTAGTTTGACCTCATATTTTGTCTTTTCCCTTCTTATAGCTTTTTTAGTTGCCTTGTATTGGATT
The DNA here is from genome assembly GCF_030144855.1 of Hypanus sabinus. NCBI lineage: Eukaryota > Metazoa > Chordata > Chondrichthyes > Myliobatiformes > Dasyatidae > Hypanus > Hypanus sabinus. Next base: position 29,165,297 of record NC_082709.1, on the reverse strand, counting down.
TTAAAAGCTTCCTAATCATCCAACTTGGCCCTGCCATTAAAGAGCTTCCTCTTCAGTGGGACATATCTATCCTGTGCCTTGTGAACAATTCCCAGAAACTTCAGTCACCTCTGTTCTACCATCGTCCCTGCCAGTATCCTCCTAAAATCCACCTGGGCAGCTCCTCTCTCTCATGCCTGTGTAATTCCCTTTATTCCATTGCCAAACCGATACATCTGACTTATGTTTCTCCCTCTCAAATTGCAGTATGAATTTAATCATATTGTGATCATTGCATCCAAAAGGTTCCTTTGCATTAAGCTCCCTAATAAGATCTGGGTTATTTTACAACACCCAATCTACGATAGCCTTTCCTCGAGTGGGCTCAATCACAAGCTGCTCTAAAAAGCCATCTCACAGGCATTCAACAAATTCCTTCTATTGCGATTCGACACCAACCTGATTTTTCCAGTCCCCTTGCATATTGAAGTCCTCCATTAAAATTGTGACATTTCCCTTATTATGTGCCCTTTCCAACTCCCTTTGCAATCTCAATCCCACATCTTGGCTACTATTTGGAGGTCTATATACGATTCCCATAATGTTTTTTACCCTTGCAGTTTCTTAACTCCACCCACAATGATTTGACATTGTCCGACCCTATGTCACCTCTTTCTAAAGATGTAATTAACCAATAGTGCTAGACCACCACCTATGCTTTCCTGCCTGTTCTTTCAATACAAAGTATAGCCTTTGATGTTAAACTCCCAACCTTGATCTTCTTTCAGCCATGGCTCAGTGATGCCCCCAGTGTCATACTGACCAATCTCTAACTGCGCCACGAGTTTATCCGCCTTATTCTGAGTGCTACGTGCATTTAAATCCAACATCTTCAGTCCTGCGATCTTTGCCCTTATGAATTTTGCCACAGCTGTACAATTTAACTCTTTGCTCTGCCTGCAGTTGTATACAATCATTAGCTTGTCCTTCCTTACATTCATATTACATATTACATTACCTATTTGTAAACTCCTGGCTCACCTTCAGCTCTGTCATACTGATTCCCATTCCCCTGCCATATTAGTTTAAGCCACTCCCAATGACAATGTCAGAGCATCTTTCAAGAGGGTGAACCTTCGCAGGAAATCAGGCCCTGATGGGGTACCTGGGGCTCTGATGGGGCTCTGATAACCTGTGCCACCAAACTGGCGGGAGTGTTCAAGAACATCTTCAATCTCTCACTGCTATAGCTGGAGGATCCCACCTGCTTCAAAAGGGTGACAATCATACCAGTGCCCAAGAAGAGCAGGGTGAGCTGCCTCAATGACTATCACCCAGTGGAACTCACATTTACTGGGATGAAGTGCGTTGAGAGATTGGTCATGGCCGGAATCAACTCTTGCCTCAATAAGGACCCGGACCCACTGCAATTTGCCTATCACCACAATAGTTCTACAGTAGGTGCCATCTCACTGGCTTGCCACTGAGCCTTGGATCATCTGGATAATAGTAGTACCCAGGCCAGGCTGATGTTTATTGATTACAGCTCAGCATTCAACACAAAGTCCTTCTCTTACTTGCACACAGGCAGAGGCTAAAGAGCAAGACTCCAGAGAGTAGGACAACAAAGAGGTGGTCACGAGAGGCAAAGGAGCGGATGCAGGATAGCTCGAGTCAGTGGATTGAGCCGTGTTCAAGGACTCAGCTGCTGATCTGAATGAATACACATAGTTGTCGTGGACTTTATAAAGCAGTCGCAGACAAGAATGTCCCCGCAAAACCCTCTTCCCCAACCAGAACCCCTGGATAAACCATGAGATCTGCAATCTGTTGAGGGTTAGATCAGAGGCATTGAAGTCTGGCGGCCAAGAAAGTTACAAGAGGTCCAGGAATGATCTCTGGAAAGCCTTCTCACGGGCGATGGACTAAACTTGAATCAATAAAGGAATTTCGATAGCTGTGGCAGGGCTTGAATGCTATCACCTCTTATGAAGTAAAATCAAGCAACATAGACGCCAACAGGGCTTCACTTCCAGATGAGCTCAATGCCTTCTGTGCTCACTTCGAATGTCCAAATGTTGACGAACCATCGGAGTCACCCACAGTCCCTGATGACCCTGTGATTTCAGTCTCTGAGACTGATGTGAGGGAGTACCTCTGGAAAGCGTCTGGCCCAGATGGGGAATCTGGCTGAGTACTAGAGACCTGTGCCGATCTGCTGTGTGGAGGGTTCATGGAGATCTTTACCCTCTTGCTTCAACAGTCTGAGGTACCCTTCTGTTTCGAGCAGACTTCAATTATTCCGGTTCCTAAGAAGAAAGTGGTAACCTGCCTCAATGACTATCGTCCAGTAGCACTTATATTCACAGTGATTCAGTGTTTTGAGGGGTTGGTGATGAAACATATCAGTTCCTATCTGAGAAACAACTTGAATCTGCTCCAATTTGCCTCCTGGCACAATGGTCTCCAGCAGATGCCATTTCATTGGCTCTTCACTCAACCTTGGAACACCTGAACAGCAAAAGTGCAGGCATCAGGATGCTTGTTATCAACTACAACTTGGCATTCAATACCATCAAACCGTCAAAACTAATCAATAAGCATCAAGACTTTGGTCTCAATACCTCCTTGCATCCTCGATTTCCTCATTTATGGACCCCTGTCAGTTCATAGCGGCAACAATATCTCCTCCATAATCTCCATCAGCACCGGTACACCACAAGGCTGTGTGCTTAGCTCCCTGCTCAACTTGCTTTACACCTACGACTGCGTGGCCAAGCACAGCTCCAATGCAATATTTAAGTTTGCTGTCGAAATCACTATCAAAGCAGGTGACAAATCAGCATATAAGAAGGAAACTGAAAATCTGGCTGAATAGTGCCACAACAAAAACCTTTTACACAATGTCAGCAAGACTGAGGAGCTGATAAATGGCCTTAGGAGGAGAAAGATGGAGGTCTATGAGACAGTCCTCATCAGGGGATCAAAGGTGGAGAGGGTCAGCAATTTTGAATTTCTTGGTGTTATTATTCCAGAGGACCTGTCCTGGGCCCAGAACGTAAGTGCAATTACGAAGAAAGCATGGCAGTGCCTCTACGTCCTTAGAAGTTTGCGAAAGTTTGGCATGACATCTAAAACTTTGACAAACTTCTATAGCTGTGTGATGGCTAGTTTATTGACTGGCTGCATCACAGCCTGGTATGGAAACTCTGATCCTCTTGAATGGAAAATCCTATAAAAAGTAGTGGATATAGTCCAGTCTATCACAGGTAAAGTCCTCCCCACCATTTACATGGAGTGGTGTCACAGTAAGAAGGCATTCATCATCAGGAATCTCCACCATCCAAGTCATGCTCTCTTCTCACTGCTGCTTTCAGGAAGAAGGTACAGGAGCTTCAGGACTCACACCATCAGTTCAGGAACTGTTATTACCCCTTAGCCATCAGGCTCTTGAACCAGAGAGGATAATTTCACTTGCCCCATTACTGAACTATTCCCACAAATTATGGACTCAATGTCAAGGACTCTTCACCTCATATTCTTGATTATTTGCTTAATTTATTATTAGTATTACTATTATTATTATTATTATTATTATTATTATTATTATTGTTATTTCCTTTTCTCTTTCTTTTTGTATTTGCATATGGTGTTGTACAGTCGGCCTTCCTTATCCGCGGATTCCGCATGTGCGGATTCAACCAACCGCGGATCGGGAAAACCCGAAAGTTCTCTCTCCAGCACTCGTTGCTTGAGCATATATAGACTATTTTTTCTTGTCATTATTCCCTAAACAATACAGTGTAACAACTATTTACATAGCATTTATATTGTATTAGGTATTATAAGTAATCTAGAAATGACTTAAAAGTAAAGCAGTCCCCAGGTTATGAATGAGTCCGTCTTTAAGTCGGATTTGAAGTCGGAACAGTACATCCGGTGTTATTTAGTGTCAGTTAGTCAAACGTTTTTCTTAGTATATAGTACATATTTTACCTTTCTATGCATATAAAACACCTATGCATTTCAATAATTTAACTACTGCATTACTTAGTAATAATTGTTGCAAGGCCTTTCACATTCTCCATTAAAATTGTTCCGATCGTTGACCGACTGCAGCCTAACGCTTTTCCAATGATGATGGCGTTTCACCTCTTTCCAATCACTTTATTATTTCCACCTTATTTTCAATTGCAATGGTGATTATTTTCGTGAACAGAAACACTGCAGATTCAGAGCTGTGCTGCCAGGTCCTAATGTCCTCTGCACAGAGACTTAAATAAAGTCCAGGGTTCCACTGGGTCCTAAAGACCACTGCACTGATACGTTAAATAAGGGACTTGAGCATCCGTGAATTTTTGTATCCACGGAGGGTCCTGGAACCAATCCCCGCGGATAAGGAAGGCCGACTGTATGTGGTAATATATGGTGACAATATGTACTGTACATTGATAATAAATTTATTTTGAACGCCTTCAGGTCTTATCAACAAGCTTCCAAACCCAGGTCTCTGTACCTACCTCTGCAAATGGTTCTTTGTCTTCCTCACTGGGAGACCACAATCAGTGTGGATTGGAAGTAACATCTTCTCCTTGCCAACTATCAACACTGGTGCACCTCAAGGGGTGCTCTACTCTCTCTACACCCATGACTGTGTAACCAGACACAGCTCAAACACCACCTATAAATTTGCTGATGACACAACTATTGTTGGCAAAATTTCAGATGGGGACAAGGAAGTGTACAGGAGTCAGCTAGATCAGCTGGTTGAGTGGTGTTGCAACAACCTTACACTCTCCATCAGTAAGACCAAGATATTGATTGTGGACTTCAGGAAGGGGTAGATGAGGGAACATTCACCAGTCTTCAGCGAGGGATCAGCAGATTAAAGGGTGAGCAATTTCAAGTTCCTGGGTGTCAACATTTCTGAAGTTCTACCCTGGGCCCAACAATTACAAATTACACAGCAATTACAAAGTAGGCATGACAGCAGCTATTTCACATGTCGAGTTTGAGGAGATTTGGTCTGACACCAAAGACTCCAGCAAGTTTCTACCGATGTACTGTGGAGAGCATACTGACCACCTGGTATGGAGGGGCGACTGCACAGGATCGGAAAAAGCCAGCCAGCTCCACCATGGGCACTAGCCTCTCCAGCACTGAGGACGTCTTCAAAAGGTGATGCCTTAAAAAGGCTACATCCATCATTAAGGACCCACGACACCTAGGACATGCCCTTTTCTCAGTGCTTCCACCAAGAAAGAAACATCAGAGCCTGAAGACACACATTCAATGTTTCAGTAATAGTTTCTTCCCCTCTGCCATCAGATTTCTCAATGGACATTGATCCCATGAACAATACCTCACCATTACTTTTTGCACTACTTATATAATTTAATTTGTATATGTTTATTTCTTATTGTAATTTCTAATGTTTAGAATTATTATGTATTGCAATGTACTGCTGCTGCAAAACAGCAAATTTCATGACATATGCCAATGAAATTAAACGTGATTCTCATTCTGTTTCTGAACCTGGCATCCTCTGTAAGGAGTTCGTACATCATCCCCATGGAATGTGTGGACTTTCTCTAGGTGCTCCGGTTTCTTTCCACAGTCCAACAACGTGCCAGTTAATAGGTTAATTAGTCATTGTAAGTTGTTCTGCCATTAGGCTAGGCTAGGTCTAAAGTTGGTGGTTTCTGGGTGACGCAGCTCGAATGGGCTGGGAGGGCCTATTCCACACTCCATCTCTGAAAATAAATTACAACTGCTCTGAGTCCCATGCTAGGGAAGGCAAGTTGAAAATCAGCAGGTTTGTATGGAACTTCAGCAAATCTACCTTATTCCAACAAGCTCCTTGCACAACTGCAGTATATTTCAGTGTAAATGTTAAATAGAGTCTCTAGTAAGATGTAATAATAGAAGTCACGCCAGATGAGGAACAGGAATCCAAGAAGTATATGAGATTATGCACCATTTAAGCGTTAAAAATAATTTAAGTAGCATGCATCACCATTTGAAGGTGGAGTAATCTTATTAATATTAGTAACACAATCCTCAGGTTCATTGGCATGTGTAAATCATGCACTTTTCACATGAAGTTTAATATGCCGTTCAATCTCCTTTGCTGGACTTGTGTCTAGGCAACTTCCTCCGACTGTTCTTGTCAGAAAAAGTTGCCCAGGCACATGTATTTCAGCAGAAACTCTAAAATGATAACAAGTAACTGAAGCACTCCTGATGAAGGGTTTCGGCCCGAAACGTCGTCACTACCTCCTCCCATAGATGCTGTCTGGCCTGCTGAGTTCTGCCAGCATTTTGTGTTTTTATAACTGAACTTAACATTTTTTAGTAATTATTTTCAGTGTTCTGTGTAATTTTAAAAAGTAGGAAATCAGGACAGGACAGATCAGCGGTGAGTGTGTGGTACAGACTTTAAATCAGTGAAAGCTGCCAATTACCATGGGAAGCATGGCAAAGGTTGGAGCAGTATTCCCCACCTGCCCATAAATCTGCCCAGGCAGCAGTCTACATGTGAGTGACAGCCACAATTTGTTCCTGTAAGCAACCCAGCAGAAAATAGAAACCATAAAACTGTTGCTAGGATAAAATAATACAGAAGAGATTTGCTTATGTCTCCCATAATTTAAAATTACTTTTGTTTAAAGTGGCTACCAAGATTACAAAAAACACTCATTGATCATTTTGTGTCAACAGGAATACCTTCGGCAACCCTTACTAATGTGCAGATTCACCAGCGTCAATCTGATTATTGGATTAGATTTGTATTACTTATTGACATTGTTTGATTTTATTCAGACCGATACTGCATGAAATTAGCCAATATTGTATTGGACCTTGGAGAGGCCACACCTGGAGGATTGAGTGCAGTTTTGGTCTCCTTACTGAAAAAGGGCAGACCTTCCAAAACTGAGTATAATTAGATTGGTTTCCAGGTCTGGCAGGTTTGCTGTATGAGGGAAGATTGAGCAGACTGCAACTGTAGTTCTGAAGAATTAGAAGGGATCTCATTGATCTTAAAGAGCTCATGGGGTGGATATATCCCCTGAACCAGGGTCACAGCCTCAGAGAAAAAAGATCATTTAGAATTGACATGAGGTGAAAATTCTTCACTCAGTGGATGATAAATCCTCAAACTTCCCCACCACGGGGTTTGCAAAGGCTCAGTCACTGAGTTCTTTTCAAACTGAAATTGGCAGATTTCTGGACACGAAGGAGTCAAGGAATATAGGAATGGTGAGAGGAAATTGAGGTAAAAATGATCCATGATGGTGTGAATAGGTGCAGGAGGCTCGAAGGGCCAGATGGATTACTCCTACTCATCGATCTTATGTTTTCGTGTTCCCGGTGATGGACAATAACTAAAAGCACAGTAACACGGTCACCTTAACCTACCTCGAAATGACCCGTTAGCAAGGCTTCCAGGTGTTGTACTGTGTGGACAAGACCTTGAGGTTTAGTGTCCTTGTGTTGTGAAGGAAGTTAATAAGTAAAAAGTGCAGTCCTACAGAATGGAAGTGGATTTCTGTGCTCCATCCACATTGCAACTCCACCATTGCAGATTTCGGCTGAGTAGGAAGTATTGTTTGTCCACTTGCTTATGCAAATCAGGGACAAGTTGTGTGTGTTGCTAAGTAGATTAGGGACTGTCTGCCACATATACATCGCAAGTTCTGGTAAACTTTTACAACAATCAAACCAACATTTCTTGAAGGCACTGCTGGAGGCTGCCCGCAGTGAGGTCACTCTCAGTACACTCAGACGATGCCATGGTGAAGAAAGCTATGAGCCCAAGTACTGGAAAATTAATAGATCGATGCTCGATGACCAGTACAAGCACAGTATTAAATGCACAGTACAAAATAATAATACTCATAATACACAATATTAAATTGTAATCTTGAGACATTTTATTACCTCAACTCCTGGTGTTCATCACTGTTTCCCCAGAATCAGGTTTATTATTACTGACATACACTCAGTGGACACCTTACTACGCACTTCCTGTACGTAACCAAGTGGCTTCTGAGAGTATGTTCATACCTTTCTGGTGCCCTTCCCTTCAGGGTTCAACATGGTGTACATTCAGAGCTGCTCTACTGCACAGTACTGTTGTAATGCATTGCTAATTGAGTTACTGTCGCCTTCTTGTCAGCTTGAACCAGTCCGGCCATTCTCCTCTGACCACTCTCAATTTCAAGGCATTTTCACCCACAGAACTGCCGCTCATTGGTATATAAATATATGTATATACAGTATGCACAATAGATTCCAGTTAATTGGGACATATTGGGACCAGTATATATTGGCCCAATTAAGCAGCTGTCCAATTTAGCCAAGTTTTATTGAAAGAATTATAATTCATGAAATGAAAGAAAATACAAATTACTGTTTAACTGTGTACAATAAATATTTCATTTAAAATACATACAGAATAAATTAGAACACTACCAATATGACTACCATACTGTAAAACTGTGTATTAGTTCCTAGTAGTTATTGACAGAGGAATTCATCCAGCCTACGCTGTCGTGTTCTATTGATTGACTGTAAATGAACAAAATCAGTGCAGACACTTAGTACAGATAATGGTCTGCCTTCATACAATGCTTTCAAAAATCAAAGTAACTATATTATCAGAGTACATATGTGTCACCCCCGGGATTAATTTTCTTGTGGGCATACTTAGTAAATCCAATAACCATAATGAGGTACTGTACATGGGTTCAGTGTCCATTCAGAAATCTGATGGTGGAGGGGAGAAGTTGTACCTAAAATGTTGAGTGTGTGTCTCCAGGCTCCAGTACCCCCACTTTAATGATGACAATGGGAAGAGGGTATGCCTTGGGTGATGGTGGTCCTTAATAATAGATGTAGCCTTTTTGAGTCATCGCCTTTTGAAGACATCCTCAAAGATGGGGAGGCTAGTACCATGATGGAGCTGATTGAGTTTGCAATTTTCTTCAGCTTTTTCCGTCTTGTGCAGTGCCCCCTCTACGCCAAGGGTGATGCAGCCAGTTAGAATGTTCTCCATAGTACATCTGTAGAAATTTTCTATAATCTTTGGTGTCATATCAAATCTCCTCAAACTCATGTCGTAAGATAGCTGCTGTCATCCCTTCTTTGTAATTGCATCAATGTGTTGGGCCCAGCACAGATCTTTATAAATGTAGACATAAAGGAACTTGACACTGCTCACCTTTTCCACTGCTGATCTCTGGATGAGGACTGGTGAATGCTCCCTCGACTTCCCCTTCCTGACGTCCACAGTCAATTCCTTGGACTTAATCATGTTGAGTGCAAGGTTGTTGTGACACCACTGAACCAACTGATTTATCTCGTTCCTGTATTCATCCTCATCACTGACTGAAACTCTACCAACAATGGTTGAGTCATCAGCAAATTTATAGTTGTTGTTTGAGCTGTGCCAAGCTACACATTCGTAGATGTAGAGAGAGTAGAGCAGTGGACTAATCACTCATTCTTGAGGTGCACAAGTGTTGTTTGTCAGTGAGGAGAAGATGTTGTTTCCAATCTGCACTTTCTGTGGTGTTCCAGTAAGGAAATCAACAATTCAGTTGCAGAGGGAGGTACAGAGGCCCAGGTTTTGAGCTTGTTTAGTACTAAGGGTATGGGGTGTGCTGTGGGCAGAATCTCAGACGGTGATGAAGAGGATGATATGGAGTGGACACTGCACGGGATCAGAAAAAGTTGAAGAGTATTGCAAACAGTGTCAGATGCATCATGGGCACCAGCCTCCCCAGCATCAAGGATATCTTCAAAAGGCGATGTCTCAAAAAGCAGCATTTATCATTAAGGACCCCCATCACCCAGGACATTCCTTCTTCTCATTGCTATCATCCAGGTGGAGGTACAGGAGCCTGAAGACACACACTCAACATTTTAGGAATAGCCTCTGCCCTGTACCAAAAGATTTCTGAATAGAGAATGAACCAACCCTTGAACACTACATCATCATTTCTGCTCTCTTTTTGCACCACTTATTTAATTATTGATATATTACTTATTGCAGTTCATAGCTTTTTAATGTATTGTACTGTACTGCTGCGACAAAAGAACAAATTTCACAGCATACAGCATGTCAGAGATATTAAACCTGATTGTGATTCTAATGCAGACAGAGGGATGAACCAACCATATATTCAACATCCACAAGACAAAGACCCTCTACCATCCTACCCTTTCTGTCCAACTTTATCCATTGGCAATAGAGGTTCAGTGCAAGATTGCAACATCTGGACCACTTCCTAAATCTCAAGAGCAAACTCTCAGAGAAGCCAGGCATGACGCACGTTCTAACAACATTTGCATCTTTGAAGAAAATAAGAATCTTTGCATCATTGGGTCAAAATATGGATCCAGAAGGGATTAACCACATCGAATAGACATTTGGATGATGTAAAAGAAATATAATTGCAAGCGATTGCAGACTGGTGTGCTGGAAAGACTGATAATGGAGCCAGGCAGTTTGGCTAACTGCTCCATTCTGTTGCTAAGCAAATATTACCGTAGACGGCTCTACAATATCAACTTTTGACTCCTCAGTGCACTCTTCTGTTATCGCTAACACCTGTGTCCATCTTCTGAGCACCTGCTTATGAAAGCCTAGGAGATGAATTTGCTGTCCTTTCACCTCTGTTCACATAACCATTCCCACTTCTTCCAGGTGTGACACTGATTTATATACCATTCTTCCAGCCTGGCACACAGTAGTCATTGTGCTGCTACACTGCATCCACTAAGCAGAGGTGACCAACCCTAATGGAAGGATCATTTTGATGAACAATCTGCAACTGGGCCTCTGAGCCTTCAGCTGCTTGTCAGTTTAATTCTCCTTCCTCCTATCACACAGCTATCTCTGTCATGAGCAAGGTACTTGCCACAGGTTTAGACAAGTGTTCACAAATCTACATGTATCTATACAGATGGGCGTGATAAATGCCAAAGTAGCAAGGATGAAATGCTAGAGACAAAGATATTCTCCTAGTAATTCCACCTAACCATCAACATGCATAGGAAATCATTAAAAGGTGATCTGAACGTTAAGGGCACAGGCGTCTGGGTCTTTCGGCATTGTGGAAGAAAATATCCAGAGTTGACATGTATTGAGCAAGGAAGGGTTAATGATCTTTAAATGTAAAATCAAAGTCTACTGTGACTAATGTACTCTGTGCTGCTGACAATGTGCCTTTCAGTCAGATGGATTAAAATAACTATGTTTGTATTTGTTGCTCAAAGAATCATCACATGTCTGATATACTCTTCTAGCCTGTCTGATAAGATCTTTTGAGAAATTAACACTGAAGTAAATGTGTAACTACTCAGGGGCATATCCTGCAACTTTGCTATTCAGCAGAACTGTCATTGAAGATCCTCCTTCTGATTCATGTGTTTTTCTCTTGTATGCTTGGAATATAAATAAGAGTGTGACCCATTGTCAGACAGAGTCTCACGAACTCCGCTTTTAGGAGGATGGGCTCTCCGTGACATCATGCTACAATAAGGGCGTTCTGAAATGATCTCCCTCCGTGTCCGAGTGTTAGCTCTTTCTCCGCAATGACAGGCATACTATCAATGCCAGGGAATTTGTGAGTTCACCTGTTGAGGGTGCATCCTGCCCCCTATTCCACTGTTCTGCAAAGGGCTTGCTTGGGTAGAAACCCAATGTCAAATGAGGCATAAAAACCGGAGAATGCCTCAGCAGGTCAGCTGGCCCTTGTGGAGGGAGAATGTCAGCATTTCAGATCAATGACCTTTCATTAGGTCACTTTATTCTCACCCTCGGCAGTTTTTAAAATAAATCATCAGAAGGGGCATAAATAGGGGAAGAAAATCTTGGATAAAGAATTTCCTCGACACTGGCCGGGGAACTCACCAGCCCGAGTGAAAGGAAGCAAACAGACCCCCTATTCGTATCTGTAGTCCCACTGCAGGGATAGTAAGAGTGTCAAAGGTTACGTGGAGTAAACAGGAGAATGGTGTTGAGAGGGTTAACAAATCAGCCATGATGGAATGGCAGAGAAGATTAAAATGGGCCAAATGGAATAATGATGTTTTATGGTCTAAACATGACTATTACTATCCATCCTCTTTCCTGTTGTAACTGGTGCTGATGCTTACTTGCTGTGGTACTTACAGTGATAGTAAACATTACGTGTGGATGAGGAATGCCACACACCATAATGGATGTCAAATATTGCGATAAACTATAAATGTGTAATTGTGCCATGTCACTCAATATTCTCTCATCTCAAAATAGCCATCTTTCTTTATCTTAACCATGCATTCCTCAGCAGAAGTTGTCAATGAGCACCTGGTTAAGTGGCTCATGTTGTGTTTTAGCCCTGACTGGATGGCTGACACAGCTTCTCATACTAAAACCAAGTGCTGCTGGAATTGCCATTCTGAGGGAGGAACTTCCATGATGACTGATGATTCCTGCCAGGAAAATGAGACAATGCTTTTGTCTGCACTCTAGCTCCACATTTCCTTGAGATGTTTATCTCATTTCAGTGAAGTCATCCTGCATTGCAGGCTTTGTCATGTTCTTGCCAAGCTGACCCACCCTTTCAATAACAACACAGTTGTTTCCTTGGCAGAGTCTATAAAGCGGTACAAATTTGAAAAGGCGATAGTCCGTGACACAGTTAGCTCACTGCCTCATCTGATTGAATGATGCTTAAATCAATTTTCTGTGTAAAGTGTTTTAGCTCAGCTATCATCATTATGGCTTTATTGGACATTGAATTATCTACTCCATAATAACAGGAGGGGACTTTTCCTTGTTGGATGCAGTACAAAAAATAATGTAATGATGAGCTAATACAATTTCTGATCTCATTCTGATGCCGTAAATACATTTATTTATTAAAATGAGGGTCATCCAGCAGGGAGAGGTAAATTCCATATTGGGGAAACAGTGATGAAGAAGGAAGGGGTGTGATGCACTATCAATAACTCTCAGAGACGGGAGGCAAAAGATAGGCTTTTATTAGCTGCAAACGTGACCACGACATCTTGGAGACTGAGGGAGGAGCAGTGCCTCCAATCACCTTTATACAGGGGTCCGTGGGAGGAGCCATAGGAGCAGTCAGCAGAGGGACGTGTCTAGACAGGTATACACATAGTTTACCACAGGTGATGGCTCTCTGTTGTGAGGTTAGGAAGGCAGGAAAGATGGGCTCCTTGACTACCCTTCAGGGGTTAACTACAGGACTCCTTTAACTAGGATTCCAGCATAAAGATAACCTGAGAGATAGGAAGGGGGGCTTTTGGGTGGGAAACAGGCGAGGGTATCGAAATGGGTGGAAATGAGAGAGATTTGGTTGGAGGAATGAGATTTGTGCTGAAGGAAGGCGTCGGATTGCAGGGGATGGACTGATGGGCCCAAATTGGAAAATCTGTCCAAATTGGAAGGGAGTCAGTCATAGCCAGAGACTTGTGGCAGGATGGAGCAGTTATGGAGTAATAATTGCTGATGGAATCCCAGATAACCATTCAAGGGGAATCGGTATGTTCATTGGATGAGGCATCAGTTTGTGGTTGTAGGTCTTTACTGATGTTCAACAAGTCTGATTGTGGACAGGAGAGGAGAAGCATAAAGGATGAAAGTCAGATGCTGTGATGATAGTCATGTGATACAGGTGGTTATCAAGTGTTCTTTGATACTGAGGTTTTAGAGAGGTTGTGGTGATGTAGGGTTACTCTACGGGTATAACTTGTAAGGACCAAGAATATTCAAACTCCCTTTAGCATAAAATAACACTGTGAAGTCACTTAACTTAAAGTTTCAGACCTGCTCATTTGCCCTCACCAGTTTCTCCAGGCCAAAGAAGCATGGCCACATGTATAAATAAACTGTTAATGTAAAGGTAGTTAACTCCATTCTAATAATTAAATCATCAACCCTATTTCCAGAAGTAACTTTGCCACCTATTCTTTATCACTCCCCTCTAAAACTGGGTTTACTAGGATGAATAGATTCAAAGTTATTCAGTTTTATGCTCAACACTGACTATCAACAAGGCGTACATCAAAAATGTGTGCCTAGCCCACTGCTCTACTCTCTCTACCCTATGGCTAAGCATAGCTCAAACTCAATTTATACATTCACTGATAACAACATTGTTGTTGCTAGAACCTCCAATGGTGATGAGGAGATGTACAGGAGTGAGGCAGGTTGGCTGGTTGAGTGGTGTCACAACCACCTCACACTCAACATCAGCAAAACCAATGAATGATGGTGGACTTCAGGCAAGGGAAGTCAGCAGAAGAAATGCCAGTTGCCATCAAGGAGTCAGCAGTGGAGAGGGTGAGGGGCTCCTAGTTCCTGTGCATCAACATCTCAGTGGATCTACCCTAGACCCAACATGGTGACGCAACCACAAAGGAAGCTTGCTAGGAGTCCGCTTTGTTAGGAGTTTGAAGAGATTTGATTCATCATCACAGATTCTCCTATAGATGTGTTATGGAGAGGATTCTAACCGGTTGCATCACAGTCTGGAAGACACAGGATCACAAGAGGCTGCAGATTGTTGTCAATTCCTTCACGGGCACAATCCTCCCCTCCTTGGAGGACATCTTCAAGATGCCATGGCTCAAGAAGGCAACCAACAGTCATCATCCAGGACATGCTCTCTTCTTGTTACTACCTTCAAGAAGGAGGTTCAGAAGCCCCAAGACCCACACTCAGCAATTCAGGAGCAGCTTCTTCCTCCACCACCAGATTTCTGAATAGTCTATGAGCCAATGATCACAACCTCATTTTCCGTTTTTTTTTTGTATTGCTTAGTTATGTTGGCAATTGATAGACTCACATCTCTGCTTAGTACAGCTGCTGCAAAACAATAAATTTCATGTCATATGTCAGTGATAATATTAAACCTAATACTAATTCTAATTCTAGATCTTTTCCACTCCAACCACAGTGTGACCCCATTCTTGTTATATCATGAAACTGACTCTGGTTCACCCTGTCCCTTATTATGTGCCAATTTTTGTTCGTAAGACCTACGAAGAATACACCAATCTGAATTTACATGCCCGAAACTGGATATAACCATTTAATAGAATGAAATGTAAATTAAATCACACTGTTAATGTGTCTGGTTGATGGCGTCCCATTATCACTCTCAGTTTCAATAGTTTTTAGTGAAACTGAAGTGAAAACAGCAATGATAATTGGGAAACGGAAACAGGGTCTTCACTCTCCTACAGCTGTGTGAGTAGAGCTTCTCTCTTTGCAATACTCCTTCATACAGACCAGGATATCATAGGCACATACAACCTGACCTTATGAACTGTCCATATGAATTTTGCAAATTCTCCCTCTGGGTGCTCCAAAGTGCTTACACATCACAAAGATATACTAGTAGGTTAAGTTCCCACTGTAACCTGTCCCTAGTGTAAATATGTGTCAAAGCATCAGAGGGAGAATTGATGTGTATATAAGATAGAATAAGCTGGATGATTACAGAGCGGTAAGAGAAGGAATAGGACCAAAGGGATTTCTGGCTGTAGAGGTGGCGTGGATCTATTCGCCAAATAGCTTTTTCACTGTTGTAATAAGTAAGGTAAGTTGATTGGCTTTGGCATTGTTAGGCTACATGGGGTAAAAAATTGATGTCACAGTATATTAGTCCTATATGTTCAAGTGCTCTGGAGAATTCAGCCATTCTTTCCTCTCTGTGTCTGTGCAATTTTAGTTGTAAAATACATCAGGCAATGACAACTCCTAAGTTCCTATTTGGAGATCTGTTTGGCTAATGAAAGTGTAGAATTAACTTTTATATGGCCAGATTCTTGGACATTTTATCTGTGATTAATAGCTTCCCTGAGGAAAGCAAATATGTTGACTGTGGTTCATGATAGAGTTTGAACTGTTGAAAGGATAATTAATGATTGAAGTATTTTTCCTTGTTCTTTATAATCTTTCAGTAGTTTTCCATTCACTGTAATTCGCACATTTATAATATCTTTAGCAAAGTCAAAAGTCTTAAGCCACCTCACTGATGCATAATTAACCAGAAGTCAACTTTGATCAGAAAGTGTCATTGAAGCAGGTGACTATCTGTCTGTTTTTTTGGGGTGGGTGGGTGGTCTAAGGAGCCTCTTAAAATAGGTGTGAAGATGAAGATGTTTAAGCCGAAAATTTGTTAGAATTTAAGTGACAAAAGATATGGCCACCAGTCGAGGGCAGGAGGAAGTGGGGTTTGCAAAAGATGCTGGGGTGGAGGAGTTCAGTGTTCTCAGAGAATGGAAGGAGGTGATGAAGATGAAGAGGAGGGAGGTGCTGGCTGCAGAAAGCCATGCAAGGGGTTGAATACCAGCATGATATTTTTAAGATTGAAGTGACATTGGATGGGAACCTAATTAGGTCAGTGGTGAGAACTGTGATGAATTGGCAAATGGGACTTGGGATTCAATAAGTGAGCAAAAGATTAGCAGTAGAGTTTTAGGTGTGCTCAGGTCTCATAAAGTGAAAGATGGAAGGCCATCCAAGAGTATATGAAAATAATTGATTTGAGGGCAACAATAATTATTCATGAGGCTCAGCAACTGATCAACTATTCAAGTGATGTTAGATTAGATTGGATTCAATTTTACTGTTGAGTACAGATACAAAGCCAATGAAATGCAGTTAGCATCTAACCAGAAATGCAAAGAATAGTGTTATTTACAAAATAACTGCGAATAAAAAGTAAGTGCTACAGCACACAAATATAAAAGTACAGAGACAGTACAATATGGGTGCAATACTGCTTAGCGCTGTGATGTGAGGTTCAGCAGGGTCACAGCCTCAGGGAAGAAGCTCTTTCTGTGCCTGCTGGTGCGGGAGCAGAGGCTCCTGTAGCGCCTACCGGATGGGAGGAGAGTAAAAAGTCCATGGTTAGGGTGAGATGCATCCTTGATGATGCTTTTCACCCTGTCCAGGCAGTGTTTATGGTAGGTAATTGGGTGATGATAATTCACTGGGCAGTTTTCACCACACACTGGAGTGCTTTGCGGTCCGATACGGGACAATTGCCATACCACACTGAGATGCAGTTGGTGAGTTTGCTCTCAATGATACAGTGGTAAAAGTCCGTCAGTATCCTGGGACAGAGGTGAGTTTTCTTGATGCTCCGCAGGAAATAAAGGCACTGTTGCACCTTTTTGATCAGGATGGAGGAGTTCAGGGACCAGGTGAGATCCTCGGAAACGTGGACACCAGGAATTTGAAGCTTGATACATGCTGCACTACAGCTCTGTTGATGTAGGTGTTAGAGAAAGGAGAAAAGATCAGGTCAGAAATTTCACGAAGGATTGCATTGGTTTCCATGCTTTGAGCAGTCTGGATGCCTCAATATTCCTTTCCTTCCACTATTCATTTTTGTAACCTATAGCAATATTATGACTTTGCACTGTGCTGCTACGGCAAAACAAAAACAACTCACATTCTCTAAATCAGTGATAACAAAACTGATTCAACCCATGTAATCAGGGTATCTGTTATAGATGTCATCACAGCAGAACCATTGTGCTTGTCACATCAATTTTCTGGAAAGAAAGCAGTGAAAGATCTTCTCCCTCCAGAACAGGCTACTGCAACCATCAGCCCAGCCCAGGCTGTAATCAGCTAAAAATGTACACAACAAGTTTGGAAGCTTTCAGTTGGTCAATCCGGCACACTATCTGTATACTTGTTTCTGTACTTTCTGTTTCCATTATTTTATAGCAAAACATCTAGATAGAAGTGGTTCCATCAGGTAGACACAGTACGGATTCATGAAGGGCAGGTGCTGTTTGACAAACTTACCGGAGTTCTTTGAGAATATAATGAATTGAATTGAATTGACATCCTTCACATACATGAGGTGTAAAAATCTTTACATTATGTCTCCATCTAAATGTGCAATGTGCAATCATAGTAATTTGTAATAATTAATAATAAATTGAACAGTCAATGTAATATAGAATACACTCAAATCAATGTTTCATCAGTCTGGTGGCCTGGTGGAAGAAGTTGTCCCGAAGCCTGTTGTTCCTGGCTTTTTTGCCGTGCTACCGTTCTGCGGATGGTAGCAGCTGAAATAGATTATGATCAGGGTGACTTGGGTCCACAGTGATCCTACAGGCGCTTTTTACACATCTGTCCTTGTAAATATCCTGAATAGTGGGAATTTCACAACTACAGGTGTGCTGGGCTGTCCGCATCACTCTCTGTACAGTCCTGCGATTAAGGAAAGTACCGTTCCCATACCAGGCAGTGATGAAGCTAATCAGGATGCTCTCAATTGTGCCCCTGTAGCAAGTTCTTAGGATCTGGGGGCCCATACCAAATTTCCTCAACCATCTGAGGTGAAAGAGGTGCTGTTGTGCACACTGTGCACAGACCACGTGAGGTCCTCAGTGATGTGGATGCCAATGAACTGTTCACCCTCTCAATCCCAGATCCATTGATGTCAATAGGGGTTAGCCCGTTTTTCGTTCCTCCTGTAATCCACAACCAGCTGCTTTGTTTTTGTGATGAAGGGTCTCGGCCCGAAACGTCGACAGCGCTTCTCCTTATAGATGCTGCCTGGCCTGCTGTGTTCCACCAGCATTTTGTGTGTGTTGTATAAATAAACGTTACCATTTAAATGAGTAACAAATTATGTACAAATTAGAACCCTACCAATACTACTACAGCACGATAAAGCAGTGTATTAGTTCCTAATAGTTATTGATGGAGGAATTTATCCAGTGTATACTGCAGAGTTCTTTTGATTGACTGCAGTAAATAAAATCAGCTCTAACTCCTAGTGAAGATAGTGGACTGCTTTCATACAATGCTTTTGTTAATTCTTCTCCAAATCTTCATATTTATTGTTACATTCAAGATGGTATAACCATATAACAATGACAGCACGGAAACAGGCCATTTCGGCCCTTCTAGTCCATGCCGAACGCTTACTCTCACCTAGTCCCACCTACCTGCACTCAGCCCATAACCCTCCATTCCTTTCCTGTCCATATACCTATCCAATTTTTTTTTAAATGACAATATTGAACCTGCCTCTACCACTTCTACTGGAAGCTTGTACCACACAGCTACCACTCTCTGAGTAAAGAAGTTCCCCTCGTGTTACCCCTAAACATTTGCCCCTTAACTCTCAACTCATGTCCTCTTGTTTGAATCTCCCCTACTCTCAATGGAAAAAGCCTATCCACATCAACTCTATCTATCCCCCTCATAATTTTAAATACCTCTATCAAGTCCCCCCTCAACCTTCTATGCTCCAAAGAATAAAGACTTAACTTGTTCAACCTTTCTCTGTAACTTAGGAGCTGAAACCCAGATAGCATTCTAGTAAATCTCCTCTGTACTCTCTCTATTTTGTTGACAACTTTCCTATAATTCGGTAACCAGAACTGTGCACAATACTCCAAATTTGGCCTCAGCAATGCCTTGTATAATTTTAACATTACAACCCAACTCCTATACTCAGTGCTCTGATTTATAAAGGCCAGCATACCAAAAGCTTTCTTCGCAACCCTATCCACATGAGATTCCACCTTCAGGGAACTATGCACTATAATTCCTAGATCACTGTTCTACTGCATTCTTTAATGCCCTACCATTTACCATGTATATCCTATTTTGATTAGTCCTACCAAAATGTAGCACCTCACACTTAGCAGCATTAAACTCCATCTGCCATCTTTCAGCCCACTCTTCTAACTGGCCTAGATCTCTTTGCAAGCTTTGAAAACCTACTCCATTATCTACAATGCCACCTATCTTAGTATCATCTTCATACTTACTAATCCAATTTACCACCCCATCATCCAGATCATTAATGTAAATGACAAACAACATTGGACCCAGTACAGATCCCTGAGGCACACCACTAGTCACTGGCCTCCAACCTGACAAACAGTTATCCAATACCTTCAAATTCTTAGTTGTTCCTAACTTGTTGAAGTAGTGAAATAGTTTCATTTTCACTCCTGGCTGTTTCTGGCATCTCTAATCCTGACTGCTTGAAACTGCAGTGAGAAAAGCAGTTCTGAATTGTCTTACTGTTTACTTCTCACTGACTATCAGTGAAAGAATAACTGCTTTATGAACACAAACATGCACAACTGACACTACTGCATATAACTGATGCTTATAAATTCACATGTCTGTACATTGTGACCGAGTCATAACACAAAGACTTTTACTCCTTCACATTGGGGGATGGATGTAAGGTTTAAATAAATTTAATTCAATTCTTATTGACACCAAGAACTGTTCACTCCAAGCATGATGTAATGTCTAACAGCCACGTAAGTGCAAGCAACTGGCACTGGTTAGAAACTGCTCAGCCACAGTCATCTGACCCAATTAAGCAACATTGTGTTCAAAATAAATGAGAAGAAACCATGCAAATTTCTCGATTAGTTTTTGTTCTTTAAGAGTTGCCCAAGTCAGTGGCTGCTGTTGTGCAGAGGGACTTGGGAGTGCTTATGGATGAATCTCAGAAAGTTGGTTTGCAAGTGCAACAGGCGATCAAGATGGCAAATAGAATGTTAGCTTCATTGTTAGAGGGATTGAATTTAAGAGCAGGGACGTTTTGCTGCAGCTGTTCAGGGTACTGGGGAGGCTGAACCTGGAGTACTGTCCAGTTCTGCTCTCCCTACTTGAGGAAGATATACTAGATTTGGAGGCACGGCAGAGGAGGTTCATTAGATTGATACCGGAGATGAGGGGATTAGCCTAAGAGGAGAGCTTTAGTTGCCAGGGACTATACTTTCTGGAATTCAGAAAAATGAGAGGGATCTTATTGAAAAATATAAAATTAAGAAAGGGATAGATAAGATAGAGGTATGCAAGTTGTTTCTACAGGTAAGTGAGACTAGAACTGGGGGACTTAGGATTTAGGATAGAGATTTGCACTTCCCAAAGAGAAGTGAATCTGGAATTCTCTGCAAAGGGAAGCAGTAAAAGCTAACTCATTAATATACTTAAAGCACAGTTAGATAGATTTTTGCCTAGCAAGAGAATTAAGTGTTATAGCCATGACCTTATGGAATAGTGAAATAGTCTTGATGGGCCAGGCTACCTACTCCTGCTCCTATTTCTTTCGTCCTTATGAACTTTACTTGTAATTTTCCATGTAATGCAGTTTCCTATGCAATGCCTACTCATCAGAGTCTGTTGCCTGAGAAAACCTTGTATAGAGTTTTATGAGCATCTGTTTCTTAAAAGCTTTTGACTCCCAAAAGGCTGCTGGAAATTACTGCAAATTGTAGCCAACTTGTAGTGAGTTAACAAAGTCGACTGAGACAATCAGGGTCACAAATGCTTGGCAACGTGATCATTTTGGACAACATCTGGTGATGTTTGCCATACAAGTTAGGCAGTTGCTAATCTGATACAATAAGGTCACTAGTATTAATTCAGGCAAAGCTGTGAAGTTCAAAACTGTTCCAGCAGAATCAGACAAAACAGAAGAGCAAGCTGTCTACTTATACCAATTGGCAGCATTCCTGTCAGACAGTTTAAACTATGCTCTTACAGTTTCTGTTTTCATTGCCCTAAAGCCATTTTTTGGATTCCTGTTACTGCCAAAAATCTTCTTCATCAGTAGTGCTCGAGTGCTCGAGAACTTTTGCACTCACTGCGGCTACTCTTGCTGCTTCAAAAGCCCTTTCAAGAAAAGAAAATTTCCATTTAAAGTTGTTGTTCCCTCTTGGTTGAAAATAAATGATTGTAAACAGTATCATTTCTGCGAACCTTGCTTGCATAGCAATTGAGGGGTCCAGGAGGAATTTGTAATGGGTTAATAGTGGATTTGCCCTGGGTGGGTGGTATTCCTGTCCCTACTTGGTGAATTCAGTTCAACGTATCAACAGGCAGAAATAGCTTTGATGCCTGTGTTTCACAAGAGAGGGTATAAATGAACAAACACGAGGAAATCTGCAGATGCTGGAAATGCAAGCAGCACACACAAAATGCTGGTGGAACGCAGCAGGCCAGGCAGCATGTATAGGGAGAAGTACAGTCGACGTTTTGGGCCAAGACCCTTCGTCAGGAATAACGGAAAAAAGAGATAGTAAGAGATTTGAAAGTTGGTGGGGGGGGGGGGGGGTGGAAGGAGACCTGAAATGATAGGAGAAGACAGGAGGGAGAGGGATGAAACCTAGAGCTGGAAGTTGATTGGCAAAAGGGATACAAGGCTGGAGAAAGGGTAGTATTATGGGATGGAAGGCCTTGGAAGAAAGAAAGGGGGAGGGGAGCACCAGAGGAAGATGGAGAACATGCAAGGAGTTATTGTGAGAGGAAAAGAGAGAGAAAAAAATACTTAAAATTAAAAATTAGAGATGGGGTAAAATCTTTCTTCCAAGGCCTTCTGTCCTATGATACTCCCTCTTCTCCAGCCTTGTATCCCTTTTGCTAATCAACTTCCCAGCTCTAGGCTTCATCCCTCCCCCTCCTGTTTCCTCCTATCATTTCGGGTCTCCCCTCCCACTTTCAAATCTCTTACTATCTCTTCTTTCCATTATTCCTGACGAAGGGTCTCGACCCGAAACGTCGACTGTGCTTCTCCCTATAGATGCTGCCTGGCCTCCTGCATTCCCCCAGCATTTTGTGTGTGTTGGTATAAATTAGATGTTGTTTCTGGAGTCAAAAATTCATACATTGAGCACAGGGCCTTTTCTGCAGTAACATAAAGATCACACTGGTCTTGAATTTCTACACAACTGGATAATTCCAAGCTATGACGGGCAAAGTATACCAAATAAATCATTTTCATGTGCACTGATGCATCAAGCAGGTGACAGAAGCCTTGCTTGACTGGATAAGCTCTTTCATCACTTTCCCTGTGGAAAGGTGGCAGCAATTCGAGCAGGCTCAACATAGTTAACAGATGCTAGGTTTTTCTAAACTGTAGGACGCAGCATATGTGTAGATCTGTAAGCACTGGAGGTCCAATGCCAAGAACTCACTGTACAAGAGCAGAAAGAGCTTTTGTCCTATTAATATGTACGAATTTAGTTCAGTAATACAACCATTCAGTGTCTAGTGGCCCTTAACGAGCTAGATCTTTGTTAGATATTGCAGTTACACATCCACCTCCCCAAGACTGTGAGTGCCTTGCAGCTGCTTCAGTGTTTCACAGAGGTGTTAGAATGACACTAACAAGCTGACCAGGCAAAATCAAGAGCAGTTCAATTTGCACCACAGTGTGCTGGCCTGTGGCATGGTGTCAATATCCCTCTGAGGACCCAGCCTGCTCGCTGTAATGTGTGGATCTATTTCTTTTAGAGCAGTGACCCCCCCCCCCCACAGCACTACATATTGATCTGTTGTCCACGCATGTGCTGTCGTCTGCACATGCCCATTGTTTTCTCTCTCTCGTTACAATGCAAATATGCCAGTTAAAGCCATCTCCCACATGTCTGCTTTTATTTAATTGATATGTAGTCGTGCACAGACACAACAAATTGGTGATGAACACGAACCTGAATATCAGAAGACATCACAAACTGCACTGACTGTTACAGCATAATTACGGGATGAAACTGCAAGAGTTAAACAGCACAAGAAAGCTCCCACAGATGCTAACAAATACAGGAGTACAGTGCATAGTGCTGAATTTAATGTGAAAATAATGTGCCGATGGCTTCAGTTGGGAAAGTTGATGAATTTGATAGTGCTAATGAAGGCTGGGAGTTGTAGATCAAGAGGGTCGAATTGTATTGTAACGCGAGCAACTTGTAGGAGCAAAAGAAAGCCCCTACACTCCTTAACTTTATGGGCCCCAGAACATACAGTCTCTTATGCAACCTAGTAACCCCTGAAATTGTTACAATTTTACAAAATCATTTAAGCCCTATGTCAGTCGAAATTGCCGAGAGATTTAGATTTTACAAAAGGAATCAGTCAAAAGATGAAAGCATTTCTGAATACGTTGCAGAACTGTGCAAACTTTCCCAGTACTGTAACTTTAGCGATGGGCTTTCTGATGCATTAAGGGTCAGGCTTGTGTGTGGCATGCACAGTCAAAGCACTCAAAAGAGGCTAGTGTCTGAAAGAGACCTCACCTTAGAACAGGCATTGACCATTGCAATATCATTGGAGACTGCAGCAAAGGATGCAGCAGAATTACAGAAAAGGAAGTTAGAATGCACAAGATGTCCCTGAATGGTGCAAAAAGCCAAAGATGTTAGCCTCCCATGAAGCAAATGACTGACGGTTCATAGGAAAAGTCTGCAGGAAGTATCACAGACAAGGTCACATAGAGAGAGCGCACAAGGCAGACAAAAAACACGACTGAGTGAAAAGCCTCAAATACAAAACTAAACAAATGAATAAGTTACCAAATATAAAACAAAAACTGACAACATAGAGTCTGACAAAGGTGACCTGTCATGCCTAGAACTGCACAGAACTGAAGCAGATCACAGTATCATCTGGATCACAATAGATGTATCTGGTGTAAAACTGAAAACGGAGCTGGATACAAGGTCAGCTTTGTCCATAATTCCAGGGGCTGACTACAACAAACTGTTTTCTATGATACCATTGGAGAAGACCTCAGTGATGCTAAAGATGTAGACAGGCAAAAAAGTGTCTCCCAAGGCAAACTGAAAGTAAATGTGACATATAGTGGCATAACATAACAGTTAGAACTTTTATGTATTGAAAAGTGGAGGACCAGCACTTTTCAGATATGATTATTTGAGAAAAATCCTATTACTGGCACTCAATCAACGCTCTCAGTGTGACATCAACAGGCAATGGCAGCCAATGGTAGCATAAATCAGAGACTGGCCCAGCTGCTTAAAGCTAATGAGAAGGTGCTTGAGAAGGGGAATGGTAAACTGAATGACATGAAAGTCAGGATTGAACTGGGTGCACCAGCAACACCAAAATTCCATAAAGTGCGTCCAGTGCCTTACGCAATACGTTCTAAAGTGGACACTGAACTACAGAGTTTGGAGGCTTCTGGACTTCTCTCCGAGGTTGAGAGGAGTGATTGGGCTATGCCTTTTGTTCAGGTGATCAAGAAAGGGAAGGCCAGAGCCATCTGCATATTTGGGGATTTCAAGGTGAGCACCAACCCGATGCTTCTCCTGTCCCAGATAGAAGACATGTTTTCATCTTTGGCAGGTGGGGAGAGGTTTCAAAGATAGACTTGTTACAAACCTATCTGCAAATGGAGATTGAGGAGTCAAGCAGGAAGTTCCTCACAATCAACACTCACAAAGGACTGTTCCAATTTAATCATCTCGTCTTTGGCGTCATATCAGCTTCAGCAATTTGTCCTAGATCAATGGACCAAGCTATTCCAGGAACACAATGTTACCTTGATGGCATCATCATGACTGGCAAAGATGATGAAGAAAACCTCCAGAAACTTGCTAAAGTGCATACCAGGCTGAGTGAGTGTAGTCCATGCAGCGAGAGAGAAATGTGGACGTGTCATTGACAAGCATGCTTATATAAGTCACAAGAGACTAAACTGTACCACAGGCATCCATACCAGAAAATTGAGTCACAACAGGTTATACTTGGTCCTTGTAAACCACTACCACTGGTTTCTCCCAAACATTGCTACAGTGCGGCATCCATTGAATGCACTGTTACAGACAGGAGCAAAGTGGGAGTGGTCAGAAAGATGTGAAAGAGCATTCAAGGAAACAAAGGGACTAATAATATCAGATGAAATGCTCACCCATTATGACCCATCTTTGCCCATCAGACTGGCATGTGATGCATCCCCTTATGGGATTGGAGCCATTTTGTCACACACTATGAAAGATGGATCTGAACGCCAGATTGCATTTGATTCAAGATCAGCAATGAGCACAGAACACAACTACATACTTACTGACCAAGAGGGCCTTAGTCTAGTATGGGGAATAAAGGAGTTTCACCACTACCACTACAGACAAATGATTAAACTAGTGACAGATCACCATCACCTTGTGTTATTTTCAATCCCAGGAAGGGAATCCCAGTGATGACTTCTACCCAGTTACAACATTGGGCACTTTTCCTAGGATCCCACTCTTATGACATAGAGTTGAAGGGTACCAAACAACACAGCAACGATGATGGTTTGTCACGTCTTCCGCTGTTGGCAACTGAACAATAAAAGTCTTCATACTGTGACCCAGCAGAAGTGTTCCACGCCGCATTGGTGGACCAGTTGTCGGTAACAAATTCGGAAATACAAAGGGAAACAAGGAAAGACTCAACATTGTCAAAAGTCTATGAATTCACCATGCAGAAGTGGCCAGCTCATGGTAACCCCATGTTTCCAGAGTTCTCAGTGAGACGAGACCAGCTGTCAGTATGTCAAAGAATGCTGATGTGTAGATCTTGTGTTGTGGTTCCCTCTAAACTGCACACCAGAGTGTTAGAATATCTGCACGCGGGACACCTGGGTACTTGGTGGGCCGTTCTGATTGCTGTGGATGCTCGTTCGAAGTGGCCAGGGGTTAAACCAATAAAGTCAACCACACCAGCAAAGACTGTCTCTGCTCTGCCTATCTTCACCAGAAATGGCTTACCAGTACAAGCTGTGAGTGACAACAGACCATGATACATGTCAAAAGAATTCCTACTGTTCATGAAGGAAAACAGCATCAGACATTTTCAAATCAGCTCCTCACCACCCAGTAACAAATGGGTCAGCTGAAAGATGTATCCAAACTTTCAAGAAGTCCATTGAAGCAATTGACAAGGAGGACATTCCTCTACAGCTTAAGGTGGACACCTTCCTTTTCATGTCTCGGAACTTTATTCATGCGATGACAAATCAAACACCTGCAAAGCTGTTCGTGAGCAGGAATCTGATATCTCGCACAGACCTCCTGAAACCAAACTCCAGAGGGAAGTACAAAGTAAATAGTTCAGCCAGTTGTCAAGTGAAGCAGCAAGGAGCTTCGAGATTGAACAGGAATCTAGCGTGTGATTACCGAGAAGACGAGTGGACACCCAGTAGGCTAGCTACAAGGACTGGACCACTGATGTACACAGTGGATGTTGGAGATCAGACATGGAGATGTCATGTGGACCAGATATCGGATGCTCAACCAAAGAACATACTTGAGCTGACTGCATCCAACAAGACGGACATATTACTTACCTCTCAGTGATGATCATGTCACTGGCAGCATTGTGACAAAGGAAACTGAAAACGTTGCCTTAGACGAGACACCTGCCAAACCCAATGCCACTCCACAGGTCCAGAGCCACTATCCTGAAAGAAACAGAGCACCACCTGAAAGATTAAACCTTTGGAACTGTAAAGTTAATTACAGACTGTTATTATGAAAGCATGTTTATTTGAAATATGAGTTTATGAAAGGGAAATTGAATGTCTTGTACATATATAGTTTAATATTGCATTAATCTAAAGGGGGAGGAGATGTAATATATGGATCTATTGCTTTTCCAGCAATGAACCCCCCCCCTTTGCACTACATTTTGATCTGTTGTCTGCACTAACGCTGTTGTTGCACTCTCGCTCCCACTGCAATGTGAATACACCAGTTAAAGCCATTGCCCACATGCATGCTTTTATTTAATTGATATGTAGTTGTGCACAGACACAACAGTGACAACATATTGATGCAGCTATAAAGAAGGCAAGACAGTGGTTATATTTCATTAGAAGTTTGAGAAGATTTGGTTTGTCACCTAAAACACTTGAAAACTTCTGCTGATGTACTATGGAGAGCATTCTGACAGGCTGCATCACCGTCTGGCATGGGGGGTGGGGGGGGGCTACTGCACAAGACTGAAATAAGTTGCAAAATTGATCAGCTCCATCATGGGTACTAGCCTCCGTAGTATCCAAGACATCTTCAAGGAGTGGTACTTCAGGAAAGCATCATCCATCATTAAGGACCCCCACCACCCAGGCCGTGCCCACTTCTCATTGCTACTGTCAGGAAGGAGATACTGAAACCTGAAGGCACACAATGATTCAGGAACAGCTTCTTCCCCTGTGCCATCTGATTCCCAAATGGACATTGAACCTATAAACACCACATCACTACTTTTTTTCTGGTCTTTTTTTTGCACTACTTATTTTAACTTAACTACTTAATTGACATATATATATACTTAATGTAATACTTTTTTCTCTATATTTATTTATCATGTATTGTATCGTACTGCTATTGTAAAGTTAACAAATTTCATGACATATGCCGGTGATAATTAAATCTGATTCTGATTCTGAATAACATTTCTGCTATAGAGTAACAACATATAGCTTTATTCCTGTACCTAAAACAAACAAGACACCAGAGCAAACAGGGAGTACCCAGCCCTAACAGCAGTTTTTATATATCTGTACATTTTGCAAAGAGTCGTGCACACAAGTACTGTAATTGGCAAAGCTTCAATATGGCGATATAACTGCTTAATTTCACCAATTGTCCAAGAAGCATGAACACAGGTCTTGGGGTCAATTGTAACAGGAGAAAGAAATGGTCAGATGCATTGATCAGCCTATCATGGTGTGGAGCATTGTGGATGGACTTTCTCTTCCTAGCTATTTCTTCAGTGAGTGTGTTGATAAAATTCTCAATGGCCTCAAGAGGTAAGAAAGCTATTGCAACCTTATCATAGAGCATTAAATATGAATGGTAAAAGTAGTTCTCACCACCGATCTTTCAGTACTTTCTCTCTCAATGATTGTTCATTATGCATGAAGGTACACTTCGTACTTCTTTATTTTTATCTACCTCTTTTTCTGACCTGAAGATGTTCCAAAGCACTTTGCAGAAAATAGTTTTTTAATGGAGTCTCTGTTCTAGTGTAGGAAATACAGCAATTGATTTGTGCATTACAAACTTAAAGTTCAAAGTAAATTTATTATCAAAGTACATATATGTCACCATATACAATCCTGAGATACATTTTCTTGTGGTCACTCACAGTAAATACAAGAAACACAATAGAATCAATGAAAGACTGCACCCAACAGGACGAAAAGACCTTCAATGTGCAAAAGACAACTGTTAAGTTTTGTAACTCCAAGACATAAAACTAATTGAAAACAGAAAGACAGAAACCAAGGGGAACGTGTCTTAGATTCGTTTAACTTTAAGCAAAGCTAGTACCTATGATGTGATGGTGTAATGATGTATGCTGCTTATGTACTTTCACATCCTCAATGCATGAAGTAAACAAAAATATACTTACAATATTACCCAAATCTCTCTCTCTCTCCCCCCCCCCCCCCGCTCTCTCTCTCTCTCTCCAAGAAACAACAGACAGCACACTACACACCTTTAAAGGAATTATATTTATGAATCTTAACTAAAAGGTTAGTAAGAAAGAAACAAAAGGGCCCATTATAATTACACAGCCAGATGTGCACCAGTTGGAGCTCAATGCACCGAACCTCTGACGATCTCGTGATCTCCGCATCGGGTCGTATCCTATGACCAGTTCTCTCTAGCATCTCCTCTCTTCCTCTCACGCTGAACAAAAGGCCCAGCTCACATTCCAAAGCATCTGTTACCTCTAACCAGAACCGAAACACTGCTTCTACAGATAGACCATTACGTTAACAGTGAAACATTTCCCAGGGTGTTACATGTATATATATATAATACAACTAATATATAGACATTCACAGCATAGTAAATTTTAAATTGTCCTATTCAGGCCAAAATATCTCATCGCTGTGGAGGCTTTTCTTACTCGTGTGGGGTAACATCTTTCTTGACAAGGGGGATCACTCTGCTTGACAGTTGAGGCTTGTGGCTGTGAAATAATCTTGGGTTCTGGGGCCTCCTCCATGATAGTTGTAGATGTTGTCTCTTGGACCACAGAAAGTGGTTCTGACAGCTCTGGCCAACTTTCTTCACTAACAATTGACTCTGCTCTCCTCAATTGATCAATCTCCAGATTGTCTCCGAATGATATCAGATGCAATCTCCACTGGATAGGAGAGTGGTCCAGTTCTGTCCTTAATCTTATCGACTTCTTGCCCAGGAGGGAAACATTAAACCTCTTTGCTTGAGGAGCTTTCAATTTGCCTCAGCTGTTTCTCATGCTTTCTCCTACTGAGATTGGGTTTGAGGCGATCCAAGCATGAATACAAGAGATGACCAAGGAACAGCGTAGCTGGTCAATTGTTGGTTGTGGAGTGTGGTACATTGTAATATGCAAGCAGGAAGTTGTTGAGATTTTCATTCAGTGTCAGTGTAGTGTGTTCTGTTGACACTGCTTGCAGTTCATTGGTTAGACTCTGGACAAACCTTTCTGCCAAGCCATTTGTAGCCAGATGGTATGGTGCAGGTATAATATGTCTTATTCCATTCAATTTCAGGAATGACTGAAACTGTCCCACTCCGAACTGTGGTCCATTGTCACTGACTAAGAGTCCTGGAACAGCAGTTCTTGAGAAGATGCTGCTGAACACATCTATGGTGTACAAGACTGCAGTGGAGGCGATTGGGAGCACTTCTGGCCACTTTGTAGCTGCATCCACTAATACCAAGAAATTTGTACCCCTGAATGGTCCGACAAAATCTGCATGAATCCTCTGGCAGGGCAATTCAGGCCATTCCCAGGGATGGAGAGTTGCTGCAATTGGCATTTGCATGTGCTGGCATCCTGAATAGTGCATGGCAAGCTGCTTGACCTGCTGAGGCTGACAGACAAAGCTTTGAGACAATGCTTCCATTTTGACCACATCTAGATAACCAACACACAGCTCCTCCAACACTTCAGTTCTCAGCTTGGATGGTACAACAACTCTCCATCTCCACATAATGCAGTCTCCGTCAAGGGCAAGTTCATACCAGTGCTGGTAAAAATAGTGGAGCTGAAGTTTCTACTGCACCTTTTTCCCAGGGCTGAAATGGCCAGCACGAGAGGATACAGTTTTAAGGTGCATGGAGGTAGGTGCAGAGGAGATGTCAGGGGTAAGTTTTTTATGCAGAGAGTGGTGAGTGCATGGAATGGGCTGCCGACAACAGTGGTGGAGGTGGATACGATAGGGTCTTTTAAGGGACAGGTACAGGGAGCTCAGAAAAATAGAGAGCTATGAGTAACCCTAGGTAATTTCTAAGGTAAGGACATGTTCAGCACTGCTTTGTGAGCTGGAGGTCTTGTGTTGGGCTCTAGGTTTTCTATGTTTCTATGCACATTCCAGCCATTTTGGGGGGCTGCATAGACTTGAGACAGGTGGGGTCTTTTCTGGTTTCTCTCTGGATTATATTTGCTGTGACAAGGAGGCATATAATACTCATTAGGCAGAATACGTTAAGAGGAGTGTCATCTTTAATAAAGTTATCAGGTATCTCCTTTTCCAAGGGTAAATGGGTCAATCACTTAGCATCTCCATGATTAGTTGCCCTCTTGAATTTGATCTTGTAATTGTGTCCTCCAAGGAACAATGGCATTCTCTGCATTTGTGCTGCTCCTGTTAGTGGAACACCCTCCTATGGGCTGAAAATGGACACAAGTGGTTGATGATTAGCCATGAGGGTACACTGTCTCCAATACAAGTATTGGTTGAAATGTCTTATCCCCCAAAACAGACTAAAAGACTCTCTGTC
The DNA here is from genome assembly GCF_030144855.1 of Hypanus sabinus. Lineage (NCBI taxonomy): Eukaryota > Metazoa > Chordata > Chondrichthyes > Myliobatiformes > Dasyatidae > Hypanus > Hypanus sabinus. The sequence goes on along the minus strand of NC_082709.1, from coordinate 29,133,728 downwards.
AATCTGTGAGTAATTTTGCTCTGCAGCGATAAGGGAATGTGATGTAAACACAATGGGGTGCTCACTTCCATCACTCATAACATGTAACCTTACTGCATCTCTCCCATAAGGCCAGGCATCACAGGCAAGCTTCACTGGACAATGTGGATCATAACGTGTGAGTACAGAGTCTGACGTCACCATTTCCTTTACCTTTTTGAAAGTCACCTCACACTGCTTTATCCATTACCACCTCTATGCAATGCTTAGTAATGAGTTGAAGAGGTGGAGCACCATAGCCAAGTTTGGCAGGAACCTGCTAGAGTAATTAACAAACGCTCAAAAGGACTGCAACTCTGACACGTCCTTTTGACTTGGGGCATCCACCACTGCTTGAATTTTCTCAGCGCACTTGTGTAAACCTTATGTATCAATGGTGTGACCACAGTAAGTGATACTTGGTTTGAAGAATTCAAACTTATTAGATTGCACTCTTAGCCCATGATCTTCTAATCTTTTTAACACTGCCTTAATGTTTTGGAAATATTCTTTGTCATCCTTACTGGTAACAATGATTATCTGGGCAGCCTTGCAGCACCTGGTCCATAGCTTTCTGCCAGAGTGCAGGTGCAGATGCTACTCCAAAAATAAGCCTGTTTTACTGATAAAGCCTTTTCTGAGTGTTTATAGAAGAAACACTTTGGGCTCTTCCTCCATCTCCACCTGTAGGTAGGCCATAGCTAAGTCAACTTTGCTAAAGTATTTTCCTCCAGAAAGGTTTGCGAAGATATCCACTATCCAGGGCAGAGAGTATTAATCTACATTCAGTACTGGGTTGATGGTGACCGTAATATCACCACAGATCCTGACAGGCCCATTTATCCTGGCTACTGGGACTATGAGCATTGCCCATGGGCTCCACCTAACCTTGGAAAAATTCTTTCAGCCTCCATGTGATCTAGTTCACTGGCTACTTTATCATGCATGGTATAATGAAGCGGGTGGGCTTTCTAAAAATTGGGTGCAGCATTTTCGTTTAGCACTATATTACTCTTGACATTTTTGAGTTTTCCAATGCCACACTTGAATACTGCTGTGGCATCATCTGCTACAGTTCGTAATTCATTTTCAGTCAACTCTCTAGCAGGAGATATGGCACGCAAATGGTGGATGAATCTCCAATCAAGTTGCAGTTGTTTCTGCCAATCATGGCCCCACAATGGGGGCCCTCCTGTTTTTACCACTTATAAGTCCATTGTGGATTGCTGATTGTTGTGGTTCACTGTTACAAATGTCATTTCCACCGGAGTGATCTTTTCTCCAGTAAAAGTCTTAATTGGATCCAGGTTTCAGTTCAGTATCTTTGAAGTGCTATTCAAACTCATTTTGTGGAATGACTGAAACAGCAGAGCCAGTGTCCAATTTTATTTTAATTATGTAGCTGTTCTCTCTGTTATTTCCATTGATAAAGCTATTTCAACTGATCTTTTAAATGTAAGCTATGTTTCAGATAGGGGCCGTTTTCGAATGCTTTCTTGTAAGATTCCATAAACTAAATGATCTCTCAGTGCATCATTAAGCCCATTACTGAACTGACAATGCTCAGACAGCTTCTGCAATTCAGCCTCGTACTCTGAAATAGACTCCTCTACCTTTTGATTCCCTATCTGAAACCTAAAGTATTCTGCAATGAACAATGGTTTGGTTTCTAAGTATTCCTGCATTACTTTCACAATATCAGCAATACTTCTTTCAGCTGGTATGGTTGGAACAGTCAAGCTTCCAAACAAACTGTATGCCTTTAATCAAATGCACTCAAAAAAACTGGCTATTTTATTCCCTTCAAAATACTGCTCAATTCGCTCAGTACACAAAATCCAGTTATTAATCGTGCAATCAAATGCATAAATCTTTCTAATGTAGCCATCTATATCTGCTCTTTTTAAATTTGTGATTATTATTACCCAGTACTCACTGTTTATAAACTCATGACTTTCATTCGTTCCATCACTTTTTTTTAACTCAAACGTCTTCTCTTGTGATGAAAGCAAGCTGTGCTTCTTTTAAACTCAGACATCTTGCTGGGCTTCAGCAGGTAGGTAGTTGTCTTGGGTTGTTTTAAAAATATCTCATCACCACTGTTATCTTCTGTAACTCCAAAACACAAAACTAATTGAAAACAAAAAGACAGGAGCACAGAAGAATATGTCTTAATTTCGTCTTTACTTTAAGCGAGGCACTTACAACTGAAATGGCAGTGTAATGACATACAATATGTCATTTATGTCCTCTTACACACAACTTGCAATACATTATGTAAACAATAAAGATTGCTTAAACAAACAATATGTTTTCAATATTACTTGAATATTTCTGAAATTAAATACACAACAAACTATGCAAATACAATATAAAAAAGAAACAAATAATAATATTAATAAATAAATAAGAAATAAATATTGAGAACGTAAGATGAAGTAAGTCCATAGGTTGTGGAATCAGCTCAGTGATGGAATGAGTGAAGTTATCTCCTTTGGCTCAGGATCCTGAAGGTTGAAGGGTAATAACTTCTTCCTGATGGCAGCAGTGAGAAGAGAGCATGGCCTGGATGTTGGATGCTGCTTTCCTGCAATAGCACTCCATCTAGATGTGCTCAGTGGTGGGGAGGGCATTACCTGTGATGGACTGAACTGTATTCACTACATTTGTAGGCATTTCCATTTAAGGCCATTGATATTTCCATACCAGGCCTTGATGCAACCAGACAATATACTCTCCAGCACACAGCTATAAAAGTCTGTGCTGGTTTTAGATGGCATGCCAAATCTTTGCAAACTTCTAAGAAGATAGAGGCAGTGCTGTGCTTACTGTATAAAATGGCACTTACTGTACCTGCTGGGCCCAGGACAGATCCCCTGAAATGATAACAATGAGGAATTTAAAGTTGCTGACCCTCTCCACTTCTCATAAATAGCAGCATGATAATGACAGGCACTCAGTTTTATTGATGTAGGCTGAGGTAGAATTAATGTTCAGAACAGTGGGGATAACTCCCTGGTTCTTCTCTGGAATAGTGCCACAGGGTTTTACAAACCATCTGAGAGTTCCTTTACATCTTATTAAAAGGCAGCAATGGGAGAATGCAGTGCTCTCTCACTACTGTACTGGAGTGCAATTGTATGAATTATGTTTACGTCTTCACCTTCTCTGTGTGTAATGTGCTGAGACAGGGTATTCATCTTTGATCTCATAGTATTGTTGTAACTGTGGGCTTCATCACTTATTCGAGATAAGTATTGTTAGGTGCCAGTGACATTGGGGAAATTGACTTTAAAAGATATTGTATTCTTCATTTCAAAACTGGAAGACAAAAGTACACGGAAGGTCTGAGAGAGTCAGGAGAATGATTTGTATAGATCAGGATCCAGACTGAAGGAGTGTGTATTTGAAAGGATGGACGCAAAATATGAAAGGTCATAAAGTCCAAGGGAATTGTGCATAGGACCTCTCATTTCTTGCTGTGTTGAATCTGTGGAAATCTCCACCACAGGGGTGGGCAGTTAAGTGAATTCAAGATCTACTTTGGAGTTTTGGACTACTTGGGAATATATACTTACTACTTGGGAATATACTTACTAGAGAGGAAAATGGAGCTGAGGTCACAGTCAGATCAGTCACAATTCTTTAGAATGATGGGGCGGCTCACTCACACTCCCAATTCTAATTGTCAGCGTATTTCCAGTGCATAGTTGTGGAAAGCAAATTTTTGAGGAAGGAAAATTGAGTCAGAGCCATTTCCACTGATATTACATCATTAAATTAATTCCCTGAACTTTCTTGTAACTTTTGGCCTTTTCCTGGTATGCCTACAGAGTTCTGGATGCAGGAACGTGGGAGCTCTGCCTACTTACTGTGGGGAGCCCCTACTTAATGAACTCAGAGTGACTCGACTGAGAACCCTATCATGTCATTATTGTGATGATTGGTCAAAACAGGTGAAAGAAGGAGCTTTTTGCAGAGTGTTACCATGAATCAGGTTCACAGGTCTGGCAAGTGAGACAGAAATCACTGGACACAAATAAGTATATTAATCATTTATTTACAAACAGTAAAAATTCAATCAAACATTCACGTCCCCCCCAGTTACAAAACCTACAAAGCTGAATATTCAACAAACATACTTAGCTAAAAGTGCGTGCAGAGTGTACCTTCCCAATGGTTATGTATATCACTTGGCTTAAGCAAAGGAATAGAGAGCAAGCCCCTTCCATATGCTCTCTTGTATCTGGGATATTTGAAACTGGACACCAAGCAGCTTACCAATGGGGAAAGCAACTCTAGTTTCATCTGACCAGTATGAAATGAGTCATTCCTAAAACCAATTGCATAGTAAGTATCAATTAACAAAGTAACAGATTAAAGATACAATAAACACATAACAGATTTACAAGAAACAAATTAACTGACTTAAAAACATGAAACAAATTAATTGTAACACAACACACAAAACCCAGGCTGTACTCTCTTCTTTAAAACTTTGTATGGAAATGCAAAAACTCAAAATAGACAGTTGATTTCTCACAGAGAAATAACACACTTATCAGAGAACAACAGGGAAGGTAAAAGAAACTGGGTGGGGCCCAACACATTCACAGTCTCTTGAAGGCAAAGTCTACACACACACACACACACACTGACAGGACTGGGCACACCTCACATATCCCCACATTCAAATCATTCACACTCTATTTACAGGGAAGAGGGATGCAGGTTGAATGTCCCCTCCCTACAACAATGAGACGCTAAAGCGCTAACTGCCGCCCGATTCCCACTGCTGGCAAAGGTTAGTCGTGGCCCTTGGTAGAGAATCCTGAATGGAATGCAAGGATCTGGCAGAGGACTAAAGGAACCCTTATCTGCAGTGAGCTTGAAGAATGACCCTTCCCCCTCAACAGTCCTCCTTCCCTGCTTCCCCATGCAGCACTTCCTCGACATTGCATAGAGAGTGGGGGTGGCAATCCCATTTACCTGCTCCTCCGGAACTCCAGCTTCAAGCAATACTGAAAGTATTTCTTAACGGGACGTGCAGGATCATCCACTCCCATTTGCTTATCCAGCTTCCGTACTTGGCTAGGGGCACCCTCTTCTACATACTCTAGTAACTGAATTGCTGTACTTGCACGGTGACCAAAGGGTAGTGCTATTAAAGACAGCACTGCCCCTTTTATTTGGCAAGCTGCTGTCATAACCACATGTCTTATCATTCCAGAAGTTAATTCAACATTCTCTGGTGGGATAATTCTGTGTTAAGAGCCCACTGGTGTAAGACTCTGGTACTTTCTCTAACGTGCTTCATTGTGCTTGGGATCTTGAATCCCATTCAGTAACAGAATGATACGTTTGTTTAACCGCTGCCGTTACCTGATCCATGGTGATGCATTATACTCAGCAGAAGCAAGCAGTGTCCTCAGGGCATTATTGATCATGTATTGAGATGAGAGACTTTCTAAAGCACCTATATCTCTATTGGATAGGATCACTCCAATACCCCCCTCATCCCATGTAATAGCCACACAGCCAGGGCTCCTCAGCCTTCTGTCTGTACCCATCCCCTAAACTCACTAACTCCTTATCACAAAGGTGTCTATTACACAATTCCCCCACACATTCCTGATCCTCCCTCTCTCGAGGAAGAAGCAGTGGGTCGATGCCCCCCATGGCAGGTATGTGAATGTGTGATCACTGGCCTGGCCTGTACTGTTTCGGACAGTAAAGGGAGAAGGCAATCATTTTGATGATTAACCAAAAGGGTCCACATTACCTTCTCTCCCTCATTTTCATCATCCAGCCAGACAACCCCATTTCCCAGTCCCAGAGCAGGATTAAATTAAAGCTCACTCTTAACAGGTCAGGGTGTCAACAGTGCGCAGCATTTAAGTGTTGTAGCTTCATTAGCTGACAAGCTCTCTGTATCAGAATCAGGTTTATTATCACCAGCATGTGTCACGAAACCTGCTAACTCAGCAGCAGCAGTACAATGAAATACGTGATAATATAGAAATTAATTAATTAATTGATTAATTACAGTGTATTCTTATCCTCTAACTTTATAGCCCTACTCTGAGCCATAAATAGTAATTTTCTCAGAATAATTCAGCGCTGACTGAGGTCCTCAATCTCATTCTTAAAAGGCATTGCCTTAAGAGACATTATTCTTTTATACTGATACCTTACCGTTGTTGTAAACAGCCAGAAAGCATCTCGCCAGCTATCCTTTCTCTTGGGAAAGCCCAGTGATTTAAGTATGGAAACAATGTGGTCTCACCTTTCAACCACAACAAAATCTAACTGGTCTGACCAATCTTCTGGCATCCCTTAACCCATCAGTAGTTTAACAAGACTCCTAAAGTCTGCACTCTTATCTGTCCACCCTGGGACTCAGCATCTTTCATACGGGATGCTCTCTTTTAAATAACCTTTTAAAGAAATGTATTTCTGCCCAAACAACCACACCCTGCTCACAACACCAAAACAGAACTTGCTTCTGGTAAGTGAGACAGAAAACATACACTGCAAATAAGTATATTAATCATTTATTTACAAATGGTAAAACTTTGACCAAACATTCATGTCCTCCAAGTTACAGAACCCTCAAAGCTGAATATTCAGCAAAACATACTAAGTTAAAAGCACACACAGAGCACTTTTCAATGGTTACATGTACTGCTTGCCTTAAACAAAGGAAGAGAGAGCAAGCCCCTTCCACATGCCATTTTATACCCAGGATATTTGAAACTGGACACCAGGCAGCTAACCAATGGAAAAGGCAGTACATTTTTTTAAAAATAACCAATCACAACAAAGTTGCTTTCAACAGGCAGGGTAAGCCACACACCCCAGACTCAAAGGTGTCAGGTAAGTTTGCCTGGCATTTTCCATAAATGGGAACTGACATTGAAGCCATTTGTCAGTGTCATTTAAGCCCCAAATCATGGCCAGATGATTAGGACCACCATTCTGTTCTTTTTGAACTGAGTCCAAAGACTTTTGTCCATCATCTGAGAGGGTGGATTGTGCATTGATTTGATATTTCATCTAAAATATGGCAACTATGACAATACAGCACTCCCTCACAGATCTTCACAGAAGTCCTGTGCTCACTTGGAGGTGAGGGTTAGCTGTGATGATCAGGGATTTTACTTATTCTGTAGAAAAATCAGTAGGGTGAGAAATTAAAAAAAAACAAAAGACATAATTGGATCTTTCAGGCCACCCACGTGCAGAATGCAGCCGATGAAGTACTTTTAAAGTGTTGTCGTTGTTATTCTTCTGGAGATGGAGAAGCCAAATTAACCCAGCAGACTTATAAGAAAGTCAGATGATAATGTCCAGGTTTACCTGTGTCACTGATACTGACGTAAGATTAAATAGGGAACAGTGCAGTACTCTGTGTTGGCTCCCTGTTTCTTTAAATATTTCCATGAGCTTCTCCTTTATCCACTTGGGAGAACAGATGGAGACCATGTTTAACATTTCTGCTGGAAGTCAGCACTTCTGAGAGTGCAGCATCTGTGTGTGGCACTGGAATTCAAACCTGGATATTTCTGGCCTTGAGTGAGACTTGAGCCAGGTTCAAGGGCTGCACTGCTATCCGTGAACCCACAGTAAAATGGCACCTGCTGGGTTGATTTATGAAGAGTTGGGTGGATCTGGTGTGAAAGAGTTTCTCTTTCTATGCTACAAAAATATAAGAAACAAGGACTGGGTCAATTGCCCCCCGAATCATTTCCAATGTTCAGTAAGATCCAGTTTTGGCCTCAACACCATTTTCCTGTCTTGGTAACCATCCTTGAAACCAAATCAGACTTGCCCTAGGTACCTCTGGAGTGGAAAGCAAGTGTACACCTGGGCCGCTAGGAAAACAACAGGGGTGCAAAGGAGCAATTAACAATGTACAAGCTGCCAAATCAAGTGATTTCTAGTTTAGTTGCAGCGTTCTCCCATTCAATGTAACATTTAATCTGTTGAACAAAATTCTGTTGCAGGAAATAAAGACAAAGGCCTTGTCATTCATATGAATTTCCAACATGACAGCAATAATTTATTGTGTGAAACCATTTGTGAAGTCTCTGTTAGAGCCACTGATCAACAGAGGCACTGTTAATTATGAATAACATCCAATCCATTTTAATACTTTTTGTTTGTTTACAGCAAGTTAAAGTTGTCCAAACTATTTTTCTGCAAGTTGACAATGTAAGTTTCTGGAGCTGTCTGGAAGTGCACAATAGAATATCATTGTGCTCTTTATTATATCAACAAGTATTCCATATTTTTGAAACTATGCACAATGCAATGCAACTCTTCAAATAAGCATAGCCCCTAAATATATAAAAAAGCTTGATCTTGCAGAACCACAGGAGGTTTTATAAACTGTGGCCATGATCTTTAAAGCCATTAAATTATTGTGAAGATCAGAGATGCCACTGGGTTTCTGGTTCCAATCATTCAACATACACCCTGTCAATGGGGAGCCTATTTACTAGGGATACATCACACTCCCAATCAATTCATGAGCTGAGTGACTGCCCATCATGCAAACAACATCTGTTCCTGTGGAAGTATCAGTACTCACATCATTCGTATTCTGCACACATTTAATTGCCCTCATGTTGAAAGTAGGATGCAGAATACTTTCTAATCAAGATGGAAAACTATAGACAGGTATTTGGAAAAGGGAGAAGTTTATATGTGATTCTTTCCTTCACATTTTAAACACAAATATTTGAAACTTGCAATGAAGAGTACCGGTGCTTTCAGAAAGACCATGAGGAAAATATTTAGTGTCTCACACAACCCATTACTTTTATGCATCTGCATTTGGAACAGGTGATGCTGGTAACTAGAGTTTTAAAATGTTGCAAATATTTTTACTCGTATTTCCACTAGATTAGAACCTTTTCAAAAGTCACCTTTTATGCATTTCACTTGCATCAGCGTCTATTCTCTTGTTCTTGTTTAAATTCAGGATCCTTTTAAATTCATTTCAATTAAATTAATTAAAGTATGCAGCTGTTTCAGGTTCTCTGCTGGTAATTCCCCCTGGTTTTGATGAAAGCAAGTGAACACATCTCGTAATGAGTAACCACTGAAATAACTACAGTCTGAAAATAACATGCCTGAAAACAGCTACAACATGTTCTCTTATAATTCTGGTGGGGGAAAATGCAAAATTAATCTTAACTAAATGTCTTCTGTCTGTCATTTTAATCATTTAAGCCAAAGGGCCCATTTCTGTGCTGTAACACTTTATGACTCTATGACTCTAATTCACATGCTTTCAGTAAGAGCATTGAGCCAGAGGGCGATTTTCAAGACTTGTCTGTGTTTTAAGAGAGCTTTGTGTTGGATTAAACATAAAAAAGCAGAGTTACGTATTCAATTCAAACAGCCAGAACAAAATCCATTTGATTTGAGGATAGAGTCAAACCATCGTGAATTATATTTGTAAAATAAATAAAAGTTTTGCAATCAATTTCCATTAAATGATTATGAACACTGTATTATCAGACCTTGTACCATATCAAGGAAACTGTATTTCAATTCAAGGCGCTCTGAAGTATTTATTGTGACCATGAGGCGATAACTTACAATGTAAATGTTGAGTTGCGCCTGGTAAAAATTTCTAGGAACGTTGATTTTAGCTAAGCTTTATTATCTGCTCCTTTTATCTATAAAATCAGCAGGCTACCATTATCTATGCACTGATGATATTTTATCTGCAACCTCTAAAGAAATCCAAATTTCCTCTGCACCTGTCTGGTGTAACTTCTATGAAGCAACAGCAAGTTTCAATCACTTAGCACCTTTAATTTACTACAACATGATAAGGCAATTTACATGAGTAAAATCAGACAATAAAATTGACTTTACAGGCAGATAAGCAAGAATTTGGTCACAGACGGAATGTCTCATAGAGAAGAGAAATGTAAAGAAGCAGAGAGACTGGGGAGGGAATTCTTGAACTTAGAGGCTGGACATCGCCACAGTGAGACCGAGAAAGCTGGATGCAGTCCAGAAACAGATACCTTTACAACTGTATGGCTTGATTGCAGCGGCAGTGGTGGAGGAGGGTGTTAAAGAGCAGTCAAGACTCACCAAGATAGGAAGTGTTGAGACCCAGGAGGTATTTGAACACAGGGGTGAGTTGTTTAAATATGTGGCATTGGTGGAAGGAAAGCCAAAGCAAGCTAGCAAGCAGAAAGCAAATAACAAGATTTACTCTGTCATATTTTGGATATGTGATCAAGTGTACCATTGCTAAACATACAGTAGTGTGCAAAAGTATTAGATATATATATTTAGCTAGGGTGTCTAAGACTTTTGCACAATACTGAAAATAAACAAAATACACAAAAATAAAAACAAATTTCGTGACATATGTGAGAGATGATAAACCTGATTTTGATACGGCTCTCTATTGTGGAATGAGATTGGGAGGGGGACAGGGAGAGGGGAATCATGGTTGGGAAAAGGGGAGGAAGAGAGCCGGAAGCACCAGAGGGACATTCTGTAATGTTCAATAAACCAATTGTTCAAAATCAAATGACCTTGCCTGGTGTCTCAGGACTGGGTGTGCCTGCACCCGCAACACCTCCCATCCTGGCACTCCTTCTCTGCCACCTGTCCTACACCCCTCCCAAGACACCACCATTCCCACCATTCTATGCTCCTGCCAGATTTACAAACTCGCTCTGTGCTCCAAACTGACAAATACAGTACTCTGCAAAAGTCTTAGGCTCCCTAGCGATATACAGTATACGTGCCTATGATTTTTGCACAGCACTATAGTGCTTCAATAAATCAGCTCACTCACATTTTCCAGTTGCAAAGCAGGTGCCCTGTCACAACACTTCAATGGTAGCAGAGCTTTATCAATACTTGCATTCATTGTTTTCAATATTTATGTAAATTTGCTACAATATGATGATGCTGGTTTGTCCCCAATGGAGTCAGTAGAATCGATTCTATCAGAGTGGATTTTTGTAAACCTAAAGAGATAGCAATGCTGTACAAATGATACCTGGAAATGGAATTTTCTGTGACCTACATACACTGCTCTCCTGAAGCCACTTTTACACAATTACAAACACAACATGCTGCCATAGCTGGTTCTGTGATATAAGCAGAAATATTCCCAGGTTGTTCTGCAAGTCGGCCAGTGGCTGGGAACTGAGAAACAGAGTTAACGTTTCAGGAAACTGCCTTTCATCAGAGCTTCTCTCTTCAGATGGATTGGTTTCTGGATGAGTGGATAGAGCGACATGGAGGAATTGGAATTACAGATAGGAATGGCGGTCAGCATAGTCCTGGTGGGCTATGTTTCTGTTCTACACAAATCTATATAACTTTAATGTTGGCTGCCTGGCTGAGACCTTCTGCTTTTGCTTTTTGGTCTGATATTGCTCTGTCACATTGGTCTCTTCAGGTCAGTAGTTTGGTTCTTAGTCATTTGTGAGGGCAGAGTACAGTGAAGGCACAAATCCTGGATTGCAGAGGAAAACACTGACAAACTCTGAGCAGAGAAAAAAATAGAAAATCGAACAAAATTATAATAATTGAAACATGATGTGCAAAACATGTAGTGCACATTGAATGGAATTTACTTAGTTCCATTGGTTCAGGAGAAAAGAAAATGTGATTGATTAGAAGGTACAAATTTGATTGTCAGGATTAGCAATAATGAGACCGCAAATCTCTTCATTGGGAAAGCAATTTTAAAATCTGTCCTTATAGACACCAGGTATGTGGAAAGTCTTCAGCCTTTCATAGGTGTGATACTATTCCTTGTCGACGTAAAAGAACAGAGAAAGACAACACAGAACCAAATTTTACATCGCTCCAAATTGTAACAAAAATTTATATAAATATAGAACCTGGAATAGACTGTTTACCCTCCTGAGCCCATTGCAATATTTAATTAGCTCATGTTTGATACATGACCAAGCTTTATTTCTCTCCTTTTCTTGGTATCATTTAAAAGTTTTGCTTAGTGAAGGTCCATCAATCACAGTTTAAAAATAATAATTGATCTTGTATTAATTGCTGCCTTGGGAAGGGAACTCCAAATTGTTCCCACACTTTGTGTGCAGAAATGTTTCCTAACGTCTCTTCTGAAAAGCCTGGCTTTAATTTCTAGATTCCATTCTCTTTTCCCAGACTTCCAACCTACTGGAAATAGCTTCTCCCTATCCATTCATCTGTTCTCCTTCTATACACAGATAATTGCAGGCGGAAAATGCGGGGAACACTCAGCTGCTTCATCGATTTCAATTCCTTTCACATGACATCAAGAAATGACAGAAACAAGAGCTCTGCAGTTGCTGGAAATCTTGAGAAACACACACAAAATGAATGGAGGATATTCAGGCAGCACCTATGGAAAGGAATAAAATGTTGACGGCAAAAGGAACTCAACTGTAGTTGTTGAGGGTTGTACTCCGGAACTGCTATACCCATTCCCATACAGATACACCATTGGCATCTACCTGACAATGTACAGTATTGGATCAGTATATCCTGTTCACTATTATACAGGGCACATCCAATCCAACCAATTAATACTCTATTAGCTCTTAATCATCAGGATAGTGACAATGGCACAGTGTGCCTACTCTCAAATAGCTTGCTTATTGATACTCAGACCCCTACACCTCCAAAAGCTATCCACCTTCAACCTTTCCTAATCAGCCTTTCTCCTCAGCATTCATGTTTCTGTTCCATATTCTTTCACTCATGCTGCTGCAGACCTCATGTCATGGAGGGGAATTCGTTGAAGGATCTCAACGCAAAATGCCAATGGTTTTTTTCCCTCTATTAATGTTGCTTGACTTGTTGAGTTTCTACAGCATTTTGTATGTGTTGCTCAGGATTTCCAGCATTTTCAGAATCTCTTGAGGCCAACATTAGAGATCAGTAGTGATGGTGAGCAATGTGGACCACTTTGGGTGGTTTGGGCAGTTTTCCGCCCACTTTGGTTGAGGGAATCTATGGGACTTGGTTGTTGGGGTGTGGGTTCTGGATTGAGGCAAGTGATAGGATTGTGTCTCTCTCAACTAGCCATGAGACACAGCCCCACACTCAGTGCCATCACTGCAAAGTGCCAACCCTCTCATGTTCTGATTTTTACCAAAGAATGGTGGCTGGCAACTAACAGAACATTTAAAATGGTTTCTCAACAAGATATAAGATTTTTTTTACTATAACTTGTTTAGGTGGTTGAAGCTGTTTCTCTCCACCCTTCAAGACATGACTATACTTACTAATTTTTTGCAGATTGCCACTTATAACAAATCTGTCTTGGTCCCTTCCTAGCAATCCCCCACCTTGCTATTTACCTCAGGAACTGGGCCTCAATCCCCTCGTTTAGTTTCCAATCATTCCTAGGTTCCACTAACTACACACACCTGCGTTCCATTAGAAAATGCAGGATTAAGAACCCGTGATCACAGTAAGGAGCGGCCAGTTTGTTTGTCAACTCTGATGTGAGTAACCTCATTTCATGGTTCTTAGGACTGCCAGTTCTAGGTCTAGCATTGCTCCTGGATATTGATTCCATGCTCACTATGTCAATAATGCCGCTTGACTCTGCTTCCACACCCATGTTCTGCACTTGAGTTCGTCCACTGCCCTGCCTGTGTAACAAAATCAATATTGCTTTACAGCAATTCTGTCTCATTCTGCAATTTAGCCAGAATTCTTCCTGTAAGTAGGGCCTTGTTTTAAATACAGAGCAGAGTTTCTACAGACTAAAGTAAATACTGCAATATATGTATGTAAGTCAAATATTGTGATAAGTGCATATTAAAAGTCCAATATTTCTAAAGAACTATACAGTGAAAATTATCATAATGAATGAATCACCTATTTAGCAAAGTTAAACTGATAATTTTAAGATTAGAGTGGAATTTAGTTTGTTCAGAACAGATTTGCAAAAATGCAATAAGAAGATAGGCTGTCATGCAGCCATTGGCATCATAAGTTATGGTCATTATTCCAACAAGCTTTCTGTATTTTCCTTCCTAATTACAACACAGAACAACAATGAGGATGAAAAAGAAACAAAGTAGGGAGCAAATAAAGTGTATTTTGAGATTAATTAATTAATTAATGCAGAAAGCAACTCTGGAACATCATTGCATTTGTTCTTTCCAAGATATTGTAGGGTTCTGTTCCTCTGAACTGTTACAAACCAAACAATTCACACAGTGGCAGTGAAGCAGAATCGGGTTTAATATCACTGGCATATGTTGTGACATTTGTTGTAGTGCACAAAGAGCAAAAAATAGTGAGGTAGTGTTCATGAATTTGTTGTCCATTCAGAAATCTGATGGTGGTGGGGTAGAAACTGTTCCAAAAGTATTGAGTGTGTGTCTTCTAGCTCCTGCACCTCCTCCTGATGGTAGTAATGAAAAAAGGGCACGTCCAGAGTGATAGAGTTTTTTTTCATGAGGAATGCCACATCTTGAAGTAAAGCCTTTTGGAAGTGCCCTTGATGCTGGGGAGGCGAGTGCCCATGATGGAGCTGGCTGTGTTTACAACTTTCTGCAGCTTTTACCAAACTTGAGCAGTGCCCCCCCCCCCCCCCCCGTACCCGACAGTGATGCAACTCGCTAGAATGCTCTCTATGGTACATCTGTGGAAATTTGGAAATTTGTGAATATCTTTGGTGACATACTAATTCTTCTCAAATTCCTAATGAAATTTAGGTACTTCCATGTCTTTTTTTGTAATTTCATCATTATTTGGAGCCCAGGATTGACCTTTAGTGATGTTGACACCTAGGATCTTGAAACAGCTCACTTTTTCCACTGCTGAATCCTTGGTGAGATCTGGTGTGTGTCCCCTTAATCTCAGTTTCCTGAAGTCCACAATCAATTCCTTGGTCTTACTGATGTTGAGTGCAAGGTTGTCATTCAAACACCACTCAAACAGCTGATCTATCTTGATCCTGTATACCTCCCTGTCAACATCTGAGATTTTGCCAACAACAGTTGTATCATCAGCAAATTTATAGGTGGTGTTTGAGCTGTGCCTGGTTACACTGTCATGGGTGTAGAGAGAGTAGAGCAGTGGGCTGAGCACTCATCCTTCAGATGAACTAGAAGATGCCTGCAGCCCTGAAGTTAGCTGGCATAGCCATCTCGTCAGTCTCCCAAAGGCTCGTTGGCTCTACATATTGTTCACTATCTTGGGAGGACTTGCACCTGGAACTCACACCAGTTTGCCTTGGTCTTTTATGTACAAGAAATTCACATGGCGCCGAGAGGAATGCTTTGTCTGTCAAAGCAAAGCCAATTGTGCTGTTCTTACAAGAAGAAATAAGACAGGTTACTTTCAGAAGCTTAGAGCACGAAGCACCTAGGCTGGCTAAAGTCATTCATGCACAACTTAGAGTTTGGGTGCTTTTTGCAGACATTCATGGCTGGAAACCATTGTATTACATGGAGGACTTTCAGAGTAATGGTGGCAAGAAAGTCATGGGAACATGCACAGTGCCTTTTGGATGGTGTCTTTGAAATGTGTGTAGAAGAAATGGAGACCAGGAAAGGGCTTTTGGTTGCCCATGGGTCTTGGAAACTTTAAAATCCAAGATAAAACAATCTATTTAGCATGTGGTTCTGGTGTTCTCAACTTGAACACACTGGACAAGATAGTGCAGAATAGCTATGGAGAATGTGCAGTGCAGGGCAAAAGTGATGGGCAGAAGTGTAACATGGGGGAACAACTGAAAAGAGTGATGGATACAGGACTGAAGATGTTATATTTGAATGTAATCAGTGTACAGAATTAAGTAGATGATCTTGTAGTTCAGTTAGCGATTGGTCATGATGTGGGGATTAATAATTGTGGCTGAAAGAAGATCACAATTAGGAATTTAACATCCAGGCATACAAGTTTATCAAAAGGGCAGGCAGGTAGGCAGAGGGGTGGCATGGCACTGTTGGTGAAAAATGAGATCAAATCTTTGGGAAGAGATGGCATTGATGCGGAATATGTAGAATTTATGAAGGTAGTATTAAGAAACTTAAAGGGTAAAATGACCTGGAAGGGAGTTATATACAGGCCTCCAAACAGTAACCAGGATGGCTACAATGGGAGGTAAAAAAAGGCATGTTAATAAGGGCAACATTACGATACTTAGATGGGACTTCAATATGTAGGTAGATTGGTAAAATCCGTTTGGTGCTAGATCCTAAGAGAGGGAACCTGTAGAATGCCTACAAGATGGTGCAAGCTCACCATGACCACTTTTGGCCCTTCAAGCCTCGCCACAGTGCACAGTAATCCCACAAATCTGATTAACCTTAATCTAGTCATGGGGCAATTTAAAATGACCAATTAACCTACCTAGTATGTCATTGAACTGTGGGGAGAAGCAGGAGCACCTAGGGAAAACCCATACATTCCATAGGGTGGCTCCTTACAGAGCAACACCTAAAATGAACTCTGAACTCTGGAACACCCTGAGTTGTAAAAGTGTTGTGCTAATTGCTACTCTACTGTAATGGCCCCAGAAGAGCAGCCTGTGGTTAGTCCCACTAGGAGAAAAGAAATTCTGGACTGGGTACTGCATAATGAACCAGATTTGGTTAGGGAGTTTAAGGTAACTTGTTCGGCACAACTTAGTGGGCTGAAGGGCCTGTATTGTTTTCTATGTTTCTATATAAAGGCACCCTTAGGGGTCAGTGATCACAATATGATGGAATTCAACCTGCAGTTTGAGAGTGAGAAGATAAAGTCAGATTTATCAGTATTACAATGGAGTAAAGTGAATTTCCAGAGGCAAGAGAGAGGAGCTGGCCGAAGTTGAGTGGAAGGGGATACTAGCAGGAATGATGGTAGAACAGCAATGTCTGGAGTTTCTGGGGGGGGGGCAATTTGGAAGGTGCAGGATAGACATATCCCAAAGAAGACATATTCTAAAGGGAGTGTGAGGGAACCACAGGTAACAGGGAAGGTCAAAGACAGCATAAAAGGAAAAGAGAGGGCAAATAATGTAGCAAAACATAGTAGGAAGGTAGAGGATTGGAAAGTTTATAACATCAACAGAAGGCAACTATAAAAACCATAAGGAGAAATGATGCTGTATGAAGGTAAGCTAGTGAAGAATATGGAAGATGATATCAATTTTTTTCAGGTATATAAAGTGTAAGAGAGAGGTGGGAGTATATATTGGACCACTGGAAAATGATGCTGAAGAGGTACTAATGTGGGACTAAACTAACAGATGAACTTAATATGTATTCTGTATCAGTCTCCACTGTGGAAGACTGGCAGGATGCCAGATATTTGAGGGGGCAGAAGTGAGTGTAGTTGCTATAATTAAGGAGAAGGTGCTTGGGAAGCTGAAAGGTCTGAAGGTAGATAAGTCACCTGGACCGGATGGACTACACCCCAGGGTTCTGAAAGAGCTAACTGAAGAGATTGCGAGGCATTAGTATTGATCTTTCAAGAATCATGAGATTCTGGAATGGTTCCCGAAGAATGAAAAATTGCAAATAACACTCCACTTTTTAAGAATGGAGGGAGACAGAAGAAGGGAAATTAAAGGTCAGTTAACCTGACGTCAGTGGTTGGTAGATGTTGGAGTCTATTTTTAAGGATGATGTTTCGTGGTGATAAAGTAGGACAACGTCAGGATGATTTCCTGAAGTGAAAGCTTGTTTGACAAATCTAATGGAATTTGTTGAGTTTATAGCAGGCAGGATAGATAAAGAAGAGTCAGTGGATGTTGTTTACTTGGTTTTCAGAGGGCCTTTGACTAAGTGCCACACATGAGACTGCTTAACAAGAGCCCATGGTATTACAGGAAAGATACTAGCATGGATAGAAGATTGGCAAAGAATAGGAATAAAGGGGGCCTATTCTGGTTGGCTGCCAGTAACCACTGGTTTTCTGCATGGGTCATTATTGGGACCTCTTCGTTTTCATATTATATGTTAATGGTTTGAATGACAGAATTGATAGTGTTGTGGCCAGGTCTGTGGACGATACGAAGATAGGTAGAGTGGCAGGTAGCGTTGAAGAAGCAGGGAGTCTCCAGTAGGACTTAGAAAGATTGTGAGAATGGTCAAAGAAGCGACCAATGGAATATAGTGTTGGAAATTGTATGGTCATGCAGTTTGAGAGAAGGAATAAAAGTGTAGACTACAATATTTTCTAAAAGGGAGAAAATTCAGAAATCAGAGATGCAAAGTGGCAGTGGCATTGGTTGAGAGTGTGGTGAAGATGTTAGCTGCAGCTCATCTGCCTGGAGGAGATGGAAATAGAATGAAATGAAAGGGGATAGAGGAGAGAGAGGACAAAAAGTTAGAAATATGAGGTACAAGCCTCTGCAGTTACTGGATCGTATGAAATCACAGAGAAAAACAGAGCCAATATTACAGAGTAATAGCCGCCTTGCTCTGGTTAAAAACAGGGAAGTTTTTGTGTTTATTCAGTCCTGGGCACTGCAATGTGCTGCTTTTGCTTGAGCTTACATCGGACTTTGCTGAAACAGTGACACGGAGGTGAGAGTGGCTTGGAGAATTAAAGTGACAGGCAAGTGGAAGTTCACGGTCACCTCGCAGACTGGATAGGGGAACTGTAAAAGTGATCATCAGATCCGTATTTTGTTCCTCTGCCATAGACTAAATGATAAGAGCTGAATGCAGTGCATTAAAAGTGGGTTGTTGCTTCACAGACATCTTATACAATTTGAACACATTATCCTAACTCCTGTACTCAATACTTTGATTTAGGAAGGTCAATGTGCCAAAAGCTTTCTTTATGATCCTATCTACATATGGTGCCACTTTCAATGAATTATGGACCTGTATTCCCAAATTCTTTTGTTCAACCACATCCTTCAGTGTCCTACTGCTTATTGTATAAGTCCTACCCTGGTTTGTCCTATCAAAGTGCAACCCCTCACACTGTCTGCATTAAATTCCATGCCATCTTTCAGCCCATTTTTCCAGCTTGTCTGGAACCCGCTGCAAGCTTTGGTAGTCTTCCTTGCTGCCACTATACTCCCCTTGTCTTGGTGACATCCTCAAATTTGCTGATCCAGTTTGCCACATTATCATCCAAATCACTGATATAGATGCCAAACGACAATAGACGCAGCACCAATCCCCATGGCACACCACCATTCACAGGTCTCCAGTATTCTACCACCTCTCCCTGGCTTCTCCCACAGAATCAATATGTCAAACAATTTACTACCTCATCTTGAACACCAAGCGACTGAACCTTCTTGACCAACGTCCCATGGGGGATCCTTGTGTGGCTTCAAGCACATGTGCCTGGTTGGACATCTGCCTCCGACAGGAGATAGATCTCAGTGAAAGTGTATTCTTAAATATTTAGCCGCTCATATTCAAGGAGGTGGAGGCATTATTGCAAGAAAATGCCCTTCTCATTCTCTTTTTTCAAACAAACCAAGGAGCCCTTGCCTTTGGCCCTCTCTTTTATGCTCCTCATTTTTGGGGAAGCCCAGTGGGATGCTAAACATTTATGTCATTAACTGGAAAAATATCTAGGACCTGAGCAGCTTCATACTAAGGAGAGCACAAGAAGCTCCTGTGTAAGTCCATTCTCCAACATACCTGCAAATAATTAAGGATGCCTTTAAATAGTAAAGGCACAGAGCTTCCTCCTGCTGTTCAGGCCCAATTTCCTGTACATTGTACATATTCTCAGACCAGGGTAACCATCAAGGCAGCTCTGCATGAGGATTGACTTCATTCCAGTATTTACTGCATGCTCCAGGCAACACACTCTGCAATTCTATGACTCAAGCATTATGATGCCCATAGTAATGAATTGTAATTACAGTATGTACTATGCAAAAGTCTTGGGCACATACATACAGCAAGGGTGCCTAAGACTTTTGCACAGTATTGTATTTGTCAACATGGAGCGGAGAGCAAGTTTGTGAAATCCGGTGGGAGAAAAGGATGTTGTGAATGGTGGGGGTGGAGCACCGTGGGAGGGGTGTAGGACTGGTAGCAGAGAAGTAGTGCCAGGGGTGCTGGATGGCACAAATGCAGATAAACGCAGCCCGTGAGACACCAGGCAAGGCAATGTGATTCCAAACATTTGTTGATTTATTGATCATTACAGAATGTCTCTCTGGTGCTTCCCTCTCCCTGCCTTATTCCTACTCTCAGTCCTCAATAGAGACCCATATCAGAATCTGGTTTATCATTACTTTCGTAGGTCATGAATGGTTTTTTTTTGCATCAGTAGAATAGTGCAATACATAAAAGTACTATGGTACCAGGCATCCCAACTTTATATATATACCTAAGACTTTTGCACAATATTGTTTAAACTGTGATTGCAATTGCATACAAAGGCACTATATGAATGAATTTCTTTCCCTGCATCCCACATCCCTGTAATACGCTCAGGACTTGCACTGATGCTCCAATGTCCAATTCTTTTGACATTTACCACCACTGTTGAATATGTCAAAACATTATATTAGAACTGGAAGTAAAGCCCTCTTCTGATCATCAGCCAAAATTTTAGAAGGAATCATGCTATAAACTGCAGTCACTAATCTATAAAGAACTGAACATTTCCTGTACAGAAATTAGTCCTCAGTTAAATTAGAAGTTCTCAATTTCTGAGACAGGATGTGATGCACAGCCTTCACTAGACTTTACATTTAGTATAAACAACAGGGAATAAGTTTCTATTCTTCAATTATGGGAGTTTCAATTGATGTCTTTTCTGAGTCTTCTCTGTTAGGATATTAGATTGTCCGTAGATAATTTCCAGATGACACAGCAAAGCTTTACTTAAGTAATTTATTTAAGCACAGTATATACATCACATTGTTAGGGACAAGAATGGAGGCTTGTCTTTGGTAAGCTATATAGCCCCAACAACTAAGTTGTTCATTAAATCTAATACGGAATGCAGACTCGAAGGACAACCAGCTCTTTCAGTATTCAGGAAATTCCTGCTATTTACGTCTGCAGTCTGGATCAACAAACTAATTTGATCTTTGAATATGAGAAATAAGCAATTTCACACATTTTTGCAACAACATTAAACAGAAAATGAAGGTTTATTTATTAAAAGTCTGAAAACATTTCTGTAAACCTTTATGTTCTGTTGATAGCAAATGTGATGCTGCTTTCACAGCTAGCAAGCTGCCTTCCCGCTTTGTGCTTCTGCACTGCTGACAGGGAATGGCTGAAGCGTGACACCCTCATACAGTACTTTGGAGCTGCTTTGCATTTGTACACTGCTGCCGTCTCACAGATTTTCAAGACCATCTTGTCTAGCAAAAATAAATAGTAGTAGTTTTTATACTATTTTTCCTTAATCAGCTGAAAACATTAAAGTTTAAAAATTAACCCACTCACACTGGTAATTATGTTCGATTTTATTGTTACAAAGTATGGCAGGACTTAAGACAGGAAAGTACAAGATTAAAAAAAGTGAGTAATTATGTTAATAACTTAACACTTATAAATCAAAATATTAAGCAAATTCTATATATATGATAATATGCAACATCCATACTTGACTTTTTGTAAAGATGACATTAAAATAATTGTAAAAATAACTCATAATAATATGAATTCATTTAGTCCTGCATCAACACTGATCTTCTTGAAGAATATCTCCTAGTAGGATTTCATTTTGGCCACTGGTTCTGTGGAAAAGCTGCCAATTCTACATCTCATCTGGTCTCTTTTCCTTTTTCTACTAATAATCGGAAGATCAATGATGGCCATCCAGGCCTGAGATGAGAGGAAACCTCTTCACCCAAAGAGAACGGCTCTTCAGATTTCATTGTCCACGGGGTCAGCAGAAGCTCAGACACAATATATTTGGGACAGGGATGGACAATTTTTGGACATTAAAGAAGCTAGGGGATATGAGATTAAGACAGGAGAATGGTTCTGAGGTAAAAGATTAGCGACAATAAACGCAAGAGATTCTGCAGAAGCTGGAAATCCGGAACAACACAACACAAAATGCTGGAGGAACTCAACAGGTCAAGCAACGTCTATGGAAAAGAATAAACAGTCAACATTTTGGGATGAGACCCTTCATCAGGAATGCCAGAATGTAATGGTGGAGAGACGGGATGATGGACAGCCTAGAAGATGATAGATGAAGCCAAATGGTAAAGAGTTGGAGAAGAAGAAATCTAATAGAAGAGAAGAGTGGACCATGGGAGAAAGGGAAGAAGGAGGTAAGAGGCCAGAGTGGGGGATGGAAGAAAAGGGAAGGGGAAGGAAAAAGATAATAAGAGAAAAATATTTCCAGAAGGAGAAATCAATATTCATGCCATCAGATTGGAGGCTACCAAGATGGAATATGAGATGTTGCTTCTGAGAGTGGTGACACCATGGCAGAAGAGGAAGCCATGGACTGACACGTCAGAGCAGGAATGAGGATAGAAATTCAAATGGTTGGCCACCAGGATGGAACTGAGGTGCTTGACAAAGCGGTCCCCCAATTTATGTCAGGGCCCACCGATGTAGATGCCCCATTGAGTACACAGGATACGATAGATGACCCCAACAGATACGCAGGAGGTGGGAATTGCAGAAGGAATGATCTCTGCAGAAAGCAGAGAGTTGTGGGGGTGGAGTGAAGTAAGTATGTACTTGATGGTAGAGCCCCATTGAGGAAGGCAGAAGTTGTGGAGAAGGACATGTTGGATGTGGAGGATCCTGTTGAGGAAGGCAGAAGTTGTGGAGAATGACACATTGGTTATGGAGGGTCATGAGGTGGTAGGTGAGGACTTGAGGAACTCTATTCCTGTCAAGGCAGCAGGAAGACGGGGTGATCTCAGAGGTCCGAGAAATGGAGGAGATGCAGGTGAGGGCTGCGTCAATGGTGGGGGGGGAGAGCCCCATTCTTTGAAGGAGGAGGATAGATACAGTGGAGACAAAGGAAATGAGAAAAGGGAATAGCATTTTTTACAGGAGACAGCATGGGAAGAGTTATAAGCAAGATAGCCATGCAAATTAGTTGGTTTACAAAAGATGGCAGTGAATAGTTTGTCTCCAGAGATGGAGTCAGAGAGATTGAGAAAAGGGAGAGAGAAATGGAATTTAAGGGCAAGGTGGAAGTTGAAGGCAACATTTACAAAACTGACAAGATCAGCAAGGGTGTATGAAGCAGCAGCAATGCAGTTATCAATGTAGACACAATATAACTGATTTGCCACAATATTATTGAAGGATGGAGCAGTTGTAAAGGGATATGTGATCTACTCCTATTTCTTATGTCTTTATGTTCTACTTTCAAAGAAAGGGTAAGGAGGAGATATTGCAACAGACAACAACATGCCCTTACCAGTTTTATGCTCCAAATGTAAAATGAACAGCTTCAGAAATGATCTGGAACAGGAGGTCCAAAGCCTTTTCATGGCATGAACCCTATCGTCAACTGAGGGGTCTGTGGACCTCAGCTTAGGAACTCCGGAATTAGTACATTTACTATGAACAATCATCAAATGGTGGAAGAATTCACATTTTTCTCCTATTCCTTGTCAAGTACCAGGAAGTCAGTCTCCACATTTTCAGAGCTCATCAGCCCATTTCATGCCAGACACAATTTGCTTTATCAATGACTTTGTTACTCTTAGATGTGAGGATAAACATTTCTATCAGCTTGATGTTCAAATGTATTCATACCCATATCCAATTCATAAAAGAGAGAACAGTTTTCACTGATCAGTGGATAAAGTGGATGTGATGAGAAGGTCAGTTTTCTCTTCTGAGTGTTCCATTTCCTGTTACAGAGAAGAAGTTGAAGCAGAAATCTATATGGTTTTGTCTCTAGCTCTTAAACATCTATTTCATGGGTCAGAACAGGTGGAGGAAGTACTCATTTGAAGTAGATGGGAGCTTCATTATTATATTTAAAAGTTGAAAGGCATATAGTCCAATACTGCCTCTCCATATCTTCCTAGTATTGTGTATAGTTTTGATCACCTATCCACAGGAAACATGTAAATAAGGTTGAAAGGGTACAGAGAAAATGTACAAGGATATTGCTGGGTTTGGAGGGCCTGAGCTATAAAGAAAAATTGATTAGGTTAGGACTTTATTACTTAGAACATAGAAGACTGAGGAGATTTGACAGATATATTCAAAATTATGAGGGGTTTACAGTAGATAAGGTAAATGCAAGCAGGCTTTTACCATTGAGGTCAGGTGGGACAACAACCAGAGGTCATGGGTTAAGGGTGGAAGGTGAAAAGTTTAAGGGGACCATGAGGGTAAACTTTTTCACTCAGATGGTCGTGAGAGTGTGGAATGAGCTGCCAGCACATGGAATGGGGTGCATCTGAGCTCAATTTCAACACTTAAGTGAAGTTTGGATAGGTACATGGATGGTAGGGGTATGGAGGGCTATGGTCCCAGTGTATGTGTGGAAGTCGACAGTTTAAATAGTTTTGACATGGACTAGATGGGCTAAAGGGCCTGCTTCTGTGCTGTACTTTTCTATGATCCTATGACTATGTTTGCATGAGCACATTTTAGAAGCTATATTTTTGCAGCAACATTGAGGAAATTTCTTGCCCTCTTTTTATGTACGTAAGACCATAAGACATAGGAGCAAAATTAGACAATTCAGCCCATCAAATCTGCTCCACCACTCCATCATGGCTGATTCCAGATCCCACTCAGGTCCAAACATCTGCCTTCACGCCATATCCTTTGATGCCCTGAATGACCAGGAAACTATCACCTTTCACCTTCAACATACCCACAGACTTGACCTCAACTATAGTCTGTGGCAGACCATTCTACAGATTCACTACTCTCTGGCTAAATAAATTCCTCCTTACCTCTGTTATAAAAGGTTATCCCTCAAATTTTGA
The DNA here is from genome assembly GCF_030144855.1 of Hypanus sabinus. NCBI lineage: Eukaryota > Metazoa > Chordata > Chondrichthyes > Myliobatiformes > Dasyatidae > Hypanus > Hypanus sabinus. Next base: position 29,108,842 of record NC_082709.1, on the reverse strand, counting down.
GGCTGTGCCCTCTTGTTCTGGATATCCCTACCATAGGAAACATCCTCTCTACATCCACCTTGTCTGGTCCTTTCAACATTTAGTAGGATTCAATGAGTTCCCCCCCCCCCCCCTTCTTCTAAGTTCCAGTGAGTACAGGCACAAAGCTGCCAAACGCTTCTCACATGTTAACCCTTACATTCCCAGAATCATCCTCATGGACTCTCTCCAATGACATCACATCCTTTTTGAGATACGTGGCCCAAAACTGCTGACAATACTCCAAGTGCAGCCTGACTAGTGTCATATAAAGCCTCAGCATTATGTCCTTGCCTTGTATTTTTTCTCTTGGATTTGATTTTATGAACTCTTCTGCCAATTGTTTTGTTTTATTATGACTACAGAATGGACTTCCATAGCAGAGAGCCTTGGGAGGGAAAGAGGATGACTAAGGGGATGTAGTATTGGTCTAGTCAAGGGACAGGTTCAACTGCACAGGTCTGCCAGTATCCACACAATGCTCCTTGTAGGCAGATTTTCAACATATAATTAGTGCAGGTCAAAACACCAACCCATAAGGTTGGATAACAAAAACTGTGGAGATGTAACTAAGGACAATTCTTCATAAGCATGAGACAATCCACAGAAAATGGGGCATTTCAGAGTGATTACCAGCCAACAAACCCTAACTGATCTGCCCTGCTCAGCCAACAAAACTTGCCTGGTTAATTCTATAGGCCAGTAATGGTCTTTGGGCAAAATATCAGCAGAGAACCAGCTGCAGAGGTATAAGCATCTGACTGATGTATGAGCATAAATGATGCATGCCTATGTTAGAGCATTTTTGGGTTTAGCACATTTACATCTAGCAAATGACCTTGACTACCAGTCACCACATTGAATGTAAATTGTAGATTTAATTTGGAGTGCAGCTCTGAACAATGGTATCTCAGACCAAACCATGCTGATTAAAATTCATGTGGACATTTGTGGTGTGAGTGAGAATCGGGAGGTGTGAAGTTTCTGTGCAGTTTCAAAGAAAGCACTGTCGAAACGTTGTAAGTATTGAATTGTCCTTTAATGTTTAGCACATGAAGTATTGAGTCCCATGCTGGGCCAGCCAGACCTTTCGACTGAATAAAGAAGCTGCTTCATATCTACCAGTGCTTTTCTCCACTGACTTTATTCATGCAACAACACCTATTGTTAGCATGTACTATTTACTTGGTGCAGCCAATGTCGAAATTGTCAGCTGCCTGTTTCAATTTTGGAACATGACAGGAGGTTCAGGGTTGTTTATTAAGAAAAATCATGAACTCCCCCATATTTGTGAATCTACAAAGACAGCCAAAAAGTGTGGCGTCAGTTCAGACTGAGCAGGTCACATGATCAATGCACAAGTCATTATATCGATTTTTCCATCATTGAGTTTGCAGCCTGGTAACTATAGAACATTCTGTTACCTACAGACCACAACAATTACTTCAACAGGCTAAAACAGCTCCTCTTTTATACAGATAGTCAGGAAATCTTACTCTACTAGTTCTATATCTCACACTAAGTAACTATGAGAATATATTGTAGTTTCACCATTATCACTGGGTTGAAATCTTAGTGGTTCCAACTTATCCTATTGTGGTGACACGTTTACTTTAGTGGTTGGGACTGAGTAATAAATTTTAGTATGGACTTCAGCACAAATTATATCCATGTGCTTCTGCTAATCTATGATAGAAGTTACCAGAATTGTAACTTCAATTGGATACTGCAGCAAATTGAATTTAAGAAATAAAACCGACAGTTTAAAATTTTTCATATGTGCTATCAAGCATACTTAGAATGTGGTGGTGTTACATTTGCCTTGTTGTACTATTTCAATGTGGTGTTATGACATTAGATATTCCACTCCCATTTTATTATTTGGAGCTTAATGCAATAAATTAGTGCCTCTAAATGCTTAATGACATATGTGCAAAAATTAAAACAAACAATAATTATTCAATTATAATTCTATAAACCCTTTAGAAATTATCATGCAAAGACCAATGTATAAGGAGTTTGGATCTTCAATGGTCCAACACTTACAATTCAGGGAAATTAAGAACGTTCCTCCTTTTCTGCATAATTGTTGCATTTTTGGGTTGTGTAATTTCTGAGAAAATAATCTTGTTGACATCAATAACTACAGACGACCATTCAGATGTCTGTTTTTCATCAACAGAAGGATTTCAGGCTTATTTTTTTGGGATCCAATGCTTTTTGACAAGTCTACATTCTTGGAACAAAATGTACAAGTTATTCAAATAAAATTGATAAACCGTGAGTTTGTAATGTTACAAGTGGGTTTCAAAATCAAGCGCCAAGTTGTAGGACCATTTGAGGAAATTAAATAGTTGGCTATCTGCTGATAATCGGCTCATATTTTATTAACTGGTCTGAGTGGTTACAAGCCAACCAAAAAAAACAGAGCACACCAATTAAGTTAAAAAAACTACCTTTCCAAATTACTTAATAAGATCCTCTATGAAACAAGGAGTATAAAATATTACATTATCCTGTGAGATCAAAGGGCTATGACAGTGGGCCATCTGTTTCCTTATTAATGGAATATTAGCTTTTGTCTTGATCTGTATAACCTACTGGCTGAAAGATAATTGACAAGCCCTGGTAGAAGCAATGAAGCGATGCAGAAGTGAAACCATAAGAATATATTTGTTTATTTATTTATTGCCTTGCAGACAAGTGACATATTTCTAATTTCTTCATTTTGTTTTAATTGTTACAGAAATTACTTATGTTTTATGACTAATCAAAGCTTTTCAAATGCCAGATGAATTTCTGTCAATATTCTTTACAAAAATACCAAAATAATAATAATCATTTTGTAATATCTTGATTGTCAAAGTTAACAAACTCTCAGTCTAAAGGTTTGCTTTTTATGGAAGTGGCGATGGTTGAATTCCACTGCTGGAATACATAGGGTAGCATTCAAAGCACAGTGAATTCATTTTAGGGTTTTCTGCTCTGGTTGAATGCCCTCGTTTGGTGGTCTTTCATTGACTCTGTTATGGATATTCTTCTATAGATTTATTGCGTATGCCCACAAGAAAATTAATCTCCAGGGTTGTATGTGGTGACATATATGTCCTTTGATAATGAAATTTACTTTGAACTTTGAACTTTAATTCCAGAGTTGTCTCTACAGTACCTATCCCACACATGGTACACTTCTGAATGGATGACATATTGGTAGATGTGCTACCATTATCTGTCAATGCTTGCCAGATGCTACAAAGAAGGCAGATGTCAATCAGCATGTAATGTAATGTTATTGTGGCAATTTGAAACTGGTTGTTCAAGGTCCTACTCTCTCTTGGTCTTGTTCAGCTGGACATGCATACAGTATTAGGTAATAGCGTCAGCCACTTCCCTGCCTAGCTACTTAATAGGAACATGAACTGTTTTTACATTTATTGCTGATTATTTTCTACTGGTGGTTCCTTGGCACTTTTACAGTTGCTCTAAACTGCTGAAGTCTTCAGTAGTGTGCCAAGTCTGGCTGACCAGGTTTCTGATTATATTAGTGTGGTGAACTATGTGCCTGTCTGGACACGCCCCCTGCTGACTGCTCCTGTGGCTCCTCCCACAGGCCCCTGACGCTCGGCCTCAGTCTCCAGGACATAGTATGACGGACACTCACTCCTGGTTCCTTCTTCCAGTCAATAAAAGCCGATATCTCGCCTTACGTCTCAGTGTGAGTTATTGATGGTGCATCAATTAGTTACACCATCCCCTTCCCACACCACACAGCCCCTCCCCCAGCACCCCCTGCAGAGGCAAGACAGAGCAGGAGAAGCCAGAGGAAGAGGGAAGCAAGTCGAGGCCTGTAGGGAGAAGTACCTAGTCAGTATAAGACAAATTCTCCAACCTGAGCCATCTACCTGCTGGCCAAGAACCAACATGGTTAAAGGTTTCCAGGCAGTCTCTTTTGGTCTGCTCACCACCACAGGACGGAGTAGGCATCGTGACACAGCCATGGGAGTGCTCTGTACTGAACCTATCACAGACTTCAGTGCTGCACGTAAGAGTAAGGTCCAAGGAGCAAGAAATCCTGAACTTAAGGAACGGCCTGCAAGGGCTCTGCGTTCAGCAAGAATGTTCTCTTCAGTCACAGTTCACCTCCACTGAGAGAGATGCAGGCTGGCTTTAAGTAGGACTAGTGTGCAATTTTGTCCTGACCCTGCTGGAATATGCAGCCACTCAATATGGCTGGTGCCAGCTGCAAGCTGCAATCACATTAGTGAGTAGGCAGTGTGAAGATAACCTGCTGTTTGCATTGGAAGCAAACCTGTGAGTTAACAATGCTTGTGTCGCTTTTTGGGGGCTGTTCAGTTTGGCTGCCACAGAGTCTATCCTGTTCCAGGTCTGATTTAGACAAAAAGCTTTAAAAGATGACAAGCAAGGCTACAACAACTATGCTTTTCTAGAGCAAACATCTGTTTCTTTCTGACTAATAAATCCTTACTCATTTTACACCAGAGGGAAAATGGCAAAGTGCAAAATCCAAAACAGGCAGAAGGATTCAGCCTGAGAGGTTTTCATGAATCTGATTTCCTACATGACAATGGAATAACGTGGTTCCCATCATCACTGTAACAGGCAGTTTAAAGCAGAGATAAATTAAACTTAACAGGGATATAGGGAACAATCTCCGATTATGGGACAAGAAATCATAGCACAAACACAATGTTCTCTGGTTATGGTTGTCAAAGGCAACATTTAACTTTGCGTTCTCTGCGTGACCTATATTCTAATACAGGAAAGTAGACTAATAATTTATTATCACTATCCCTTAGATAGTCACAGACTTAATAAGGCAACTAACAACCCACAGAACCATCTTTAGGTATGAATGTAAGCACCATCACAAAGAACACTTTGAGAGCTATAAACACATATTGTCCTAACTTAGTTGGGCTATGAATAATAGAATGTACTTCATAGCTCTCTAGACATATCTTTTTATAATGAAACATTGCACTTTCTCACCTTCTCTACTTCGACATTCATATTCCTTCCGTTGCCTCACAGCTTTTTTGAAAAAATTGTTGTTTATTGACTTCAGTAAATCTTTTGACCTGACAGCAGTCTCGCTGCTGGCATCAATAGAAAGTCCTTCAGCTGCTCAGCCCAGTTATAGGAACTTGAACACTTTCTGACTCTCTACCCAGTGTGATGCGATTCAGGGAATGCTGTCATTTTGTCACAAATCCACAGGCTAAATATTCTTCAGAGATTCATTTATTATCAAAGTACACAACTCTGAAATTCTTCAATTCTCTGGGTAGCCATGAAACCAAGAAAGAAAGGAAAGGCAGCACGATAATCAACCCTCAAATCCCACCTCCCTGCAAAAACACCAACAAAAATGGAACAGGCACATCAATCCCTCCTCCCACACAAAAAACCTGAGCAAAATGCATCAGGCGCATCAACCCCAAAATCTCTCCTGCTGCACAAAAAAGAACAAAATGGATCAGGGACATCGGCCCCCAATTCCCTCCTCTTGAACAGAAAATAAATGAACAAAATGTATTCTTTCACGAGGCACAATGCTATTGTGTACAATATAATGGAAGTTAATCCAAGGCTTGATTGCCGAAACATGGTCAAGTTTTTGTACACTTCTGTGTACAAACAATTTATCCTGACTTCCAGGTGTCAGTTATGGTAATTAAGTCTTCTAACTTTTTTTGAGACACAAGGAACTCTGCTGGTGATGGATATCTAAAGCAACATGGACACAATGCTGGAGAAACTCAGCAGGTCAGGCAGCATCTATGGAGGAAAATGAATAGTCAGTGTTTCAGGCTGAGACCCTTCATCAGAGCTTCTAACAGTGTAGTATGAGCCACTGTTCTCAGTCTCTTGCAGATTAGCAGTTAGCGCTGTTGGCCGGAAAGAATGACAATCTTCAAATCAGTGAATTCAAATGAATCAAGGACAGTGGAAGCGGTCTTTATTCTTGCCGTGTGCTTAGGGGATGGAGGCTGCCATTTTGTGAAGACACTCTATTCTTTATTTTGTGAGCTTGACGTGCTGGGCTTGATTAGTGTTTTAAAGAAGACACAAACACTCTCCAGGTAATCTGCTGGACTGGAGGTCATTTCCAAATAAGGAGTTATTTGTGAGGTGTTCTTTGATTGGCTATAACATGCAGGATTGTGAATGCCTGAGGCGATTCGAGCTCTTTGCTGACTGAGAACAAAGAGCCATGAGTCAGCAACTGTCCCTTGATGGGAAGAGGACAACAGATGGATGCTGCTTTGGACCAGAGCCAATGACCAGGTGTTAAAGGCCAGACACATGACCTGCGGCCAATGACACGGGAATACAACATTTGAATTGATAAGAAATGGATATAAAAGTGGATGCTTTGTGGGTGCCGGTGGCGGTAACTTCGAAGAATAACCATTGCAGATACAAGCACGAAGAACCCTGCGTGAAGCACGTGGAGAGTGAATCGGGACCACGAGGAACAAGGAACGCCTGGCCAGTGTAAATTCCTCCGCCTGGGTAATATCTTTGCTATTCTTTGACTATCCAGGAGAGTCAGGGATACTTAGCAGTTGTGCGCACAAGGTATTTAGTGTATGAGTTCACGTACTTGTTAGTTTGAACAATAAAGGTAATTGTCAGTAAATACAGATCTCTCTGTGCCTCACTCAGAATCATTGGAAGAGGTAGAAGCGGTATCTCTCTCTCTTTTTCCAACAGCGCAATGTGATTACAGCATAGGGCATCAGATTTCAGGGTTCAGGTGTGATGCCATCTGTAAGGAGTTTGTATGTTCTCCCTGTGGCTGTATGGGTTCCTCTGAGTGCTCTGGTTTCCTCCCACAGACCAAAAATGTTCCACTTAGCAGGTTAATTAGCCATTGTAAATTGCCCTGTGATTAGGCAAGGGTTAAATAGGTTGGTTGCTGGGCAACATAACTTGTTGGGCTGGAAGGGCCAGCTCTGTGCAGTATCTGTAAATAAAATTAAATAAATTACAATAAAATCATGGCTTCCAGTCATAACTGTGGTCCACTCACACTTCCTATTCCCCATTCACAGACATTATCCAACATTATTGCCATGATGCTGTGTCACTTAAGTTAGTACATTGCCGTCCCATGCCCCTATCCTTTACCTGATCTCAATGCTATATCGCTGGTCAATCTTACTTACTCCCTTGATACTGTCCTTCTCTTAGTAACACTCCTTCCCTCAATACTGCCCTTTCCCACAATACTGTCCATCCCTCAATGCTGTCTCTTCCCCTGTTTCTGTTCCTTCAGTAGATGACCCTTTTCTTGATATTTACCTTCCTCTCAAAGTTGATCCTTCCTTGATTGTCGTTGACACCCCTGAATTGCCCCACACTAGGAAAGATGTTTCTTAAAGCACCCTGCTCCACCAATATCCCTCTGTCAAAACACACCCTGTCCAACCTGTGCCCCTGCTTGTCTGCACTTGATCCACAATTAGCCAAGCTTAAGCAATGTGAAATAACATTCTTAGGACCTTGAAAGATTGAGAGGTTATCTCTCTGCCATAATGTATATAAGATTTGATGGGGTCCCAATAGGATGGATGTCATGGGAATGTTTTGGAATTTGTCCCTAGTGAAGAATATGGAACTAAGGGGCATAATCTAAGGATAAGGAATCAGACAATTAAAACTAATCTGAAAGGAGGTTGTTTTCCTGTCATATTATGAATTAGTAGAATAGAGAGCTGTGCACACTGAGTTCAAATAGTTTCAAGTCTGACACAGCTGGATTATTGGTCTACGACACAATCGAATGTTTTGGGTATTGGGAAAATGGAGGGGAATCAGGTTTCTATTTACTCTTTACCTACTCCTATCCCCCATTTCACGTGTTCTTATGATGTTTTGGCCTGTTGCAATAGGCAGGCTGCAATCATAGCGAGAAATTGTTTGTTGGTGAGGCAATGCCTGGTTTAAAATGAGTTTGGAGCCTTCAGAAACCTTTCGGCGGGCTGCAATCGAAATGACCTCTTAGGCACTCAGCAAGGGGCAATAGAAAGATGTAGGTGGAGTGGTTGTTATTGGAGAGGCCATTGTTGGAGTGGCCAGGTTTTGGCTCAGCAGGCAGGCTAGAACTCCAGCTTGAGAAGCTAAAGGTATATGTGTAGGCAGAATGGTAGTTAAGACAGTGGAGTGCTCCTCCTGTAAGACGTGGGAATGCAGGGTACCTAACAGTCTAATGAGGAAGTGCACCCAACTTCAGCTCCTGACTGACGAGGTCAAGGAACTGGATGTGCTCAGGATCATCTGGGAGGCTAAAAACCTTATGGATGAGACTTTCACTGAGGTGGTCACGCCCAGAGTGCAGGCTTCAGACAGTAGATGGGTGATCAGCAGGAGAATTAAGGGGTGTAAGCAGCCATTCCGTGACCATTCCCCTCAGCAGCAAGTGTAGCCATTGGGATACAGTCAGCATTGGGATGATCTACGGGAGCAAAGCAGCAGTGGCCAGGCTGGTGGCCCTGTCGCCGCCTCTGAAGCTCAGCAGCGAAGGTAAGGTCAGGCAGAATGACAGTGATAGGAGACTCATCGGTTAGGAGGATAGACAGGAGGTTACTTGGCTGTGAAAGAGATGATAGGATGGTGTGTTGCCTCCCAGGTGCGAGGGTCCAGGATGTCTCTGAGATTCACAAGAGAGAGGGTGAGCAGCCAGAAACTGTGGTGCACATTGGTACCAATAACATCGGTAGAGAAGGTAATGAGGTTATGTGCAGTAAGTATTGTAAATGGAACTAAAGAAGAAGCAGAAGAGCAGGACTTCCAGGGTAGTAATCTCAGGATTACTCCCAGTACCACGTGCTAATCAGGGCACGAAGAGGATGATCGTGCAGATGAATGAGCGGCTGAGGCAGTGGGGCAGGGGACAGGTTTCAGATTTCTGGGTCACTGGGATCTCTTCTTGGGGAAGGTATGACATATACAAAAAGGATGGGTTACACCGAACCCAAGAGCGATCAATATCCTTGTGGGCTATTACCATCCCATCCCCACAGCAGTATCCAAAGGGGTATCTACAGCTGTTGGGGAGGGTTGAAACTAATCAACAGGGGGATTAAAACTGGAGTTATAGGGCTGAAGATAGAGCAGTTAGTGTACAAGTCAGTGAAGTGTCTAGTGAGACTGTGAGGAAGGACAGACAGATAGGGCAAAATTACAGTCAGTGAGATGAGTTGAAGTGGGAAAAATCATAAGGGATGATCAATATAGGACTGAAGGTGTTATATTTGAATGCATATATGGATATATGGATGATCTTGTAGTGCAGTTAGAGATTGGCAGATGAGACTGAGCTGTAGTAGAAAGAAGATCATAGTTAGAATTTAGCATCCAAGGGTATACCTCATATCAAAAAGGCAGGCAGGTAGGGGTGCCTCTGTTGGTAAAAAATGAAAGAAAATCCTTAGAAGGAGGTGACATAGAATCAGAAGATGTAGAATCATTGTGGGTAGAGTTAAGGAACTGAAAGAGTAAAAAGACCCTGATGGGAGTTATATATGGGTCTCAGTAACTAGGATGTGGGTTATAAATTACAACGGGAGATAGAAAAGACATATAACAAAGGTAATATTACGATAGTCATGGGGGATTTTGATATGCAGGGAGATTGTCAGTATCAAGTTGTGGCTGGATCTAAAACTTCTGGTAAGATGGCTGCACATTTGGATGCTGTGGCATCCCATGGGTCAATCAAAGGTGTTTTTGTATTTTTTAAACATCTTTTTGATGGTTGCATGTCAGATATTAAGAACTTCAGGTACTGCAGGTCTACCTTGTCAGCGATCTGCTTGTTGGCAGAGCTTGTTGGATGATGTGCACCATGCTACCGGAAGGTGTCAGTGAGCAAAGGCGGCACGGTGAGCAGTGTAATGGTGAGTGATTGCCTTGGACGTCGCTCTTGCAATCACGAGACCCTATTGGACATTGATATGGTAAAATGCTGCAAGTCATTTCCCTTACTTATTGGTGAGACAGAGAGCAGAGGAGCTGTGTGGCTTCAGATGTAGTGAGGACCAGGCCTCAAACGACAGGCTTGTCTGTGCAGTAGTCTAAGAGTGGAGACGCAGGAGGTGGTGTAGCATGGCGTCCATGCTGGGTGGGACCCGAACCCTCCTGCTGGTGCTGCCCTCCAGTGTTCAATCAGTGGAATAACAAGCTGGATTGCATGTGTGCGTATGTTCATCTGCTAACTGTTAAGAATTGTTTTTTTCTTTCCAATAACACCCATGCACCATCAATTTACAGGACATGTCACTCAGGGACATGGGTTATATACAGTATATGAATATGTTTTTGTGTGTGACTGTGTATTTACCTACTATCAGATATGTGCCTTGTGCTGTATATGACTGTTGGCATAATGTTTTGCACCTTGGCCCTGGAGGAACGTTAGTATTTATGTATGGTTGAATGATAATTAACTTTGAACTTGAATTTGAAGAGAAGGAGTTTGTAGAATGCCTACTAGAGAGCAGCCTGTGAGAGACCATGAGGGAAAGTCAATTCTGAATTGGTGTTATGTAATGAACTAGATTTGAATAGGGAGCTTAAGGTCAAGGAACACTTAGGAGCCAGAGATTATAATATGATAGAATTCACCCTGCAGTTAGGGAGGGAAAAGATAAAGTCAGATGTTTAATATTACAATGGAGTAAAAGGATTTACAGAGGCATGAAAGAAGAGCTGACCAAAGTTGTTTGAAAGGGGACACTAGCAGGGATGACGGCAGAACAACAATGGCTGTAGTTTCTGGGAGTAATTCAGATACTTCCTAAAGAAGGAGAGTTCTAAACGGAGGATGAGGCAAAAGTGGGGGACAAGGGAAGTCAAAGACAGCATAAAAGCAAAAGAGAGGGCATAAAATATAACAAAAATTAGCCAGTTGGGAAAGCATTTAAAAACCAATAGAAAGCAACTAAAAAGGCCATGAGAGAAAAGATGAAATATGAAATGATGAAAAAGATGAAATAAGCTAACCAATAATATAAAGAGGATATCAAAAGTTTTTTTCAAATATATAAAGAAAGGCGAGAGTGGATATTAACCACTGGAAAATTATGCTAGGGAGGTGGTAATGGGGGATAAAGAAATGACAGATGAATTTATTAAGTATTTTGTGCCAGCCTTCACTGTGGAAAACACTAGCAGTATGCCAGAAATTTGAGAGTGTCAGGGGCCAGAGGTGAGTGTAGCTGCTAAGGAGAAGGTGCTTGGGAAGCTGATAATTCTGAAGGTAGATAAGTCACCTGGACCAGATGGGCTACACCCCAGGGTTCTGAATCGGGTGGCTGAAGAGAATTAGTAATGATCTTTCAAGAATCACTAGATCCTGGAATTACTCCAGAGGACAAGAAAATTGCAAATGTCACTCCACTCTTTAAGAAGGGAGAGAGACAGAAGAAAGCAAATGGTAGGACAGTTAGCCTGACTTCAATGTTTGAGAAGATGGTTCAGTCTATTATTGACAATAAGGTTTCGGGGTACATGATAAAGTAGGCCAAAGTCAGCATGGTTTCCTTAAGGAAAATCTTGCTGGACAAATCTATTGGAATTTTTTGAGGAAATAATAGGCAGGATAGACAAAGAACAGTCCATGGATAATATTTATTTGGATTTTCAGAAAGCCTTTAACAAGATAAGAAACCATGGCATGACAGGAAAGATGTTAGCATTGATAGAAGATTGGTTGACTGGCAAGAGGCAAAGTGTGGGAATAAAGGGGCTGATTCTGGTTGGCTCCCTGTGACTATTAGTGTTCTGCAGGGGTTGGTATTTGGACCACTTCTTTTCTCATTATATGTTAATTATTTGGATGATGGAATTGATGTATTTGAGGCCAAGTTTGCAGATGATACGAAGATCATCTTCGTAGGGGCAGGAAGTGTTGAGGGAGCAGGGAGTCTGCAGAAGAACCTAGACAGATTCAGAGATTGGGCAAAGTGGCGGATGGAATATAGTGCATGGTCATGTACTTTGATAAAAGGAATAAAAGTGTAGACTATTTCTAAACTGGGGAGAAAATTTAAAAACCTGAGACGTAAAAGGACTTGGGAGTCTTTGTGCAGGGTTCCCTAAAGATTAACTTACAGGCTGAGTCAATGATAAGGAAGGGAAATGCAATGTTAGCATTCATTTTGAGAGGACTAGAAGATAAGAGCAAGAATGTGATGCTGAGGCTTTATAAGGCATTGGTCAGACTGCACTGTGAGCAATTTTGGGCCCCTTATCTAAGAAAAGATGTGCTAACTTTGGAGAGGGCCCAGACAAACTTCATGAGGATGATTCTGAGAATGAAAGAAGCAATGATAATTCTGGGCTTGTACTAACTGGAATTTAGAAGAATGAGGAGGGAGCTCATTGAAACCTGTCAAATATTGAAAGGCATAGATAGAGTGGATGTGGAGAGGATGTTTCCTATGGTGGATGAGCCTTTGACCAGAGGACACAGCCTCAGAATAGAAGAACATCCATTTAGAAAGGAGATGAGGAGGAATTTCTTTAGCCAGTGTTGTGAATCTATGGAATTCATTGCCAAGGATGGCTGTAGAGGCCAGGTCATTGAGTATTTATTTACAGCAGAATTTGAAAGGTTCCCTTCCTCTTAATTAAGGTTATTAAGGTTTTTTTTTCAGTCTCTTACTTTCAGCTCTTTTTTTTGGTAGTAGGCATTATCTTCTGTTTTCAAGTGTTTTTACAGTTTTGGGGGTTTGAATATCCTGATTTATATTCTCTATATTGTGTTGTGGTTGGTCTGGAGTTTTTTTTTGTTGTGGGGCTTGGGGAGGATACTAACTTTACATGACTTCAATTTGGGTGCTTTCTCAATTATCTTTTTTGTATTATATTATTACTGTATGTTTATTTTTGCACTGTATTAATTTTTTATTTTGGTTTGGGTTTTTTTTTATTTGCAGTGTTGTAGAAAATGCATTAAAAAACCAATAAAAAATAAAAACAAAGAAGAATTTGATAGGTTCTTGATTAGTCAGGGCATCATTGTTTATGGGGAGAAGGCAGGAGAATGGGGTTGAGAGTTAATAAATCAGCCATGATGGAATGGGAATGGAGGAGTGGGCTCAAATGACTGAATGAACTAATTCACCTCCTACATCCTATGGTCTAATACTGCTTCCAGGAGTCTTGCACAACGCAGCATGACAGAGAAAACTCCAGAATGTGTTTTCCTAGGCACTGAAGAATTCCAAGGTCAAGAATTCCCTCCGTCAGCCATTGTTTCATTCAGTTCAGTTCTCAGTTTTTAAATTCTCTGAATCTTTTCAATACTCTGTGAAGCTGCTTTGGTCCTGAATTAATTATCACACAATCTGAGGTAGATCTGATGTAATAACTTTCTGTGAATTTGTCTTAAAATAATTACATCTAAATTCTACTCCAAGTGCCAGTCCCCTTAGAGTGCCTGCTCTTTGTAGACAATTGCTGTAGGTGAAATGGAAAATCCTTTCCTCTCTGCTTAACCCGGTTCCAGTAATTACCATTGTAGGGTAACGTAATTGGGAGAAATGTACATAATTCACAGTCATTGATATTGAGCTGGAGTTTCACTTCAAGAGGCTGGTCTGATGAGATGACATTATTATGTAAAAGTTTTTAACCCATTTTGTGGTGTAGGTTTTGGCGTACAATAAAATGCGTTATGGGTTTCGTTAAACATAAAACGCCTCATTTTGTTTTATTTGTGGAAATCTACACCACAATTAAAGCAGTGATTGTGGGAAGTTTTACATGATACCCCTGAGTTAACAGCAGACTGAGAAGGATTTCCATTATAGGTGGACAGTGTTAGTAATTTTATAACCTTTGGAACTAGTTATTCTGAAGACAGGTTTTCCAAAGGCAAGAATTTTAATGTTTTCAGGACGAGTTGGATGAGGATAGAGGTGAAGCAAAGGATAGGATTTCCTTGAAGTTTGAAAAGACAGCAAGTGCAGCAGAGCTTAGAGAGCTCTTGATCTTTCAAAGGTCCAGTGAGCCAAGTGTGCAATAGGACAAGCTTTCATTATCACTGTGCTCAAGGGCCTTGGAGGAAAGCTGCATCGTGGATCTGGGTTGCAGGTCATGGGGAGAGGTGCCTGAGAAGGTAAAGGTTGAACTCAGACTGCTAAAGGTAAGTTTTAGCATGGAAGGGAGGTGAGTGGCTCTGCTGGGACAGAGTGGAGGCCATTATGGTCTGTTCAAAGGCGAACGAGTGGTTATTCTAATTATGATTGGTTGCTTGTGGGAGTGGTCCATTAATGCCCTGCCAGAGTTCTCACAAACTTTTAGTGCCCAGAGTGGCAGCCAGTAAGCAGTGGATACACACCCGAAGTAGCGCCAGAATGAGGGCAGATACTGTGGTTGACATGTTCACAGTTAGCCTTTCATCTTGTGCCACAAAAACAAATGTTGTATCTAAGCCGAGAGACCTGCAGCAAACAATAAAATGAATTCAGATATTTGAAGATGCAGGAGCTGCCTCTTGGGGACTAAAAAGCTGTGAAAATTGGACACCAATCAAAAGTCTCTAAGTCGTAAATATTTTTAATATTTAGCCAATTCATATTTTTACCAGATGGGTGGCTGTTAGCCAAATATCCACATTACATCATTTTATTTCTTGTATCACTTAACTGGAAACCAACTTCCTACACTGAGCTGAAGGGTTTCTGACTCTGGGTGTTGGGCTGAGTTTGGGCCAGCATCCATCATCCAGGTCAGGGTGATTGGCTTAATATTACCACATGTACTCTGTTCTTTACTGATGTCTGGAATCTGACCATCAATCACATCAACAGAAAGTACGTATTTACAGAAATGGCCAGAACAGGTTGTCTATGGAACTTATTATGAATATTCCAATTCGAATGAAGTTCAGCTGGGTTTTGTTTGGGTTCTAATTTATATCAGAACAGAAGTCAAAAGGAAATGATTTGAGTGTAACAGAATCTGCTGCTTTGTAATTACCACTTGAGATGGCCTTCTTTTATACCCACTGTACTCAAACATATTCCGTACACGTTGCAATTGTTTAAAATATGAAGATCCTCACTGAAAATATAAACTCTTCTTCCGCCATCACTCACAGGCATCATCCTGTGGTACTTCATATCCGTAGCAATTGTTTTGTTCACCTGAATTGCAGTCGGGGAGGTCACACACCCCGAGTCACAAATACTGTTTCAAGCTATGTTTTGTACAGCAAGTATCATTTCTTTAAAACCCAGGGTTCAAACCCTGACCCCTGACTTCCAAAAGTAATGCACAGCCCCAAGCTGCCAATAAGTCTGGTTCAATCAAACCCTGAGTTCGACCTGAAGCAGCCACCAAAATCCATTAACCAATATAAGCAAGGGAATCTCGTAACAGTCAGAGGATTTTAATTAAAATTGGCAATGCAGCAGAGGTCATGAATGGAATCTGTATATCCAATTATGAATTAGCAGGAGAAACATGCAATACTGGGATGAGTGATCCTATTTACATAATCAGGTAGAATTTCTGATGTGTACTTTATATGTAGAATTTACTTAAATATCATATGATATTAATATTATGCAGGGTCCTGAAAATCAATGGTAATAGTATAAATGTAATTATTTATATGCAGTTAGAGTTTATGAAATATAGGCAATGTCCTATTTGAAGTTATTAGGATTGATTTTAGTTTTACATAATTTCAGTTTGTTGACTCGATGGTAAATCTAACTTAATTCCTTCTTGATCTAAACATCAGATGTTTTCAGTCCAGTGAGCTCTTGCATTAGTCCTGTGATTGCACAGCCCAAATCTCAACTGATACGTTACAGGTTCATTAAAAAAGAACCAAAACTTAATCACCCTTAGCCTTCGACTCACTTACGCCTAATTTTATCTTTGCTCCTGGAACAAACACATTCACTCTCCCATCAAGAGGTCTGTTAAAATCAATCATTTAAAATAACTTTCACCTCGATTATGGCTGGAACCTTTCCTGTATTTGGGCACAGTTACTTACTGTTCGCAAATTGCTGTGTACTCCCCCAGCTGTCGATCTGCACCCCTCCAGAAAAATGTGTGCGAAGATGACCGCTGAACTGCGTTTAATAGCGGTGTGAGTTCAATTTGATTATCTCACCTTCTTTTCAAATTACAGACTGACTGCACTTCAGTTTGCTTTTGCAACTTAAATACTGAACTTAAAAATTGCTGTACTTTTTATTAAAGGTTTCAATAGCAATCAGATAGCAACCAAATTGATTTTTTTCTACCACAAATTGAGACATTGTTTTGCCCAATGATTTCACTGTTTTTGCTTCCCCCAGCTGACATATCTGTGAACCCCTTCAGTTTCAGAATCTGTGGTCACCTATTAAACTGGAGCTGTGGATCAGGGCTGGTTCATTCAGCCTTGGCCCTGGGGCATTATTTGCAGCAGTAACACAATGAAGTGATCTCAAGCTTTATCCTGAGGTCAGTTTATTTGCAGAAACACAGCACTCCTTGCATGTATTGTCTGGTTTGCTGAAAATGCATTGGGTCAATAGTCTGAGAAGCCAATTGTGATAGATTTTAAAGAAGTCCATCTCTTCAGGATATAAACTATTGCAATAAATTTTAAAAATACAGTGAAACTGTCGGGAGAGGTAGTGGTATAAATCCTAGAAACAAATGGCACCAAAGATTTAAATCAAGACTGGATTAGCATTAAGGAGCCAGTGTAGGTCTCTTCTCCATTTTCTCTGATGCTGCCTGACTTACTGGGTTTCTTTTCATTCCTCTCTTCTCCCCTACTCAATTCCACACTTTTCATATCTTCTACCAAATGCACAGGCATGCCCATCTTTTGCAAGAACACTGTATTTTGTTACCATGGCAGTGCATTTGCCCTGCAGCCAGTAGGTTAGATGAGCAGCAAACATGAAGAATATTGCTGACACCAATATCCACCGTCTGCTTGTTTCCGATTCACAATCTGTGAATGCTGTTCTGAACACTTTGTAACACACATTATTATCTGTCTTCCTTTTTGTCACCTGCGTTCACTAATTAGCTCCACTCGAAACTTGAGTTAAGACATTTTGATAAGAATCTGCTGCTAAAAAGGAAGCAAAGTTAGTTAACAAAGCTTTACTTTTCTTTAACAAATAAATTGTCCGACAGCACAAGGCAGCTCAGTGGCACTCCTGAGTGGCAGGTTGCCTCGAGTTTCTGGGTGATCAGTTGCCTCTCTGAGAGGCAGCTCAATTCAACCTGGTTGTGAGCCTTGTGTACCACAAGCTTCACCGTAGGCACTGCATAATGATTTACTGGCATGTGTGGCTTGGTCGTACAGCAGGAAATCATTCTGCCTCACTGCTCCAACCTTGGCTGCTGGTGCTTTGGGTGGGGATTCTTCCTGTGACCATGCGGCTTTCACCTGGGTGCTCCAGTTTCCTCCCATATCTTAACGATGTGCTGGTTGGTAGGCTACACAACCAGTGTAAATTCAGAACCAGAATCACGATCAGTCTAAATTAGATGAGTAGCGTAAAAAAATAGGAAATAAAACAGTAGTGAGGTAGTGTTCATGGGTTCAATGTCAATTCAGAAATCAGATAGCAGAGGGGAAGAAGCTGTTCCTGAATCATTGAGTGTGTGCCTTCAGGCTTCTGTACCTTCTTCCTGATGGTAACAATGAAAAGCGGGCATGTCCTGGGTGGTGGGGGTCCTAAATGATAGATACTGTCTTTCTGAGTCACGCCCTCTACTGTGATGGTTGGTGACACATGGTAGAAAACAGGTTATTGGGAATGGAACTGATAGATTTGGTCTGGGATCCACCATAAATATCTTGGGTAAAACAACCTCTACTTGTGTCTTATTCTCCATCAGCTCCACACATAACTCAGGATGATCATTGAGCTCTGGACTGTTAGTGGTGTCCATATCCCAAGAGTAAAGAAGAGGAAATAATATTCCTTATTTTTCTTTATTTCTATTTTATTAGACCATAAGACTATAAGATTTAGGAGCATAATTAGGCAGTTTGGCCCATCGAGTCTGCTCCACCATTCCGTCATGTCTGATCCATTTTCCCTCTCAGACTCAATCTCCTGCCTTCTCCCCATATTCCTTTATGCCCTGATTAATCAAGAACCTATCAATTTCTGCCTTAAAAATACCAAAAGACTTGGCCAGCACAGCCACCTGTTGCAACAAATTCTACAGGTTCACCACTCTCTGGTTAAAGAAATCCCTTCTCATCTCTGTTAAATGAACTTAGTATTGTATTGACATTGTATTGTGTGCTCTGTACGAGCCGAATCAAGGAGGTGGGGCCTGGGGCTGACAGTGGAAAATGAGCCAATGTATAGCCATTGCTGGAGCGGACTCGAAGCAGAGAAGCCCAGGCAAGACCAGCGGAGGCTTGGTAGCATCAAGGCAGCAGGGCTCATGCCCAAGTGCATAAAATAAATCGATATTTGACCAATTTAAGCACTGACCCAGATTGGAAAAGTTGGGTACAGGCCAAGTCAAAGCAGCTGGACCCAGGCCCAGGAGCATATCAAAACAACAGGGCCTGGGTCCAAGAGAGAGGAGCAAGCCAAAGTTTGGCCAATTTAAACGCTGGGCCACATTGTAAAGGTCAGAATATCAGGGCCAGAATTGAGGGATGGGCTGGAGTTCCCCTCACTGTTCAGTGAGGTTTGCTCATCTCTGCTCTGAACTGAGGCTGTGGCCTGCAGCTAATGGGCTCCTGGATCAGCTGTGATAGGCTTCGTGGCTGTGAACTCATTTGAGTTCTGAATGTTACTTGCTTACTTTTTATTGTTTTTTTTCATGCTGGGTGTTTGACAGTCTTTATTGAATGGGCTCAATTGGGTTTCTTTGTCTTGTGATTGCCTGCAGGGAGACAAATCTTAAGGTTGTATATAGTTTACATACTTTGTTAAAAATGTACTTTGTACTTTAAATGTTGAACTTTTATTTGTACATCCTGTTGGGCTTTGTTAAGAATGGGAGGTCCTTCATGAGCAATTCCTAACACAAACAAGAACTGGTCTTTAAACGATTCATATACAGTATAATTACAAGCAGCAATCAAACAGACATTGTTGCCTGCGCAGTTTACAGGCTACCAGTTTATACTGAGAGATCACTTGGGTGATATGCTTTGGAAACTTTCAAGACAGCATCATCCAATTAAAAGTAAGTCTGTTAAATAAGGGCCGTTGAAGATTATAAGGAACCCAGAAGGGAAACTCAGAAGGGAATTAGGAAATCCAGGAGGGTCCATGAAAAGTCCTTTACAAGTAGGGTTAAAGATCCCGATACATTCTGTACATACATCGAGAGCAAGAGGATAAAAAGGGAGAGGGTGGGACCACTCAAGGATAAAGAGGGGAACATTTGCTTGAACGTGAAGGATGTGAGTGAGGTCCTTAATGAGGACTTTACATCAGTATTTACGAAGGAGGAGGACGTGGAGGATAGGGAGATCAGTGCCAGAAGTAATGATATGCCAAGGCATTTTGAAGTAAAGAGGAGGTAGTGTTGGGTCTCTTAAAGGGCATTAAGGCACTTAAGTCCCCAGAGCCTAATAGGATATACCCAGGCCAGGGAAGAGATTGCTGGAGCCTTGACCAATGCCTTTGTGTCTTCTCTAGCCACAGACAAGGCCCTGGTGGACTGGAGAGTAGCTAATGTTGTTGCATTATTCACAAGGGGAATCCGGGGTAATCCTGGCAACTATAGACTGGCAAATCTTGTGTCAGTGGTAGGGAAGCTACTGGAGAGAGTTCTTAGGGATAGGGTTTATGAACATTCGGAAAACCATGGCCTAATTAGGGAGAGCCAGCTTGGCTTTGTGCAGGACAAGTTGTGTCTTACTAACTTGATTGAGTTTTTTTGTTGAGTGACAAAGGTGATTGATGAAGATAGAATAGTGGATTTTAGTAAGATGTTTGACAAGGTCCCTCATGGGAGAAACATCCAGAAGATTAAGATGCGAAGGATCTATGGTGAATTGTTCGTTTGGATTCAGAACTGGCTTGTCTATAGAAGGCAAAGGATAGTGGTTAAAGGGACTTATTGTAGCTGGTGGTCTGTGATTAGTGATGTTCCACAGGGAGTCTGAACTGGGACCTCTGCTGTTTGTGATATGTATAAATGACCTGGATTAAAATGTAGATGGATAGGTTAGTAAATTTGCAGATTAGTTAGTAAGTTTGCAGATGAAAGCTGGTGGTGTTTTAAGTAGTGTAGAAGACTGGCAAAGAATACAGCAGGATATAGAGCAGTTTAGGATATGGGTGGAGAAATGGCAGATGGATTTGGCCAAAAGTGAAGTGTTGGTCAAACATAAAGAGACAGTAAACTGTAGGACAAGATGAGCAGAGGGACTTGAGGTCCAAGTTCATAGCTCCTTGAAAGTGGCTCCACAGGTTGATAGGGTGGTCATCAGTAACACTTTACACGTGGTCATAGTCACAAGAGATTTGCAGATGCTGGAAATCTTCAGCAACAAGCACAAAATGCAATCTCAGCTGTACATACAAAGGGGAATAAACAGCCAACAATTATCTATGTACAGTATTTGTACATGTATATATGTATCAATTATATGTGTATTTGCTCTGTTAATCAGTACATGGAATATTTATGTATCCTGACATACATCCTTCAGTACAGTGGTAACGGTAGGCTATTCTGGCTGCCCGGATTCCCAGAATATTCAGAGATGCTTTGACGGATGAGATGTGCTTCCATTTCAAATAAGTAGTTTTACGGCCCAAAATATTGAAGTAAACTGGGCAATTGTAACTATTGAAACTGTAATCAATCACCCATTGATATTTTTGTGCTTAAAGAGTATAAACCTTTCATGTACTTTATTCCAGAAGATTCTACCAAAGAAGTTTCCCATCACATTTCCTGTACTTGTTTGCTTATTGTGCTGAAAAAACATTGGATCAGCAGCTCCAGTCTCTACACGGCTCAAAGTCATAACACATACAACCAAGACAAAAAACACAGCAGCATGAATTAATTCCCTTTGTCCATTCACTACTGCCTGACTTTGTTATGAAATATCCTCTCCCAGCATAGCCGGGCAATGGTTCCTAGTGGCTGGAGCATACCAATGGAAGGTGACTACTTGTGGAGGTGGAGGCCTCAGCTGACCCGATGGAGAACCTCATCTATATGTGGATCTACAGAGCCCAAATTTAAACTGTACCATTTTGTCATAATTGATGGAAGCTTGGTATGGGAGCTGTAGACCAAAAGGAAGGGAATCGGATGTGTTGTAGCGGTGGGATCAGAGGAGATGTCATCCAGACAGCAAATGTCAGTGTCTCCATAGTAACATCGTGTCTCTATCGTTGTGCTCAATGGGGCACTGATATTTCCAAGGTAGTAGCACCACAACAATTGTTAAGGGGGTGGATTTTTCCAGTCTTTTCTCAGAGACATAAGGGCAGCTGTTTGAGATTTCAGAGCTACAGGTTAAGATACTGCTTTACTGGAGCTTCAGGTGTGGTAACTGTAGCACCTTACTCTTACACCATGGGTGATGGGTTTGTTCAGAAGAGTTGAAATGGGGATGGGCCCGCTGGCTGCTGGGAAAGGGCGGGCTTGAGGTGCCATGGAACACATTATGCAAGTTTGAATCCAAATTCCCCCCCAGGTCCTTCGAGGGTTCACATAGTCTTTCATAAGGCCTACCAAATCACCATGGATTTCAAAGTGTTTGTTCATTGCCTGTTGTATGTAGCCTGTCCCTAACTAAATCTTCATTTGAGTTCTCTAGAGCAGAACTCATTGCCCAGGGAGTTGGCTCTTAGGCTACTCTTCACACAATTTTCACTGCAGGCCACTCTGCCCAGTACTTGGCATGTATTGATTCTATCCATGAGCTACGTTAGATCTGGGAGAATCATTTCAAGTGCCATTCGTTGTTGCCATCCTGACCAACAGCCACTTCACAACTAGATAGATATTCTTGGCCGTCAGAAGGGAGCAGAGATCAGATGATGCACACACAGAACGCTGGAGGAACACAGCAAGTCAGAGGAATAAATGGTCAGATGATGCTGGGTGGTCTGGGCAATCGGTGGTCCACATGCACACACCACTGCTGCTCATAAACCAGAGGGCACATGCAGTGAGGAGGGTCTTGCGATAAACTGGAAACAATTTGAACATCCCTCCACCAGTGCGGACCATAGACTCAGTGGCGGTTAAACCATTCAGCCAGTATTCTTTCCCTAGGTGGTGTCTCGGTGGGGTCTTCTGCTGCTGTTTATGCACCATCTTTCCCTGCAAGGAAAAAGCATTTTAATGAACGTTGGACAGTGTGATGGGCCATGTGCCTAGCCATGGCTAAGCAGCTTTAAGTGTGTGCGAGGCTTGGTGTTGTGATAAGTGCATGGTGCTGGTATGGAGCATTGGAGTGTTGGGTGGTGGGTGAGGAAGGGGTGGGTTAACTGAGGCTCATGGTTCCCTTGGTATGAGATGGGAATTATTCCATGTTGATCATACTTGCCCTTGTGTTTCCATGGCACTAAGGACATCCATTGAGCTCTCCCCATGTCAATTAGTCCCTATATATCAGTTCCAACTACACATATTCAAACCTCACCCCCCTCTCTATTTTTTAATTTGCCATTCGGTCTCCCTATCCTACCCCTTCCCTTCTCTTCAGGAGACCATCAAATTCAAGTTTAAGTTCATTTAATTATCATTCCACTGGACATGAATGTAGCCAAAAGGGCCAAGGTGCAAAACACATGACCAACAGCACACAGCACACTGCACATACAACATAGTACAGAAACCACATATGGCAAATATGGTTCCAATTTTTTTAAAAAAACATACTGTCACAAGGAAGAAGAGAAAAAATAGTCCAGGTCCCTGAGTGGCATGATTGTAGAATTGATGGTAAGTTGTCCGAGTTCAGCTTGTGTTTCAATTAAGTGAACACTGGAGGGCAGCACCAAGCTCCTCCCAAGCCAATTAACCCCTATCTGTTCCGCCTACATATGGAATCATTTCTGAGCACTGGGAAGTTGCAAATATCACTCTATAGGAAGGGAGAGAGGCAGAAGAAAGGAATTTATAAGCCTGACTTCAGTGATTGGAAAGATGTTGGAGTCTATTATTAAGAATAAATTTTGGGGTACTTGGAGTCACATGATAAAATAGGCCAAAGGGAGCATTTTATTAAAGAGGAGAACTTGCCTGACAAATCTTTTGGAATTTTTTGAGGAAATAAAAAGCAAGATAGACAAAGGAGAGTCTGTAGTTTACTTGGATCTCTGTAAGGCCTTTAACAAGATGCTACACACAAGGTTGCTTAACAAGATAAGGGTCCATGTTATTCAGAAAATATACTAGCATGTATAGAAGAATGGCTGACTGGTAGGAGGCAAAGTATGGGAATGAAGGGGCCTATTCTGGTCGGCTGCTGGTGATTAGTCTAGGCTGCAGGGGTCGGTGCTGGAACAGCTTCCTTTCACATTGTACGTCAATGTATGTCAATAATTTGGATAAAGAAATTGATGGTGTTGTGGCCAAGTTTGCAGACTATAAGAAGATAGGTGGAGGGGCCATGAGTGTTGAGGAAGCAGGGAGTCTACAGAGTGGGAGGATGGACAAAGAAGTGGTAAGTGGAATATAATGTAGGAAAGTACATGATCATGCACATTGGCACAAGGAATAAAGGTATATTTTCTAAATGGGGAGAAATTTCAAAAATCAGAGGTGCAGAGGGACTTGGGAGTCCCCTTGCAGGATTCCCTAAAGGTTAACTTGCAGGTTGAGCTGGTGGTAAGGAAGGCAAATGCAATGTTAGCATTCATTTTGAGAGTACAAGAATACAAAATCAAGGATGGAATGCTGAGGCTCTATAAGGGATTGGTTAGTCTGCACTTGGAATATTGTGAGCAGTTCTGGGCTCCTTATCTAAGAAAAGATGTGCTGGGATTGGAGAAGGTCTAGAAAAGATTCATGAAAATAATCCCAGGAATGAAAAGATTAACGTATGAGGAGCATTTGATGGCTTTGGGCCCGTACTAGTTGGAGTTTAGAAGAATGCAAGGGTATCTCATTGGAACCTATGGAATATTGAAAGGTCTGGTTAGAGTGGATGTAGAGAAGGTGTTTCCTATAGTAGGGTATCTAGGACCAGAAGGCACTGCCTCAGAATGGAGAGATTTAGAACAGAGATGAGAGAAAATTTCTTTAGCCAGAGGGTGATAAATCTGTGGAATTGATTGCTATGGACGGCTGTGCAAGCCAAGCCCTTGGGTATATTTAAGGTGGAGGTTGATAGGTTCTTCATTAATCAGGTTGTGGAAGGCTGTTGGGAGAAGGCAAGAGAATAGGGTTGAAGGGGATGATCAATCAGTCGTGGTGGAGTGGCGGAGCAGACTTGATGAGCCAAATGGCCTAATTCAGCTCCCATGTCATATGGTCTTATATATTTGTTCTTTTATAAATTTACCATTCTGGCTCCCCTCTTACCCCTTCCCTTCTCTTCAGCTGCCCATTACCTCCCTTTGGTATGCTTTGTCCCTACATTTCTCCTATAGTCAACTCTCCTTTCCTATCAGATTCATTCTTCTTCAACTCTTTGCCTCTTCCACTTCTCAGATTCTCACTTCGCACCCCTCCCTTACCCACCCACCTCCCCCCTCACCGGGCTTCACCTATTTTCTACCGGCTTGTACTCCTTCCCCTACCCCTACCTTCTTATTCTGGCCTCTTCCTCCTCCTTTCCAGTCATGATGAAGAGTCTCTGCCCAAGACATCGACTGTTTGTTCTCCCCCTCCGTAAATGCTGCCTCACCTGCTGAGTTCATCCAGCAGTTTGTGTTTTGTTCTGGATTTCCTGCATCTTCAGAATCTCTTGTGTGTACCTATGTAACTGCAGAGTATTCTGAGCCACTCACAGTTGGGGATTGGAACTGAAGCTGGTTTATTATTGTTACATGTATGGTGAAAGGCTTTCCTTGCATAAAATTCATGCAGATCAGATCATTAGACAGTGCATTGAGGTAGAACAACGTAAAATAACAGAATGCAGAATAAAGTGCAACAGCTACAGAGAAAGTGTAGTACAGGTAGGCAAGAATGTACAAGATCATAATGTGGTAGACAGTGAGGTCCAGAGCCCAACTTATCATTCTAGGGAACTATTTAATAGTATAATAACAACAGGGCAGACGCTGAGTTTGGGGGCTGGGTTCAGCTTCTCAATCCATTGACCAAAATGCTTGGAACCACATCAGGAAACTGAGATGCCCATTCTTGCTTGTCCTCTTCCGTGACTTGTGTCCAAAGCCCATTCAACTATTTCCATCTTCAGTTGTAAGCAAGGAGTACCTCCCCTTTAAGAGGAGCAGGTACATATTCAAACGCCATAGCTAGCTTCAACTGCGCTATTTGTGGATAGATCGGTATACTAAGACAATAATGTTTCAGTAAGATTGGAGATGCTGTGGCCACTTCAGGTCCAATCAGAGGTGCATTTGTTCATCTTGTCTGACTTTTTTATGATCGAAAGTCACTGCTGGAGTCCAAGAACATCATTTACTGCAGGACTATCTCATCAGCGGGTTATTCAGCAGCGATGGAGCTGGACTTACTGCTTGTTGTTGTGCTGTCACCTGGACTTGTCATGTACTGTTGAATGGTGTGCAGTTCAGAAAAAGGTACAAGTGATTGTATTGGATGTTTTTGTGATCCATAAATGCTTTAAGTGTTAAGATTTTATCTTTAGCTGTCAGTCTGGCACCCTGCTGTTTTTTCAGCCGAGAGCTGGGAAGAATGTTTTAAGTTATTTCTCTGATCATTGCAGTTTCTTGGCCAGAAGCCAGAAAGTGTTTAAACTTTTATCTGTTTCCCAAACACTCTCCCACCTCTCATCCCCTGAAGGTTCCACCAATGGAAACAGAGTAGTTTTTGAATTCTTTTCTTATACTGCAACAGGTTCCCTGCTGTGTGTTGGGAAACACATTTCAGATCTTCAAAGCTAACTTTTAAATGATCTTCCATATGTTCTATGAAGAATAATTCGGATTCAATGATATTGAAATCCCTTACTGGTATTCTTCTAGAGTCCCCTTTTTATAAATCATCATTCTCCATGTTTACTATTTATCCTACATTTAATTGTTAACCTAATTACTGTTGTCTGTGCTGCATTCTGTCCACCTCCAGAGCTTTCTTCAGTCCTTGTCGCTGGGTTTATTATTCAATCGCATTCTTGGCATTTTCTTAATCCTTATTCTCCCTTGTTTTCTTGGCTTTAGGTACAATTCCTGTACTTCATTTTTAAAGCCCTCTCCGGTGTTTTCAGGTATTTATTAGTTTATTAAAACTAGACCCATTTCTAGGTCTTGTTTATTTTAAATTCTGTTTTATATCATTGGAAAATGCTATTCCTGATATTGTGGTTCTGCTTACATTCCAATATTTTTTGGGGTTCCATTCAAATTTTTTAAAATACTTATTTTCCCTAAAATCTGCTCCTGACATTTAAGACTATGAGACATAGAAGCTAAAATTGGCCATTCAGCCCATCGAGTCTGCTCTACCATTCCATCATGGCTAATTTATTGTCCTTCTCAATCCCTTTCTCCTGCCGTCTCCCCTTAACACTTGACACCGTTATTAATCAAGAACCCATCCACCTCCGCTTTAAATCTACCCAATGATTTGTCCTCCACAGCCAAGATTATACTTCGCACCATTTTCCTTTCCTGTCCATCCATTGGCCACTTTCTAACCTCCTGTTACCCACAGAATGATACAGATCAGGTACAGGAGTTCTTTCATTACCCTTACAGTACAATTGAATCAAAATCACATTCATGTCTGTGGACCAGTACAACCCAAAGTTTGCCTGTCTACAAAGTGATGTTTTTTGCTCCAAACATCCGGTTTTGTGCCATGTTCAGAAACTGGCAACCCAGGGAGAGCACGGAGCTTCTACCCAGACCACACATGGTTGCTTCCTCGACAAACATCTCGTCGGACCAATTACTCTCAGCTTTATCACAATCAGGTTTATTATCACTGACGTATAGTCTGAAACCTGTTGTTCTGCAGTAAAAGTACAATGCAACATATAAAAATTCTGACAAGTTACAAAAATAAATAAGCCATACAAAAGAATAATGAAGTATTGTGGACTCATGGACCATTCGGACACCTGATGACAAAGGGGAAGAAACTGTTTCCAAAATGTTGAGTGTGAATCTTCAGACTTCTATACCTCCTTCCCTAATAGAGTACTGAGAAGAGGACATGTCCCAGATGGTGAAGGTCCTAAGTGATAGATGAGGCACCACCTCTTGAAGATGTCCGTGGATGCTGGGGATGGTTGTATCTGTGATAGATGTGGCTGAGCCTACATTTCATATGTTTTGGTACATCACCAAAGACTCTTTCAAACATATACAGACGTATACTGACTGGTTGCATCACAGCCTGTTTGTGGAGGATCCAATGTACAAGATGATGAGAGGCTGCAAAGGATTGTGGACTCATCGAGCTCCAACACAGGCACAACCCTCCCCAACATCAAGGACATCTTTAGGAGCTCTGGATTGTGGCATATGTATGTCATTAAAGACCCTCACCATCTGGGACATGCCCTCTTTGCATCACTGCCATCTGGGAGAGAGTAGAGGAGCCCGAAGACTCACAGTCAAAGTTTTAAGAACAGCTTCCTCCCCTCCGCCATCAGTTTTCAAAATAGTCCACGAACCCATGAACACTACCTCATTATTCTTCTGTTGCATGTTTTTGTAAAATATACTATTTTTTACGCTATGCACTGTTCTGCTGCTGCAAAGCAACGAATTTCACAACATTTGTCAGTGAATTCTGATTCTGAGTAGCTATGAGAGGACAAATCCTTTCTCCCTTGCACTGGTTGACCAGGATGATACCAAACTCATCACCAGCTCCAGAAAGGTTCCAAGGTCTCTTTGATTTCAAGATTTGACTTCTTATCCAGCAACAGGGTGTTGGCCTTCAGTCCCCTCTGAGCTCACTGATGATACAAGTAAGAGTCTGTATCGGCACCTTCATTTCTCCACCATTTAAGTACAGCTCCAGAGCCATATTTAAATTTGCCGACGACACCTCTGTTGTTGGACGAATCAGCATATAGAAGGGAGTTTGCTGTGGATGGCATTTCAGGACTTAGCCCTGAGGCAGTGAAGGACATGCAGTGGAAAATCTGGCCAAATGGTGCCACAACAACCACCTCACACTCAATGTCAGCAAAACCAAAGAGCTGATTATTGACTAGAGGAGGAGAAAGCCGAAGGTCCATGAGGCATTCCACATCAAGAGATCAGAGATGGAAAGAGTCAGTAACTTCAAATTCCTCGGTTTTATCATTTTAGAGGATCTGTCCTGGATTCAGCATGTCAGTGCCTCAACAAAGAAGGTTCCGCAGCACCTTTACTTTCTTAGAAGTTTGCAAAAATCCATCATGTCATCTAAAATACACTGGGAAGAGTATATTGACTGGTTTCATCATGGCCTGGTATGGAAGTACCAATGCACTTGAATGGAAAACCTAGTCCATCATTGGTAAAGCCCCCCCAGTCATTGATCATACATATGAGTGCCTTCGTAAGAAAGCAGCATCCATCATCAAGAACCCCCACCATCCAGGCCATGCTTTCTCCTCACTGTCACCAGAAGGAAGGAGGTACAGGAGCCTCAAGTCCCACACCACCAGGTTCAGGAACATGAATTACCCCTCATCCATCAGGCTCCTGAATCAGAGTGAATAACTTCACTCACCCCAACACTGAACTGATTCTACAGCCTATGGGCTCACTTTCTATAACTCATGTTCTCAGTATTATTTATGATCACCATTTTGCTTTTCGTTTTGTATTCATACAATATGTCATATTTTACACATTGGATGTTTCTGATTTGTTTGGGTGTGTGGTTTTCCACTGATTCTATTGTGTTTCTTTGTATCTAGTGTGAATGCCTGCAAGAAAATGAACCTCAGGATATTGTATGGTAACATATCTGTACTTTGACAATAAATTTATTTTGAACGTTGAACTTTGAAGAATGTACTGCCATTTCACTGACTGTGGAATCCACCCCAGCACTCTGGAGAATGGATAGAGAGAGGTCACACTTTCATTTACTCACCAGTCAACAATTCCTGCAACAGGTTCTGCAAGAAATGTAACACCAAGCCCAGAGAATTTATCAGTGTACATTGCACCTCATTACTTTTAATATGTTTTCACTCACTTGGCCATGTAGGAGGCTCTAACAAAATCTGAGAACTTCCTGACCAGTATTTTAAACATACTCCATCGGGGAGGAGGTACGGGAGCCTGAAGATACACACTCAATGTTTTAGGAACAGTTTCTTCCCCTCCACCAGCAGGCTTCTGAATGGGCTATGAATGGGCTCTCATTTTGCACTATTGATTTTTGTAATATTTATTATAGTAATTTTTAATGTATTATTCTGTTTTGCTGCAGGAAAACAACAAATTCCACAAGATTTGTCAGTGGTAATAAACTTGATTCTGATTCTTATTCCGATTACTTCACAGCCATTTCGAGGACCTTGCTTTGAACTAAATAGTTACCGTGTTTCCTACTTTGTAATAGTGACTACACTTCAAACAAGCTTCCGCGCCTGCAAAGTGCTTTATGACTTTGTGAACATACAGAGGTCTCTGTGTCTCAATAACCTGCAGTCAACAATTGAGGGGTGGCATCTGTCTATCACACCAGGCCAGCAGGCAGTGCTGCCGCCTCACTACGCCAGTGCCCTCGTGTGCACTCTGTCCTCTGGGGCTATCTGTGGGGAGTCTGCACATTTTTCCTGTGAATACATGGGTTCCCCTCAAGTTCCCTGACTTTCTCCCGTATATCAAATCCTGGGACGCTAAATAATTATTGTAAAACTCCCTCTCCCACTAGAAGATCAGTTGGAAAATCAAAGGGTGTTGATGGACATATAAGGTGGAATAGTTTACAGGGAAATGTGAGAGAATGGAATTGATGAGAACTAGCATGGATGTAATGGGCCAAATAGATTCCTTCCATATCAGAAAGATACATGAGAGTGCAACTTGCAATTGCTATTATGCTACTTATGTAATGAAGGAATAATTTCTACACTGTGATATCCTTACTGATTTGTAAGCCTGTCTCCCATCATTAAAAGAGAAAATTGGAAGAAGGTTGGAAATAAAATTTGACTGTTAATACAGTACTCTTTCTGAAGAAAAGGTTGTTTGAATATAGTAACCAGCATAAAAATTCATAGTCTAGCAAAATCAGATTTATCATCACTGTCATATATGATGTGAAAGTTTTTGTTTTGTGGCAGCAGTACAGTGCTGACATAAAATAACTATAAATCACAAAATAAGTAAATAGTGTAAAAATAAGGAATAATGAGGTAATATTCATGGGTTCCTGGAATGCACAGAGATCTGGTGGTGGAGAGGAAGATGTTTTTTCTGAATCTTGGAGTGTGCGTCATCCCTGAGGGCAGTAGTAGAAGAGATGATAGCCCTCAGTAATGGATGCTGGCTTCTGGAGGCATCACCTCTTTAAGGTGCCCACAATACTGGGGTAGGTTTTGCCTGTGAAAGAGCTACAACCCTCCGCAGTCTCTTGTAATCCTATGCTTTGGAGCCAGTCAGAAGGCTCTCCAGCGATAGAAGTTTTCAAAAGTCTTCGGTGATATACCAAGTCGTCTCAATCTCCTAACAGAGCAGAACCACTGGCATGCCTTCTTCAGGATTGCCTTGGTGTGTAGGGCACAGCCAGGTTCTCAAAGACATTGTCACCCAGGAACTTGAAGCTGCTCACCCGATCAGCTAGCAGTGAACCTTCCTTTACCCTTCTGAGATCTGCACATTATGCAACAGTCATCTGCAAGCAGGAGAGGAAGCCGGAGCCCATGCAGTTCACGGGGAGAACATACAAACTCTTTACAGATGGTGCCAGAATTGAACTCCAAACTTTGGTACGCCCTGAGCTATATTAGCATAGCGCTAGCCACTACGCTATTGTGGCATCTAAAACTCAAAAACCTAGTGTGAACGGCAGAAGGAGCACACAGAATTTGGAGCAAAGCAAGTTCCTAATAGTACAAAGAGAGAGATTTTCAGTATGTGTAAGAGAAAGCCTCATATACAAGAATAACTTTCTCAATGTGGATGCTTGCCTCTTTGCACAGGGTGAGCTGTAGCAGATTGAAATGTTAAAGAGTCACTTCAAGAATTTCAATAAGGTGCTACAAATTCCACAGTAGCAAGGCATGTCTTATTTTATTCATTTTATGAATTTCGACATTCTTAAATCATGTTATTTCTGGACAGCATATGTGTACATTTCCAGAACGCTCATTCAAACAAAGTGTAAGGCCACACATTTAGAGTGTTTTGAGTCCATTGATGCCTGCCAGCTGGACTAACTGCAGCTGTTTTGTAAAGAAAGTACTTATTAGTAAAAAATTCTGAAAATTCCCAAAACAAGCTGATACATCTTTTTGTATTTTACACCCTGAAATAAAGGAAATTAAACCAACAATAACACATTGATTGGATGAGCAGGCTTAACCATCTATCAATCACTTACTAAATGTAGCTTGAACATATCAGTCTGCACACAATGCATGTTTTATTTAATTGGATAGTTTGTAATCATCAGTTTATGTCTCTGATAGATGCTTTTCTCCCAGGAGAGTCAGCCCAGGATTAATTAAATTGTTGATAATGCATCCATTACAAACATATCCAATTTATTTTAATATATTTTGGTACGATTTTTGTTTCCAAAAATATTATTTCTTCTTAATTTTTTTTTGTCTCTGTTGTTGCATGAATTAACTCACTGGAGAAAGGTACTTGTAGCAATGAAGCAGCCTCTTTATTTGACAAAACAATATACAGCAGGCATCATATTGAGACACTTTCAGAGGCAAGGTCTGGCTGGCCCATGTACCCCGATATTTTACGTGTTAAACATCAAAGAACAATTCCATATTTACAATGCATCCACAATGATTTCTTTGAAACTACACTCTATCCTCACACTTACCGAATCACACCCACACCACAGACATCTACTGTAAATTAATTTTAATCAGCATTGTGTGGTCTGTGATTCAGGGCTTTTAGGAACCTATTGTTCAGAGCTGCATTTTAAATTAAATCTACAATCTACAGTATATTCAGATTTGAAGATTGGTGACTGAAGTCATTTGCTAGATGTGTTAAACTGAAAAATCAGTCCCTGCTTTTAGCCCTCCTGGACAAAAATAAATTTGTACCAGGAAAGGAGGACCTACTCAAAAAGGGCAGCAGAAATGCCCTATCTCAGAATTCCCCACCACCTCCAATTATTTTATGTGCATCTACATTTACCCTACCATCCCTAATCACTACCTACAAAATGTCAGGCAGAAAGATTGTTCCACAAATCTGAACAACAGTCTTTTGAAATGCAGCTTTGTTCGTATGCCTGTTGGCTCTTTCCCTGCTGGCTGATTGAAATTGAATCACGTTCCTTGTCTTCACCCCTTCGTTCTCTGTTAGCGAAAGCTCTCTCCTTCCAGATCCACCAGCAAGGTAAGTGCATCAGGCTCACATGCCCTCTCATCGATGTGCAGGAACTGCCTGGTATGGGAACGGTACTTCCCTCAGTTGCAGGAATCTTCAGAGAGTGGTGCGGCAGCCCGGCACATCTGTGGATGTGAACTTCCCACTATTCAGGACACTTACAGAGACAGGTGAGTAAAAAGGGTCCAAAAGATCATTGGGGACCTGAGTCACCCCAACCACAAACTGTTTCAGCTGGGAAACGATACCGCAGCATAAAAGCCAGGACCAACAAGCTCCGGGACAGCTTCTTCCATCAGGCCATCAGACTGATTAATTCACGCTGATACAATTGCATTTCTATGCTATGTTGACTGTTCTGTTGTGTACTTTACTGTACATACAATTTATTACAAATTACTATAATTTGCACATACAGACAGAGACATAACATAAAGGTATTTACTCCTCAAGTATGTGAAGGATGTAAGAAATAAAGTCAATTCAATTTACAGAGTGGCTGGGGTGGTCTCCATTTGAATGACTGCAAGGACCTTTCCCCGGAGACACCCTAACAATGCTGTTGTGTACATCCATAGGTGACCAGCGCTGGCAGTGGGGGCCACCGCCACACCTTTTTCTGACCTAGAAGCTCTCTTCACCAGCTCTGTGATCTGATCGATAGTCAGATTGGACAGATTGGGCGCGGGTGGTGAGAGAGATTCTGTGTGTGTGAGTGTGTGTGTGTGTGTGTGTGTGTGTGCTGTGACTTTCACTAGTTCAAGAGTCTGATGGTTGAGGGGTAATAATTGCTTCTGCAGCTGGTGGTGTGGGCCATGAAACTCCTGTACCTTCTTTCTGATGGCAGCAGCGAGAAGACAGCATAGCCTAGGTGGTGGGAGGCTCTGATGATGGGCGCTGCTTTCCTGCGACATTGCTCCATGTAGATGTGCTCAATGGTGGGGAGGGCATTACCTGTTATGAACTGTGTTGTATCCATTACTTTTTGTAGGATTTCCCATTCAAGGGTATTGCTGTTTCCATACCAGGCTGTGGGGCAATTAGTCAATATATTCTTTACCACACATCTATAGAAGTTTGTTGAAGTTTTAGATGTCATGCTGAAGCTCACAAACTTCTAAGGAAGTAGAGGCAGTGTGTGCTTTCTTCATAATTGCACTCACATGCTGGGTCCAGGACAGGTCCTCCAATATAACACAGAGGAATTGAAAGCTGCTGACCCTCTCCGCTTCTGATTCTGCCGATAAGGCCTGAGTTGTACGATAGTATGAATTTTCGCAACTGTGTTGGATGCCTTCTATATGGGTAGATGGAGTTACAAAAGGGTTCTGCTGTCCTTATATGCCTGTTTTTCTGCAGGTATATCCAGCGTATCCAGCTGTCCAAAGTTCTGAAGTGGCCAAGATATGATCTTGAGCTACAACATTGGTTGACAGTCATTTGGTGCAAGACAAATTCATGACAATGAGGTCAGACATGTGTTTGGAATGGTCAGTCTGAAATGTGAAAGGTGAGTGGCTTCAACATAACGTTAATACAGAGACCACGCATTGCCCTCTCCAGGCAGAGATCCTCATTTACTGATAAGCTATGAAAAGCCACATCAGGAGACCCTCTGTAGCAAATCAAAGGTTTCAACAGCAATCCAGCAACATCTTTTTAAATTTCCAAATAAGAATTATTCCTGGATTAGTTCATGATATACAGTATTGTATAGAAGTCTCAGGCACTCTAGATGTTCAGATGGGACGGCCTTCACAGAGCCCTGATCTAAGTATCGTTGTGGCTGTCTGGAATTAGCAAGACAGCCAAAGTCTGCAGAGGAGCTGTGGCAGTTCTCCAAGATGCTTGGAACAACATAGCAGCTGATTTTCTTATAAAACTGCATGACAGTGTACCTAAGAGAATTGATGCAGTGTTAAAAGCAAAAGTGACGCCAAATATTGATTTGATTTGTTTTACTCTTCACTGCTCTTTAAGGCAATTTTTTTTGATATTTAGAACCTTTTCCATTCATTATTTTTGAAAGCATCTTCACTTTACAGAATTATTTTCTTTACAGGTGCCTAAGACAGTATAGTAGGTCTCACCAAGAGGAAGCAAATGGTTTGATCACAGCCATCTCTTGATTACAGATCTCTCGATCTTCATCACAGTTTCCTCTCCCATCAGGCAGAAGATGCAAAGACTGAGAGCATGTACAACCAGGCTCAAGGACAGCTTCTACTCCACTGTAATCGGACTCTTGAATGGACCTCTTGTGCGATAAGATAAATTCTTGACCTCACAATCCAGCTTGATATGATTTTGCACTTTATTGTTTATCTGCACTGCCACCTTCTCTGTGGTTTCTGCACTTGATTCTGCATTGTTACTGTTTCATCTTGTTCGGCTTCCAAGCATTGTGGATGATCTGGCCTGTGTGAGCAGTGTGCACAACAAGCTTTTCACTGGAATTTGGTGCATGTGAAAATAGTGAACCAAAAAAAAATCTCACAATTGCACCCTCTTGATCTGGAGGAGGTGTGTGAGGGGAGAGTAGACATCACCAGCTGCTGAGGGAGAAGGGAACCCTGCTCTCTGCACTTTCCCTCTCCCAGCCACCGCCACTGCTTCCACTATCCTCCACGGCACCCACCCCAACCACCTCCACCAGAGCTTTTAGGGTTGTGTATGAAAACTTCAGCCCTGAGCCATAATGCAATGTTTCGTTACCCACCTGCCAGTGTAGCCCACACCTTCACTGGAAGTAGGTGCAAAGAGCCAACACATATTCCTCCAGGAAAATTGGATCTAATTAACAATTGAGTTCCAAACCTGCAGGTCTCTGGCTTAGCTGCCCCAGGCAAATTGAAATGATGGTAACCAGAAATTAGAGCCAAAACTGTGTGTTAAATCAAGACTTTCAAACAGTTATCTCATTAGCACAGGACATTTAGTGGCCTGTTTTCTACCTTTGGTCAAAATAAGTTTCAGGTGATCGAGACACCAAGACACTCCTGGCTATGAAATAGCAAGAGATATATTAGAAAAAGCCTCAAAGTAATGAGTGTGCTGGTAAGTTGTTGGATTTAAAAACAAGAAGAATGAAATCAACTTTTTCTGTTTTGTTCTCTACAGGAGGTACTTT
Organism: Hypanus sabinus; assembly: GCF_030144855.1. NCBI lineage: Eukaryota > Metazoa > Chordata > Chondrichthyes > Myliobatiformes > Dasyatidae > Hypanus > Hypanus sabinus. Next base: position 29,073,043 of record NC_082709.1, on the reverse strand, counting down.
TGGTCAGGCCATTTCACTCCAAAGGCAACAGCAGCTTCTCCAACTCCCTACCCCACCCTTGGCAAGCAACTCTGGAAACAGAAATATTGCTGAGATTTTCATCAGACCAGGAAGAGCTGGCCAAGAGTGCTCTGCTGGTGCCAGAACAAAACTTTGTGCAACCTGTGTTAAGACTATCAAATTTAATAGGGCAATTAGAAACTAATTTTGCCTTCGGCCGTGTCAGTTGGAGACTACTGGATGGGGAGTTTATTTCTCTATAGTTTCACAATTAATACCGAATCCACAGCTGTTTCCGAAGATCACGGTAATATAACAGCACATTCCAGTCATTTGTTCATATTTGAATATAAACGATTTGTACTTGTGAAAAGAAATTGTGCATTCAGTTTAATGGCCTAGGTTCATAGACTGTGTATTTGTAAATCTGGAGTCCATTTGTCTGTTCATACATAATCCTCTGGATGTTCCTGCAGCTAATTCCATCATAGTACCGAGGATTAGGAAGTGTTCCATCGCGTAGACAAAACAGATGATAGGGTCACCCTGGAAAGCTGCCTGATGAGGCAAAGAGGATAGAAGATAAGGATTGTCAATCTGTTGTTTGAATGGATCACCAGAGTCACTGATCTATCCTCATCTATAGTCCATACAGAGTGGCACCATGCCACCTTTCACCTCCCTGCCTGGCTGAGAGGGGTGTCTTCGTCATGAGCAGAAAATTGCCAAGCTACATGGGAAAATATTCCAACTTCATCAGATTAAGGACCAGTTCCTTGACTCTGTAGTCACTATGGGTGACTCCACATCACAGGAGAGCTTGACTTCACCGTCCCCAAGATTGGGCCGAATTCCACCACTCCTTGTTCAGGAGCCACTCTAGCCAAGCCAGGAGAGCTCCTGGATTCAACTAGGAACTAGGCCCAAGGCATCAGTCAACTCACCTCTCTGCTTAGTGGTGTTGAACAGTTGTAGAAAAACGTAGGCGCTCCACTCCTTCACTTGTATGACAAGAAATCCAACTACAAAATAGATTCAGCATCCCGGACAAGCAAAAGTTTTTCCCACTGACTGGTTCATCTCATCTTCTATGCTTTGTAACATAAAAACATAAACATGGGAGACCAGGATAGGCATATCAACTTCATTTTTACTTTTAGTGAGGCATGCACTTGTGACATATGCCATTCATGTACTTTTACATATAATCCCTAATTAATTATGTTAAAAACAAAGAACGCCTATTCAAATAAAATATTTACAATATTACTCAAATACTATATAACTGAAATATTAAATACAAAACACTCCTCCCTGCTTAGCTAGGAACTCTAACTCAATATAGAATATATCAATATTATGTTCTGGGGCCTCCTCCCTGGTGGTTACAGGAGTTGAGTCTGGAATTGTGGGAAGTGGTTCTGACAGCTCTCCACAATTTTTTTTTCCTCCAACAATTGATTCTGCTCTCCTCAGCTGATCAGTGTGTCATCTCCAGATGACATCAGACACTGTGTAGGAGAGTAATCCAGTTCTGTCCTTCATCTTGCCAAGTACCCAGTTTTGATCATCTCTGTGGTCTCTCGCCAGGGCTGCTTGTCCAGGAATGAAACATTGAACCTCCTTGTTTGAGGAGCCATCAGTTCGTCTCAGCTGTTTCTCTTCTTCTGGGATTCGGTTTGAGGAGATCCAAGCATGAGCCAGGAACAGCACAGCTGGTGAGTTGTTGGGTCTGGAGTGTGCTGCATTGCAATACGCAAGGAGGAAGTTGGTGAGCTTCTGATTCAGTATTAGTGTAGCATGTTCCGCTGACATTGTCCACAGTGCATTCCTTATTCTCTGGACAAACCTTTCTGCTAAGCCATTTGTAACTGGATGGTATGGTGCAGGTGTAATATGTCTTATTCCATTCATTTTCAGGAATGACTGAAACTGTTCTTCAACAGCCTGTGGTCCATTGTCAATGACAAAGTGTTCTGGAACACCATTCCTTGAGAAGATGCTCTTGGCATCTTCTGCATGTGTTAGCATCCTGAAGAGGACAAGACAAACTGCTCGATCTGCTGATCTATCCCAGGTCACCAGATGAAGCTTCAAGCAAAGCTTTCATTTTGATCATCTGTAGCTCTTCCAACCTTTGAACTCTCAGCTCAGTTGGTACAACAACTCACAATCCCCTCATACGGCAAGTTCATCCCTGCACTAGCAAAAATGGGGGAACTGTGCGTTCCGGCATGTAGACCCGCGACAGAGTGGAGTCTTTTCTCGTTTCCCTTTGGATCATCTCTGCCATAATAAGGAGACATTTGATTTACATTAGGGAGAGCACATCAAGGAGTATCTTCTTTAGAAAATTTTTCAGGTATTTCCTTTACCAAGGGCAAACGGGACAATCCATCAGCATTTCTATGATTAGTTGTACTTTTGAATTCAATCTTGTAATTGTGTCCTCCAAGAAACAGAGCCCATCTCCACATTCATGCTGCTGCTGTTAGTGCAATGCCAATAAACATGGATATGATCAGCAACAAGACTAAACTCGCTCCCATACATGTACTGGTTTACATCCCAAAACAGGCTCAAGGCCTCTCTGTCAATCTGTGCGCAGGTTTTCTCTGCAGCGGTAAGGGAACGTGATACAAAGGCTGTGGGGCATTCATTTCCATGACATGTGACATGACTACACCTACACCATAAGATAATGTGTCACAGCAAGCTTCAATGGATCATAATGTGTGAACACAGTGTCTGACATCACCATGTCCTTTGCCCTTTGGAAAGCCACCTCACACTGCTTTGTCCGTTGTACTAATGCGTCCAAGTGGTGGCGCACGGTATCCAGTTTTGGCAGGAACCTGTAATGGTAATGGACAAATCCTAGAAAGGACTGCAACTGCGACTTGTCATTTGGCCTTGGGCGATCCACCACTGCTTGTTTTTTCTCAGCACTCATGTGTAACCTTTGTGCGTCGTTATTGTGACCACAGTGATGATGCTTGGTTTAAAGAATTCACACGTTGCATTGTGCTCTGAGCCCATAAACTTTTAAAACCCATAAACTGCCTTGAGATTTTGGAGATGTTCCTTGTCATCCTCACCGGTAGCAATGAAGTCATCCAGGGAACACTGAGTGCCTGGGCAGCTTTGAAGCAGCTGGTCCATAGTTTTCTGCCAGAGTAGAAGTGCAGATGCTACTCCAAAAAAATAAGCCTTTTATAGCACTAAAGCCCTTTGTGAGTGTTTATGGTGAGAGACACTTTGGACTCTTCCTCCATCTCCATCTCTAGATAGGCCTCAGCTAAGTCCACCTTGCTGAAGTGATTTCCTCCAGAAAGGTTTGCAAAGATACCGGCTATCTTGGACAGAGATCTACTTTCAGTGCTGGCTTGTTGTTGACCTTAAAATCACCACAGACCCTAACAGACACTATTTTATCCTGGACACGCATGAGTTTTCCAGTTCCATTCTGAACACTGCTGTGCCATCATCCAGTATCTTTCTTAATTCACTTTCAGTTGACTCTACTGCAGGGGATGTGGCATGCAAATGGTGGATGGATCTCAAATCAAGTTGCAGTTGTCTCAGCCAGTCACAACCCGATAATGCTAGCCCTTCTGTTTTTACCACATAGCAGCCCAAATGTGGCTTGTTGGTTGTTGTATCTCACAGTTATGAATGTCAATCCCACAGGAGTTGTCTTTTCTCCAGTCTAGGTTCTTAGTTGGATATCTGTAGGCTTCAGTTCAGTATCTTTTAAATGCCATTCAGTCTCATTTTGTGGAATGACTGATTCAGCCAAGCCAGTGTCCAATTCCATTTTAATTATTTGCCATTTACTTCTGGTATAAGCCGTATTGCTTATCTTCACTTTATAAATCTCAAGGCAAATCTCATCATTATCAGATTTTTCATCAGCTGGTTGCAGATTAGTCATCTTTTTGAAACAGTAACTTAACTTTTATCTTTTTCTCTTCCCTGTGCAGTCCATTTATTTTTGTCTGCCCAAAATGCTTTGTATGTGTCCTGCTTTGTTGCATTTTCTGCAAGCTTCACCTTTAAACTTGCATTATCTATGAGTCCCTACCACACTGGTAGCATAATTTACTTGATCGGACCTGCTTCTGTTTAGACTTTGCAATTTTGTTCACTCACTTTCATTCCTGACTGCAACTTTATTGTGTCTTTTTCTGTCATTTCCATTGATTCAGCAATTTCAACTGCTCTTTTAAATGTGAGTTGTACTTTGGTTAGGAGCCATTTTTGGATGTTTTCCAGCAAGATTCTACAAACTAAGTGATCTCTCAGTGCATCATTAATTCCATTACTGAACTGACAATGCTTAGGCAACATCTTCTATTCAGCTTCATACACAGAAACGGACTCCTCTTCCTTTTGATTCTGCTTATGAAATCTAACATGCTCTACAATCAACAATGGTTTTGGTTCTAAATTTTTTCTGCATTATGTTTACAATATCAGAAAAACTGATTTTGGCTGGTTTGATTGAAGCAGTTAAACTTCTCTGCAAACTATATGCTCTTCCACTTATTACGATTTGCAAAACTAGCACTTGTTTCTCATTGGCTACTCTATTTACTTTAAAATGCTGCTTACTTTGCCCAGTATACATCAGCCAGTTATCTTTTGTGCAATCGAACGTGTCCATGTTTCTGATGTAGTCAGCAATTTCTGCTGTTTTTGAAAAGAAATATTATTGTAATCATCATTTATGAATCCAGGAATTTTGCCCATTTTCTGCCCTTTTTTTTAAACTTGACACTCTCTCCACTTGTGAAGGACACGTGCTGCCTCAAAGGAAAAAAACATACTATGCTTTTTATTTTAGCTCGAGCATCTTGCTGTGCTTCAACAGGTAGTAGTCATCTCAGGTTCATTTTAAAACTTATTTATCACCACTGTTATGTTTCCTAACTCCAAAACATAAAACTAATCGAAAGAAAGCGACAGGATAAACTTGTTGACTTTGTTTTTAATTTTAGTGAGGTGCACACTTATGACATGGTAGCATGAATATGCTATTCATGTACTTTACATATAACATGCAATGTATTATGTAAACAGAAACAATACATTTACAATATTACTCCGGTAACACTGAAACATTAAATACACTACATAAATATTAAATACAGAAAGATCTAGCAAGTGTGCATTGAGACAGATTGTTACCTGGCAACTGTGTACTTGGTTAAGTGGGAGGCCTTCAAAAGTGAAGTTTTCTGAGAACAATACTTGTGTGTGCCTGTCAGAATAAAGGTAAAGATAATAAGTTAAGGGAACCTTGGTTTTTAAGAGATATTGAGGCCCTGGTTAAGATAAAAAGGAAGTACATAGCAGCTATAGGCAGGTAGGATCAAATTAAGAATTTATGGAGTATAAGAAATGCAAAAGAATACTTGAGAAAGAAATCAGGAGGGCTAAAAGAAGACATGAGGTTGCCTTAGCAAGCAAGGTGAAGGAGAATTCTAAGGGATTCTACAGATATGTTAAGAGCAAAAGGATTGTAAGGGACAAAGTTGATCTTCTGGAAGATCAGAGTGCTAATCAATAAGTGGAGCCAAAAGAGATGGGGTGGGGGGGGGGGGGAGACCTTAAATGAGTTTTCACATCTGTATTTACTCAGGAGTGAGGCAAAGCAGGATCGACTTTGTAGACCCTATTAGAATACAGAGGAGGAGGTGTTTGCTATCTTGAGACAAGCTAGGGAGGATAAATCCCCAGGGCCTGACAGGGTGGCTCCTCAGACCTTGTGGAAGGCAAGTGCAGAAATTGTAGTGGCCCCAGCAGAGATTTTTAAATCATTCTCAGTGACAGGTGAGGTAGAGGATTGGAGGATAGTTAATGTTTTTCCACTGCTTAAGAAAGGCTCTAAATATAAACCAGGAAATTATAGGCCAGTAAGTCTGGGAGAGTTATTGGAAGGTATTCTAAGGGACCGGATATATGAGTATTTGGATAGGCATGGACTGATTAGGGATAGTCAGCATGGCTTCGTGCATGCTAGGCCATGTCTAACCAATCATAAAGTTTTTCAAGGAAGTTACCAGGAAAGTTGATGAAGGCAAGGCAAGGCATGGACATTGTCTACGTGGACCTTAGCAAGGCATTTGACAAGGTCCCGCATGGAAGGTTGGTCAAGAAGGTTCAGTCACTCAGCTTTCAAGATGAGGTAGTAAATTGGAAACCTTAATCAATCTGTGTGTGTGTGTGTGTGTGTGTGTATTATTAAAATATCAAATACATAACAATTGGCATTGTGGGAGAAGCCAGAGAGTGGTAGTAGATAGTTGCCTCTCTGACTGGAGGCCTGTGACTAGTGGAGTGCCACTGGGATCAGTACTGGTTCCATTGTTGTTTATCATCTGTATTAATGATCTGGAAGATAAACTGGTTAACTGGATCAGCAAATTTGTGGATGACACTGAAATTGGTGGTGTAGTGGATGTTGAGGAAGACTATCAGAGCTTTCAGCGGAATCTAGATCAGATGGAAAAGTGGACTGAAAAATGGCGGGCAAGTGCAAGGTGAATGTGAGCTCGATTTCAATGTTTAAGAGAAATTGGGTAGGTACCTGGATGGTAAGGGTATGGCCATGGCCATACCATTTGGAAGGCCATGATCTCGAAGGGAGTAGGTAATTTATATGGTTTGGCATGAACTAGATGGGTCAAAGAGCCTGTTTCTATGCTGTGCTGTATGTTTCTATGACTCTTTGACAACATCATTCTCCATCGGTCAGGGCATCAGGGATTCAGTCGCAGGTATGGAAAAGCTCACCATCGGCAGCCAAGCCCACTCCAGTAGATACCTCCTCTCCTCCACAGCACCTTTAGCAGAGTAGCTTTCGAGCTGCCACCCGAGATTCCATTGTCTTCTCCCCCGTATCCAACAATGCGGATAATTGCAGACTCCATCATCTGGAACAGCAAGTCAAAGCTAAGTGAGACTGATTGTTTTCCTGGTACCAAAGCCTCTGATATAATGTATGAGTTCCCTTGCCTACTAACTGACTACTCCTCTGTAAAAGGGATCATTGTCCACTTTGGCACAAATTACCTTGTTCAGCAACAATCTGAGCTGCTCAGACGTGACTTTAGTGGTCTCATTGAATCAGTGGCAAGGACATTTTATCTCCATGCCGGTTCCCACACTGAATTGCAGCTCTGGAGTTTTAACAGGCCCCCTCATTCTGCATGATTGGCTTCAGACGCAATATAGAGCACTGAAGTTTTAAACTACTTTGGGAAATCACCACATCTTTCAAACCTGATAGTTTTACTCAAACAGTCCTAGCTCATGGATGCTGTCTGCACTCTAGCAAACCCACATGGATGACTATTGACAGTCATTGTGTGTGGGATCCTTCCCTAACTAATTCCTCCTCCCCATCCATCCATTCTGGAAATGTTACCCATCCTATTCCGTCTATTGTCGCTGAAAAGCCCCCTGACTAAACCATCCTTTTAAAGGTGTTAACAGAAATACCCCTTTTCTCTTAAATCTACAGTACCCCCACTGTTGCTCCACTCTAAACTACTCTGAGTTAGCTCTGCTAAAGGTGAGATTCCTTTCAAATCAGACTTTTATCTTCAATGATTTTATTACCTCGATTTTATGTTCTTAAGAACTGAGGTCAGGTTAAAACAAAATGAATGCAGCCAGTTATCTGAACTATGTCCCCTAACTACACCAGTTTCAGCATACCAAGGCCTAGTAAACGAGATGGCTGGCTTGCCATGTTCAAAAAGCATTTTAGGTGCAATCTATTGTCTGTCAACAATTTGTAAAGTTTTGAGGTACACATGTTTAAAATTTGTGGTATTGATCCTGTCCTCTGTGTTGTCATTAATTTCCTCCTAAATCCAGTGCTTGCTTTCTCAGAATTCTTATCCTCTATTATATTGAACAATGTCAGGATTTTCATCTCTGGTGATTTCAATATTCATATTAATGAACTCTCTAATGCAAACTCCATGGCAGCTGAATTCATGAGCTTGCTAAGCAGCCGAGATCTTGCCCAGCATGTCACTGAGCCCACCCATTGATTCAGAAATACACTTGATTTAGTGATGACAAAAGGGTTAAATATTATTAATGTCTCTCTATCTGATACCGCTACCTCAGATGATTTTTGTGTACTTTTTTGATGCCCTCCTGCCTGGACCAAGACAAATTGCAGTTAGAAAACAGTTTCTTGATGCGGCAATGCAACTTAAAATTCTCTGAGCTGCCTAGTTTATCTGACCCACACGACTTAAACTGCTTAGTAAATGAAATGGTTGATTTTTTTCAACAATAACTTGACAAATATATTAAACATAGGGTTAGGGTTAAAAAGAAATTACTTAGTAAAACATCACCACGCGTGAGCTCAAGAGATCATGCAAAGTAGCTGAGAGAATATGGAGGAAAATTGGACCAGATATCCTTGGTAATATTTTCAAGGAAAAACTTGGCTCCTTTAATGCCGTTAAAGAAGAGCCTATTTTTCCAAGATTATTACAGAAAACAGTGGCGATTCAAGAATATTGTTTTCAAACATAAACTGACTGTTGAACCCTACCCCAAACCGATAATGTCCTCAGTCAAGCATCTGCAACCAAGTGTGAGGAATCCACAATTTTTTTTATCAATGAAATATCTTCCACTGGGGAACGTATAGCTTCAGATACTACTGGTAACTTCTACAGCCAATCTGTTAAAAAGACAACAATCATGTCAACGTTTACAAGTATTTCTGATTCAGAACACTAAGATTATAACAAAGAGTAAATCATATACTTGTTGTCTTGACCCTGTCCCTACAACATTTTTAATGACACTTTCGATAGTGTTTTCAACTCTGCTAAGAAATTTATTCACACATCCCTTTGGACTGGAGATTTTCCAGATCCCTTCAAAACTGTGGCTGTCAAACCCCTACTTAAAAAGCCGAACCTTGATAATGAGGTACTAGCTAACTACAGGTCTATCTCAAACCTTCCCTTCCTGAGCAAGATTCTTGAGGAAGTCATTTTCAACCAACTCAACAACTTTCTGAGTGAGAACAATATTCTAAACAGTTTCAGTCAGGTTTTAGAGCAAGCCATAGCATGGAGACAGCCATTACCAAAATTGTCAACCAATCAAATTTCTGCTGTCTCACCTTGTTTGAAATCATATTCTTTCACCAGGTGGTCCCAAAAGCCAGTGGCATGGCACAGTAGTTTTGTGTCATTGAAGTCAATCCTTTTGTCATTGTGTATGCAATGTTCTGCTAATGCTGATTTCTCCCGGTAACCCAGACCGATACACCTCCTATGTTCCTTGGTTCACAGGTGAAGGAAGCCATTGAAATAAGATTAGAGAATAAGAATTTTAACAAAGATGAATGTCTCATTCTAAGTAAGAACTGGAATACAGTTTTAAGCAAGGTGGGTACAACAGAAATTTGATTGGTCGAGGACTAACCAATCAGGAGGGACAGATGATGGGAGTATATATACCACCGGACTAGATGTGCCTAGGCATCATCCCTGATTAAGAAGGCAGAGTTTGTCATCAAAACGTCAGTTAAAATTGGCACCTGTCACTGGCTGGAAGCCTGAGAAGATTTTATGCATCATATATGTGTCAGGTAATGATGCTGAAAAATGTCTTTATATTGAAAAGATCATTGTAATATATTTTTTACCGGCCTTTCAAAGCAATCTATTGACAAACTTCAACTCATTCTGAATGTAACTGCACTTTAACTACAACCAGGACAACGGAACATATCATTCCCATCCTAGCTACTCTACATTGGCTTCCTGTATCTTTTAGAATTGATTTTAAAATTCTCTTAACAACATCACGAAATCGTTTTCATTGTATAATCCTGCTTGAGCTCTCAGGTCTTCTTCCACCGGTCTCTTAAATATAAGCAATCTCTCTCAAAAAATAATCGGCAGGTCATCTTTTTTGAACGACACTCCTCAACTGTGGATTCAATGCCTAAAACTCAGTTGACACTTAAACACTTAAACACTTAAAAATAGTTTCAAACCTATTTATGTAACCTTGCTTTTAATGAACAGCTTTTTGTCTTTTACATTCATATTTATTGTCATTTTTTAACTTATTTAATGTTTGTAATTTTATCCCCTTGTAAAATACTTCAGACCACATCATCTGTATGACAAATGCTCTATAAATAAACTTGTTGTTATTATTATTAATGTAAAAAGGTTTTAATATGCTTTGTAATCCTGGCCTGGACCTCCACGTAGGCCTTAGAAGACTGATGTGTTTATGTTCTCCAGGTTATCCCAGCCAACCAAAGAAACTAAGTGAATACCTGAGAAATTCTTGGCCTGGGAAATAGTTTCCTTTACACTCTGTTTATAACTTTTTAAGGAATGTGCCCATGGTTCTCAACTGCAGGACTCCTCAATTAAGGAATGAAGGGACATTCTCTTCCTCCTGTCCTAGATCTTTAATCTCATGAATACACAGTGTCCTATTTAGTCTAAATTATCTTACCTTGCTGTCTATTTCCTCTCTAGTTGGTCTCCCCACATAGTTATGGGGGTGACGCTGTATAGTGAGTAACCTGCATTGTTGACCAGGAGGTGCTCAAAGACATCAGCCTGGAAGCATCAAGGTGGCCACTCTCTGGAAACATGAATCTTGTTCAGCATAGCATATAAAAATATTTGACTTGAAGAAATAGTACTGCAACACAAGACTTTAAGAAGTTACCTGTAGCCACCTCCATTGTTTCTCCTTTTGTCAGTGCTTACGTTACTTGTTTTGCATCTAAAGTGTTACATTATTGACCCAAAGACACAAATTCAATTCCATCACGGCAACTGAGCAAATTCCAGTAATTAAATTGGCTGGTACTGCTAATGGTGCCTATGAAAGGAATGTAAGTGAAATATCTGGTCCACTCATATCTTTCGGGGAAGGAAACCCACCATCCTTGCATGGTCTGGCCTGCACGTGATTCCAGATTCACCAATGTGAATCAACATTCTGTGAACACATAGGTATTGCCCACTTTTACAAAGCCTGATTTGACATACCCGGAGCACCGGGAGTGGGTGAAGTTTTGGGCACCACTCCACAGGAAAGATCATTTAACTATGGAAGGTGTGCAGTCAAGAATAATAACAAATTTAACTGTGTGTAGTAATTAATTCTCCCTAACTTAAGTTTAACATATGTAGTGTCTGTGCCCCTAACTTACCCCTGTTCACCTTGGCTGAAGTGCTGTTGCTCTGCCAACAGTGCAATACTTCGGTGTAATGCCCCCCCCCCACCCCAGTACACACTCTCAACACAAATATGAGACAATACACCAAAGGCGAGTAAATAATTACAACTTTATAGATATTTCTTAGTGATGGGTTAGTAGAAACAGATAACCTAAAGGTGTCAAATCGGTAAGTTTATCAGTTTGCGCACATAATATTTTAGTATGTTGGAGCTCACACCTCTGGTTCCACCCACAACGACCGTCCGAGCCTTTGGCCACCGTCCGAACTGCTGACTTCCAGTATCCTCCGCCCTGGAACCGCTGTCTGCTCCTCACACATCCATCCTCTTTGCTCGCCTTCTGAAAAGTAACCACAAATTCCAGCTCAGCTCACACATACAAGATAGCATAACAATTCTCCATTGGTTAGTTCCCCCCTTATCTGCAGTTTTAACCCAAACATTCCAGATACAGAAACCCATTACAGCATTAAGTAACACTACAGAGAAGCCATTTCATGACAACAATACAGAGAAGCCATTTTGTTAGACTGAACAGTTAACACCACAGTTAATGGTACTGAGAGCCCTACATTACTTTATGAAGTATCTATGGGTTGTCCTCTGCTTCTAAAATTTGGTTGAATAGACCTCTATCGCACTGAAATTTGTAAATGGAGTAGAAAATACATTTCTTCTGGACTTTAAGAGAATTGTGAAATGAGAGTATACAGCCTAGGTTGCTTTCACTGGAGCCTAGGAGCTGAAGGAGCAAGTTTACCCAATGTATTAAGGGCCCAAGATGCGAATTTAGGCTGCAGTAAAGCTTTGATCCTATTAAATGGAAGAATAGATTCAAAGGATGGAATAGCCCGCTCCACTCTTGTTCCAATGAGCAGCTGGGGTTAAAAGCATGCATTCTACAACTTTCTTCAACATACCCTGATCCACCCTCTTATGAGCTTTCCTGTGTTTAGCACCCAATGGTCAAGCCATTTGTCATTGTTTCCTTCCCTTTGCACCAGCATTGAAATCCTACTTGCACTAGGCTGCTGCATTTTAGATTAAATTTCCACACGTCGCCCTGTCAGAGCTGGCATTATTATTCCAATGTTGGATGGATTTTGGATCTGAATGAGGAGCTTTAAAGGTTCCTGAAAGTGAAGGTCAGACAGCGAGCTTGTTTCCTCAGTACTACATCAGTGCATCCTCCGGGCTACAGCCGCATCTATTTTTATAATTGCTTTCACTGTATACACCTCAGGGCATTCTTATTTCTCTTTATTTCAGGCACCACAAGACAAACCATCTGGTTCTCTTATACTTTATTGCCTATAATTTAATAAGTATTTCTATCCGGTGGTATGCAGTCATTTGAGACTCTGCTGTCTCACGCTGTTTACCTTTCCTTTGGTGAAACATGACTCTACTGAAAAGGAATGTAAGTCTGAACTTTCTTTCTCTGCACAGAATAGTCTTGTTACTTTACAAAATATAGACTGAACTGTGGGTTAATGTTTGTCATCCTATCAATATTCGTGTTTCAGCTAAAGCAAAGTTGCAAATCGAGCTTCAGTTCAAGAGGAACTCATTGTAAAATCCCTTCTCGGAAAAGTCAATAATAGATAGACTCTACTATGTATTATTCATGAAGACAAACAGAATCTAACATTCAGATTTTACACTGTGCATATTAACAATGGCCAGCTCGATCTTTTTACTTTTCGCTAAATCCAGAACATGTACCATTCCTGTTCAGTTCACATACAACACCATTTCAGTTTTCCTAATGTTCATTTAAAAGAAATTCTGCCTCTCATAATTTGGAACATTTCTATAAGGTTGCTTCCTCATTCTCCTATATTCCAAGGAACATTCCAAGCCTGACCAACCCCTTCCTATAACTCAGACTCTCCAGTCCTGACAACATCCTCATAAATCCTTTCTCTGCTCTTTCTAGTTTAACCACATCTTTCCTAAATAGTGTGACCAAAACTGTACACAGTCCTTCAAGTGCAGCCTCACCATGATATATACAACTTCAACATAACATCCCAACTCCTCTGATTAATGCCTTGACTGAAGGCCAGCATGCTAAATGCCTTTTTCACCACCATGCCTACTTGTGATCCTGCTTTCAATGAACTATGCACTTGTACATCTCAGTTCCTCTGTTCTGTTATATTCTCAAGTGCAGGGGTTCCCAACCTAGGTACCTTGGTAGGGGTACATGTCATAAAAAAAGTTGGGAACCCTTGCTCTGGTGCATCACTGTTCATAATATAAGTCATAGGCTGGTTTGACTTTCCAAAGTGCATCACCTCACACTCATCGGTTTGGCAATTCCTTTCCCATTCCTTGGCTCATTTCCCCAACTGATCTACATCTCCTTGTGATCTATGATAACTTTCTTCAGTATCAACAACACCTTCTAATTTTGTGTCATCTGCAAACTTACTGATCAAGCATTGTGCATTTGTGTCCAAATCATTTATAAAATTAATGAATTACAAGGGTCCTAACATAGACCCCTGTGGCCTATCACTGGTCACCGATCTCCATTTTGAGAAACAACATTCAAACACCACCTTCTGCTTACCACCTCCAATTTTGAATTCACCTAACTAGAATTCCCTTGAACTCCATGTGATATAACCAGACCAGCCTGCCATGCAGGATCTTATCAAAGGCCTTGCCAAAATCCAAATGGAGAACATTCACTAATCTACTCTCATCTATCTTTTTGATTACTACTTCAAAATACTCTAAAGGTTCTTCAAGCACAATTTCCCATGAACAAAATCATGCTGACTTCTCCTAATCAAGGTCTGTCTGTCCAAATGCAGGTAGATTCCATCCCTTACAATTCCCTTCAGTCACTTCCCCACTACTGTTGTCAGGTTGTCCAACATGTAGTTCTTTCATATGTCCTTGCTATCCTTCTTAAACAGCAGAACAACACTAACTACCTTCCAGTCTTTGGGAACTTCACCAATGGCTAGCAATGAAGCAAATATTTCTGCAAGGCCTCTGTAATTTCTTCACTAGCCTCACATAAAATCCGAGGCAGCACTCAGTCATTCCCTAGAGATTAGTGCACTGCAAGGCTTCAAATGCCTCCTCCCTGGTCATGAGAATATCCTCCAAAACATCCCCACTTGTTTCCCTTAAATCTTGAATAACATAATTTTCTCCTCAGTAAACCGTGAGGAGAAATATTCACTAAGAATCACAGCTACCTATTGTGGCTCAAGATGTAAGTGACCTTCTTCATCTCTAAGGAGACTTACTGTCTCCCTTGTCAGATAGAATCTCTTAGGATTTTCCATAACATTATCTTCCAGATCCATCTCATATTCTGTCTTTGCCCTCCTGATTTCTCTCTTAAGACCATTCCTAATCTTGTTAATAAAGGATTCACTTGATTTTACCTTCTTAAATAGAACAACTTAAATATAATACCAGAGAATAGCAGAAAGTGTGTGGCAAAGCAAAAATAAAGCCCGGAAGGTTAATTAATGGATGAAACTCATACTAAGTTATTGCTGGTGAATCTCTGACTATTCTGTGGCTGCAATCACAAAAAATCTTATTCAGGATCAAAACCAGAACCAAGGTAGTTTTTATGAAGGAGTGAAAAACAGATAGAAAGGATTCTAACAGAGAGCTGTGGGAAAGACAATTTATTCAATCCCTTTAAAGAAGGAAAAAAGGGTCAGCATGTTTTATTTTGAGTATTATGCTGGATGATAACATTTTGAAATGTTGCATGCTGACAGAGACCAACTCTAATGAAAAAGGATGTAGTGCTTTCCCAGCATCTATGAAGAATAAACTCTTCTTGGGTTTCTAGCGGAGTACAGGAGTTCATTATAACCAACAATTCAATGACAAATTCTATCTTCATCTTCAGGGATGATACTTGGGCATGTCTAGTCCAGTGGTATTTATATCCCTGTATTTCATCCCTTCTGATTGGTTAGTCCTCATTCAATCAGGTTTTCATTCTCCCATCTTGTTTACAATTGAATTACAGTTCTTACTTGGAGTGCAACGTTCGTCTTTGTTAAAATTCTTTTCCTCACATTTTATTTCAATGGCTTCCTTTACCAGGCAGTCCCAAAAGTCGTTAGTGCAGCACAATAGTTTTGTGCCATCAAAGTCAATCCTCTGGCCATTGCGGATGCAATGTTCTGCCATGTCCAAGGCTACCATCTGATTTCCATTGCATCAGAATATCCAGGAACAGGAGGCAACCCTTCTTCTCCATCATTGTCATAAATTGAATGCTTGGGTGTACGCTGTTCAGATGGTCGTGGAACTGTTGCAGTGCCTGGAGCCCTTGGGGCCACACTATAATGGTGTCATCAAAGTCGATCCCCTTATAGAGGAACCACGTTGATGTAAGGTGTGTTCAGAAGAATCAATGGTAACCTTAGCAAACCTTGACCATAGGAGGGCCAAGCTGTCCTTAATTGGACATTGGACCCAGAAGGGATTGTCATCAATCAAATTGACATACTTCCTCTATAAGGGGAACTACTATGAACAAAGGGGTGGCATGGTCTGGGGATCGCCCTTGTTGCTGGCTATTGCTAATTTCTACATGGAAGACTTTGAGGAGAGGTCTCTGAGTTCATTGCCCTTATGCCCCAAATGCTTCTTTAGATACATTGATGACACCTTTGTCTCCCCAAGGAAATAAGATGATTACACAGAATGTTCTTACAGAATGGCTACAAGGTGAAGGAAATCAATCCAGCCCTTAAAAGGGCTGACTGAAAAGCCAAGAAACCTAACGACCCCATTGCTATCACCTACTTTCCTGTATTTCCATGTTTCCTGGAAGGATCGCTAGTATCCTGAAGACATACTGGATTAATACCATCCACAAACCCATAAGAAAGCTCAAGTAATGACTTACGTGGGTCAAAGATGACTGACGCAGGTCGGCTGGTGTTTACAGGATTCCCTGTGAATGCAGAGTAGCATATGTCGGCCAGACAGAATGTATGGTGGAAACCCACATTAAGGAGCACAGGAGGTGTATCTGTTTGGGTTACCTGGAGAAGTCGGTGGTAGCAGAAGATTGCATTCACAATGGCCATAGAATTGACTTTGAAGGCACAAAACTACCGTGCCATGCCAATGGATTTTGGGACCACATTGAAAGCCATTGAAATAAAACTAGAGGAAAATAATTTTAACAAAGACGAAGGTCTCACTCTAGGTAAGAACTGGAATTCAACTTTAAACAACAGGGGAGAGCAGAAATCTGATTGGATGAGGACTAACCAATCAGGAGGGACAGAATACACAGGTATAAATACCACCAGACTCGACATGCCCAGGCATTATTCTTAAAGAATAAGATGGCAGATTTACTGATCAAAAGTTCGGTTATAAGCAATAACTGTACCCGGCATGAAGCCCAAGAAGAGTTTATTCACCATCTGAGGTACTGAGGGAAAGATTAGTAAAGCAACTTGTCTTATCTTTTTTTCCCTTAAATTTAGTAGCCGTACAGAAAACATCCAGTTCTTTACAGCAGGTACTTTTGTCTCAAAGTAACCTTGTTGCACAAGTGGAAACCTTACGATTTTAGTCTGCTGCTCAAGAAAAGGCAAGAAAATTAAACCCTTCAGTCATTTAGATTATTAAAAGATGTGGAAAATTATATTAGTTTTTGCCTGGATACTGCGCGCTAGAGCATTAATCTTCCTGAGAAACATCATGAGTTCAGTCTTCCCTGAAGTATCCTGGCCTTGCAGTATGATGTTTTACAATTCTGCAAGTTGCTCTTTTGATTTCCCATTTCTGCAGGCCATCACTTTTCAGTGCTCAAAAGTGCATGTTTGGGCTTGGGCTTCATGGTTTCAGGCACCTGGTCCGGCATCCCTGTGGCTGTTCAGCTGAGCAACACAGTTTTCAGTGCACATGAAAATATCACGAATACATCTTATGAGGAACATAAAAAATAACAGTTAATGATATTGGAATCAAGAAAGTGAAACATGAACATTTCAGATATATTGTTTGCTTATTTATTTATAAAACAGGCCTAATTTATTTTTTTAGTATTAATACAGATTATTATTTTACTTAAGCAATAAAAATGGCAATGTGAAGAAAATTACACAAATGCACATGATTCCTTGAGAATATTCAACTGGAAAGAGGCAGAATCATGTATCCTATAATAATTAGAATAACCAGTAAGCTGCTCGTGTTTCTCATTAAAATGTAATTCAGCTCCAAGATCCAATTAATGAGGGCTGAAGGACTGATTCAATCATGATCACTTTGGACTTATTTCTGTAACTTTTCTTACTCCATAATTCAAGACATCTCATTTTCATCAACCTGAATAGAAAGCAGAGATGAGGCAATGTTCCTTTGCTTTAACTCTAAGACCATTTGACTGAGCTGTGTCCTTTTGCTAAACATCTTTGGTTAAATTTTCAGACTGATGCCATCCAATGTTAGAATTACAGAACAAAAGTTAGCAGAATAGCATTGACTGCAGAGAGGAAACTAGCTATAGAAAATAGAAGCAGAAGGTGGCCATTATTGTTCAGTATGACCACGAATGATCCTTTATCTCAATACTTTAGTTCTGTTCTCTCAATCTGTTCTCATACTTCATTCCTGCAATTACCAGGATGCTATGGTGAACCATTGCTACATTTCCTGTGGGGCGCGTTTATCCTTACCTCCGGAAGAAGACCAAATTCCACACATTACATCAGATATGATCTGATCAAGGGCCTGCAGTAAAGATTCTGAACTCGAATCTTTTGCAATAAAGGCCATTTGACTTTTTAACTGTTAGATGCATTTGCATTTGTTTTTTTTTACAAAGTATTTGTTTACTAGCTCTTTTTTCTCCATTATGAATTTTTCCCTTTTGGACTTAATGACCGACGTTTGTCTTCATTAATCATATCCCTTCACATGCTTGTAGAAGCTTTTGTTGATTACTTTAATGTTCTGTGCAAGTTTACTCTAATGCTCAGCACTGGCAATTTTATTTGATTTCTCTTCAGTTCGAATATCATCCTTAAGTTATTTTATTAGCCAGATTGGGTTGATTTTCCTATTTTGTTCTGCTTGGGAAAGGATATCATGTGGAATGTGTTTATCTAATTTCAATCCATAATACCATAAAGCCACAAAATATAGGAGAAGATCAACACACACAAAGTGCTGGAGAAACTCAGCAGGCCAGGCAGCATCAATGGAAAAAAGTACAGACGATGTTTCGGGCCGAGACCCTTCAGCAGGACTGGAGAAAAATAGATCTGGAGTCAGAGTAAGAAGGAGGTGGGAGAGGAGGAAGAAACACAAAGTGATAGGTAAAACTGAGAGGGGGGGATAAGTGAAGTAAAGAGTTGGGAAAGAGGTACAAGGCTGTCTAATAGGAGAGGACAGAAGGCCATGGGAGCACCTGAGGGAGGTGATGGGCAGGCAAGAAGATAAGGTGAGAGAGGGAAAAGAGGATGAGGAATGATGGGGGGGGGTGCAGAAGCCATTACCAAATGTTTGAGAAATCAACGTTCATGCCATCAGATTGGACGCTACCCAAACTGAATATAAAGTGTTGCTCCTCCAACCTGAATGTGGTCTCATTGTCTCAGTAGAGGAAGCCGTGGAGGCCTTCTACTGTCATGATCCTCGTCTACTCCTCATCTTTTTTTCTCCAGTCTGTCTGAAATGTCGACTGTACTCTTTTCCATAGATGCTGCCCGGCCTGCTGAATTCCTCCAGCATTTCGTGTGTTGCTTGGATTTCCAGCATCTGCAGATTTTCTCTTATTTGGGAATATGGGAGCAGTATTTTGTCATTTAGCCCACCTCACCCTCATTATTCTGCCTTCTCCCCATAATCTTTGATACCCTTACTAATCAACATCCTATCAACTTCCACTTTAAGTATTCCCAATGGTTTGGTCCCCACAGGCACTTTTGGCAGTAAATTCCACAGATTTACCATCCCCTAGCTCAGGGGTCAGCAACCTTTACCACTGAAAGAGCCATTTGGAACCGTTCCCCACAGAAAAGAAAACACTGGGAGCCACAAAACCCGTTTGACATTTAAAATGAAATAACATTGCATACAATGTTTTTTTGCCTTTATGCTATGTATAAACAAACTATAATGTGTTGCATTTATGAAATCGATGAACTCCTGCAGAGAAAACGAAATTACATTTCTGCATGCAACAAAAACATTTTGAACTCCGAAAAAAAGACGTTGGGTTGAAGGTTACTTTTAAGTAAAATACTCAATGTCTATTTGAGTCCTTCTTGTATTTATGAAAAACGCTGAACTTAAATTTTCCGGCAGCAGCAAACCAAAAATAACATCAGCCAGCTGTCAACCTGAAAAATAAAAGGACTATTTCACTGAACAATGAAAAAATATGAATATACATAAAATAATAGGCAATTAAAATATTTATCATACTTAGTTAATGGGATTTCTGCTCCTGGACCTCAGTGCACAGTGTCTGCACATCAGGGCTGTATGACATCACCTTCATCTTTACACAGGATCGCAAGCTGTCATCTGTGAGGCATGCACGATGTTTGTCTTTAATAAAGTTCATGTTGGAGAACACCTGCTCACATACATATGTGGATCCAAAGATCGACAGGACTCCAAGCGCATACTTTTTAATGTTTACATAAATGTCGGGGATAGCATTCCATGTTTCGAACACAAGTTTGTCCGGTATTAGGAGGTTTTCAATATCACTCCATTTATGATTCTGAGCAAGAACGGCCTTCTGACGGGCAACATCTTCAAGGTCTGCTGTCAAGCGTCTAAACTTGGACACCCATATGTCTTTGTCGGCTATGTTGGCCAGTTCCATCTCAAGATCAGGTTGACTCACACCTGCCAATGCAGTCGTATTCAGTAGGGATGGATTGATGCTTAGGGGAGTGACCGGGAAGGATAATGTGTTTTTTTCCTCTCTGAACTCACAGAAGCATTTCCCAAACGATGTTTGCATTGCGATGATTGCAGAATGTAAATACTCCGAATTTATCATGTCGTGACCTTGTTTGAACTCTCTCAAATTGGGGAAGTGAGACAATGTGCCTTTCTGTAAATCTCTGGCAAGCACTGTCAACTTGCGCTCGAATGCCAAAACATCCTCCAACATGTGTAGGGCTGTGCGTCCTTTCCCCTGAAGAGCTGTGTTCAGCGTGTTCAGGTGCGCTGTCATGTCTACCATGAAGTGTAGCTTTTCCAGCCACTCTGGCTGTTCCTGCTCAGGAAAGGTGAGCCCTTTGCTGCCCAGGAAAGTTTTCACTTCTTCCAGACATGCGACAAAGCGTTTCAGCACCTCCCCTCTGGACAGCCAGCGATAAAAACACGTTGTAGCGGTGTGCTACACGCAGTCAGTAAACTGCAGTCAAAGATAGCTTTATTCGAACTAAACAGCCTTGCTTTTAAGCCTCCCTCAACCTGCCCCCCCCCCATGGGCGCGGATGCTCCAAAAGACACGTACTCACAAACCCCCATAGGCTATCTCCCTTAGCCTGAACGCTGGCTAATTGTGAGCCGGTTCCAATGTTCCAGGAAATGGGTCGCCACAACATCTTATTTAGATTGTACAAGATCACCATAATCTTCAAATTTAGAATTACATTTCAAAAACTAACAAACTAACATAAAATACATTTTAATTAAATACTCACCATTTATTTTCCAAAGTCACAGGGAGCCGCAGCACATAGATGAAAGAATTGCATGTGGCTCCGGAGCCACGGGTTGCCGACCCCCGCCCTAGCTGAAGAAAATTCCCCAGTCTCTGTTCTCAAGGGATGTCCTTCTCTTCTGAGGCTGTGCCCCTGGTCCTAGATTCTCCCACTATTGGAAGCATCCTTTCCACATCCACACTATCTATGCCTTTCAGTATTCAGCAGGTTTCAATAAGATTCCCCCTCAGCCTTCTGAATTCCAATGAGTACAGGCCCAGAGCCTTCAAATACTCCTTAAACATTAACACCTTCATTAACAGGATCATTCTTGCAAACATCCTCTGGACTACCTCCAAAGGTAGCACATCCATTTTGAGATATGGCTCACAATACTCCAAATGCTGTCTGACAGCATTTATAAAGTCTCGGCATTACACCCTTGTCTCTATATTCTGGTCCTGATCATTAATGTATAGCATGAAATGTAGCAATCCCAACACCAACCACTTGTCACCGAAAGTCAGCAAGAAAATGTTCTCTTTACCTCCTGCCCATCAGCCAATCTTCTGTCCATGCTTGTATCTTTCCTATAATACCATGGGCTCTTGTCTCATTCAGCAGCTTCATGTGTGGCAACTAGTCAAAGGCCTTCTGAAAATCTAAATAAACAACATCCACTGACTGTCTATCCTGCTTGTTATTTCCTCAAAGAATTCCAACAGATCTGTCAGACAATGCATCCCATGCTGACTTTCACCTACTTTATCACAAGCCTCCATGTACCCCAAAAACTTATCCTTAATATGGACTCCAACATCTTCACAACCATTGAAGTCAGGTTAACTAGCCTATCATCGTGTAATTGATATTTCAATAATATTTGAGCAATCTTGTGTGTATATAGGTTGATAAAGCTTTCCTGTTTGTTTAAATATTTAATTATGGATTATATGTAAATATATGTTAATTGCATACGCCATCATGCTACCATGTGATGCATGCATGCCTTGCTTAAAGTAAACTTGAAGTTAAACCAGTATTGCCAGATTCCATGTTTTTGTTTGAATTAATTTAATGTTTTGAAGTTACAAGGCATAACAACTATAACTTCTGACTCCCTTCCTTCTTCAAAGTGAAGTGACATTTGCAACTTTCCAGTCCTCCAGAACCATTCCAGAATCTAGTGATTCTTGAAATATCATTACAAGTGCCTCCACAATCTTTTCAGCTACCTCTCCTTCAGAATCCTCTGCTGCAGGCCATCTGGTCCAGGTGACTTATCTACGTTCAGACCATGCAGTTTCCCAAGCACCTTCTCCTGAATAATTGCAACTACATTCACTTCTGCCACTGAAACTCTCACATATCTGACATATCACCAGGCTCTTCCACAGTGAAGACAGATGCAAAATACTTAATAAGTTTCTCAGCCATTTCTTTGTCTCCTATTACTACTTCTCCAATGTCATCTTCCAGTTTGAGTTTGAGTCGGTCCACCGTGAAAAGCTCCTCTCTCCCCCCAATGTCCAGAACGTACATGGACCAGTTTTGTTCATCACCTTGAACGGCCCCTCATACGGCCGCTGTAGTGGTGCCTGGTGTCCGCCCCTTCGTACAAATACAAACTTACAGTTCTGCAGGTCTTTGGGTACATGGGTCAGGGTCTGACCATGTTGTGAAGTTGGTACGGTGGCCAGGTTGCCGAGCCTTTCGCGTAGTCTGTCCAGGACTGCTGCAGGTTCTTCCTCTTGCCCCCTTGGGGCTGGTACGAACTCTCCTGGGGCGGCCAGGGGTGCGCAGTACACCAACTCGGCTGACGAGGCGTGCAGATCCTCTTTGGGCACTGTGCAAATTCCAAGCAGGACCCAGGGAAGCTTGTCCACCCAGTTAGGTCCTCTCAGGCGGTCCATGAGAGCCGACTTCAAGTGACGGTGGAAGCGTTCCACCAGTCCGTTTGACTGTGGGTGGTAGGCAGTAGTGTGGTGTAGCTGCATTCCCAACAGGCTGGCCACAGCCGACCACAGGCTGGAGGTGAACTGGGCACCTCTGTCGGAGGTAATGTTGGCCGGTACCCCGAACCGTGCTACCCAGGTTGCGATCAGTGCTCGGGCGCAGGAATCGGCAGATGTGTCGATGAGCGGGACCGCCTCTGGCCACCCCGTGAACTATTCTACCATAGTTAGGAGGTACCGCGCTCCTCAGGACACTGGTCGGGGGCCCACGATATCCACATGAATGTGGTCGAACCTCTGGTGGGTGGGTTCGAACTGCTGCGGCGGGGCTTTAGTGTGCCGCTGCACCTTGGCTGTTTGGCACTGCACACACGTTCTGGCCCATTCACTGACCTGCTTGCAAAATCCGTGCCACGCGAACTTGCTGGAGACCAGCCGGACGGTTGTCCTGATAGATGGGTGCGCCAAACTCTGTATGGAGTAGAAAACTTGCTGCCTCCAGGCTGCCGGGACAATGGGGCGAGGTTAGCCGGTAGCCACATCGCACAGGAAGGTCCTCTCACCTGGGCCTACGAGAAAGTCCTGCAGCTGCAAACCCGAGACTGCGGTCCTGTAGCTGGGCATCTCGTTGTCTGCCTGATGCGTCTCCGCCAGTGCTGCATAGTCCACCCCCAGGGACAGGGCCTGGACAGCTGGTCTGGAGAGTGCGTCCGCCACGACGTTGTCCTTTCCCAAGACATGCTGGATGTCCGTTGTGTACTCGGATGCGTCCACCGTGAGGGCAGTCAGAACATTCATTCTGGGGTGCACCAGCACCACGGCATCTGCCAAGGCTTCCTTGGCTTTAACGAAAGCGGCCGCGGCCTCCTCATCCCAAGTAATGTCCTTGCCTTTACCTGACATCAGGGTGTACAAAGGCACATGATACGGGCTGCTGAAGGGAGGAAACGGTGGTAGAAGTTCACCATACCAATGAACTCCTGCAGGCCTTTGACCGGGTTGGGCTGGGCAAAGTGGCAGATCGCGTCTACCTTGGCAGGCAGAGGTGTTGCCCCGTCTTTGGTAATCCTGTGGCCCAGGAAGTCGATGGTATCGAGACCGAACTGGCATTTGGCTGGGTTGATCTTGAGGCTGAAATCACTCAGGCAGAGTAGAGCTGGCGGAGGTGGGACAGGTGCTCCTGGCGACTACTGCTGGCTATAAGGATGTCGTTCAAATAGATGAACGCAAAGTCCAGGTCGCGTCCCACCGCATCCATTAGCCACTGGAACATCTGTGCGGCATTCAGAAGAACTCAAACAGGCGGAACGGGGTGATAAGTGCTGTTTTGGGGATGTCTTCAAGGTGCACTGGGATTTGATGGTATCCCCGGATGAGGTCTACTTTGGAAAAGATTCTTGCCCCGTGCAGGTTTGCTGCAAAGTCCTGTATGTGCGGCATAGGGTAGCGGTCCGGTGTTGTAGCCTCGTTCAGTCTGCGGTAGTCGCCGCATAGTTTCCAACCCCCGGGTGCTTTGGGCACCATGTGCAGGGGGGAGGCCCATGGGCTGTTGGACCTCCGTACGATCCCCAATTCCTCCATCCTCTTGAACTCCTCCTTCACCAGGTGGAGCTTTTCCGGGGGGGAGCCTTCGTGCGCGGGTGTGGAGGAGTGGTCCCTTGGTCAGGATGTGGCGCTGAACCCCGTGTCTGGGCATGGCTGCCGTGAACTGCGGTGCCAGAATCGATGGAAAGTCCGCCAGGATTCTGGTGAATTCGTTGTCCGACAGCGTGATGGAGTCCAGGTGTGAGGCCTGCAACTTGGCTTCACCCAGGGAGAACGTCTGGAAAGTCTCGGCATGTACTAGTCTTTTCCCTTGCAAGTCGACCAGCAGGCTGTGAGCTTGCAAAAAGTCCGCCCCCAGGAGTGGTTGGGCCACGGCGGCCAGTGTGAAGTCCCACATGAACCGGCTGGTGCCGAACTGCAGCTGCACTGTGCGGGTGCCGTAGGTCCGTATCGTGCTGCCGTTTGTGGCCCTCAGGGTGGGTCCTGGCTTCCTGTTGCGGGTGTTGTACCCCGTCGGGGGCAAGACGCTGATTTCCACTTTGGTGTCGACCAAGAAGTGGCGTCCCAACTGTTTGTCCCAGACGTACAAGAGGCTGTCCTGGTGGCCAGCCGCCATAGTCATTAGCGGCAGCTGGCCCTGGCCCTGGCCCTTGCAGGGCAGGCGACAACAGTGGGCTTTTGTGCCCCACCACTGGTGGTAGAAACACCACTGTTCACTGGCATCCTCACTCCTGCCTCTGTGTTGTGTGCGCCCCCTGCCGGGCCTGGTCTGGTCTGCTGTTGGGCACGTGGCCTGGTAATCTGACTGACGGACGCCACGCTCTCCCTCTTGGCTTTCCACAGCACGTCTGCCCGGGCCGCCACCTTCCGGGGGTCGCTGAAATCTGCGTCGGCCAGCAGCAGATGTATGTCCTCGGGCAGTTGCTCTAGTAACGCTTGCCCGAACATGAGGCAGGGCTTGTGTCCGTCAGCCAGGAACAGCATCTTGTTCATCAATGCTGATGGCAGTCTGTCTCCCAAACCGTTCAGGTGAAGCAGGCGGGCGCCTCGCTCATGCCGCGAGAGGCCAAAGGTCCCAATGAGCAGCACTTTGAATGCTTCATATTTGCCTTCTTCCGGGGGCGACTGTATGAAATCCGCAACCTGGGCGGCCGTCTCCTGGTCAAGGGCGCTCATCATGTGGTAATAACGCATGGAATCAGAGGATATCTGCCGAATCTGGAACTGGGCTTCTGCTTGGCTAAACCACACGCGTGGTCGCAGCGTCCAGAAAGTCAGCAGTTTTAGCGAAACTGCGTGAGCAGATGAAGAGTCAGTCATCTTTGGTCCAAATCCTGTTTGGACCGTCGGGGTCACCAATGTAGTGATATGCTACACACAGCGCTGAAATAACGACACATAGTCGGTAAGTCGTTTGGAGACTAGTTTATTCAAACTTCGCAGTGCTGGCATTTAATCCCTAGTGCCCACCCTCTCCAGGTGGAAATGACGTTAGAAGTCCATTAGCAAAGTCTCTCCCCACACGCTGGCTATTTGTGAGCCGGTTTGCCTGCGCAGAAAGTGGGTCGCCACAGTAAGACAATCTTGCATCTTGAAAAGGTAAAGAGCAACACAAAAGGAGAAAATGGAAAATTTGGGAGTGAACAATGCTACACTTTCAGAGACTGGAAGGATGCCATGAGATGGGGAGATCTATGGAATAGAAGATGGGACCAAGAACACTTCTTGTGAGGAGGTGAAAGCTGAGGGAGAAGGACAACTACTGTGGAGAAACAAGCACCAAGATTCCCACTGGTTAGATTGGAAGAAAGTCTGTCAGAAGAAAAGAGCTAATTCAGAGGTTCCAGTTAGTGAATTGGAAGATACAAGGAAGCTGGAGAAGTAACTAGGGAAGCAGAGCGTGCCGGAAGAAGGTGTGAAGAAAGTAAGCCAGTAACTGCAAGAAAAAGTGAACTCATAAATGATTACCAAATTCAGTATCCCAGGAAAATGAATAAAATGCATGGTTGACAAAGTTCATCGCTGAGAGACTCATTTTGCAAATTATTCTTTTTACCTCGGGACACTTTCTTAAACTAAATGTGCTCTCATGCCAGTAAAACAGCCTTTAGATTGGTAGTAGTTGGTATTGGGAACACTTAAGAAAATAAATAAGGAGGGTTAAAGAAGCATGAGCTTGCCGTAGCAGGCAAATCCTAAGGGAATCTACAGATATTTTAAGAGCAAAGGGATTGCAAGAGGCAAAATTGGTCCTTTGGAAAATCAGAAAGCTATTCCTCACAGAGCTAAAAGAGATAGAGGAGATCTTAAATTATTTTTTCTTCATCTGTATTTACTGAGGAGAAGAACAAAGAGTCTATAGAAGCGAGGCAAAGTGGCATTGATTTCATGGACCCCGTACAGATTACAGAGGAGGAGATGCTTGCTGTCTTGAAGCAAAATAGGGTGGATAAAGCCCAAGGCTTGACACAGTGTTCCCTTAGACCCTATGGGAGGCAAGTGTGAAACTGCCAGGTCCCTAGCAGAGATATGTAAATCATCCTTAGCGGCAGATGAGGCTCCAGAGAGTTGGAGGGTAGCTGACGTTGTTCCACTATTTAAGAAAGGCTCTAATAATAATCCAGGAAATTATATGCCGGTGAACCTGACATTAGTATTGGGAAAATTATTGGAAGGTATTCTAAAGGACTGCATATATGAATATTTGGATAGACAGGGACTGATTAGGGATGGTCAATGTGGCTTTGTGTGTAGTAGGTCATGTCTAACCATTGTCATAGAGTTATTCAAGGAAGTTACCAGGAGGTTTGATGTAGGCAAGGCAGTGAATGTTGTCTACATAGACTTCAGCGAGGCATTTGACAAGGTCCTGCTTGGGAAGCTGCTCAAGATGGTTTAGTCACTTGGCATTCAAGATGAGTTAGTAAATTGGATTTGACATTGGCTTTGTGGGAGAAGCTGAGAGAGGTAATAGATGGTTGTGTCTCTAACTGGAGGCCTATGACTAATGGAGTGCCACAGGAATTGGTGCTGGGTCTATTGGTGTTTGTCATCTATGTCAACGAAGTGGATAAGAATGTGGTTAACTGGATCAGCAAATTTGCAGATGACACAAAAATTTGGGGTTTAGTAGACTATGAGGAAGACTACCGTGACTTACAGTAGAATCTGGACCAACTGGAAAAATGGGCTGAAAATGCCAGATGGAATTTAATACAGACAAGTGCAAGGTGTTACACTTTGGTAGGACCAGGTAGGGTATGTCTCACACAGTGAATGGGAGGGCACTAATGAGTGCTGTAGAACAAAAGGATCTGGGAATATAGGTCCATCATTCATTGAAACTGGCATCACAAGTAAATAGGGTTGTTATGAAAGCTTTTGGCACACTGGCCTTCAGAAATAAAAGTTTTGAGTTAAGGAAATGGGATGTAATGTTGACATTGAATAAGATGGTGGTGAGGCCTAACTAATATGGAGTATTGTGTACAGGAAAGATGTAAATAGGTTTGAATGAGCTCAGAGAAAATTTACGAAGATGTTGCAGGGTCTGGAGAACCTGAGTTAATGGGGAAGATTGAACAGGATAGAACTTTATTCCCTGGAATGTAGAAGATTGAGGGGAAATTTGTTAGGGTTATACAAAATTATGAGGGGTATAAATAGGCTAAATGCAAACAGGCTTTTTCTACTGAGGCTGGGTGTGAATACAACTAGAGGTTATGGGTTAAGTATGAAAGATGAAAAGTTTAAGGGGAAACATTCACTCCAGGCTGGCATGAGAGAGTGAAGCGAGCTACCAGTGCAAGTGGTGCATGTAAAGTAGCTCCCAATATTTAAGAAAAGTTTGGGTAGGTACATGGATGGTAAGGGGCTGGAAGGAAATGGTCCCGGTGCAAGTCAATGGGAGTAGGCCATTTAAATGGTTCAGCGTGCACTAGATGGGCCAAATGGCCTGTTTGTGCTGTATTTTTCTATGACTTTAAATGGTCAGCATCATTTGGGAAGCTCTGTGATGAACATGCAGAATACACAATAGTAGGGTAGGTACAATTTATTGAGATGTACGTGATGTATTCTTATTGAAATGGAAGCATACTTATTCTCATAAATAGGCCTGCTGAAGAAGAATAGCAATTTTTCCAAAGCTGGCACCCCTCACCTCAGTGATGTGCAGAACTAGTGGGCAATCATAAAAATTGAAGATTTGTGTTGTTATTCTTTGAGAATTGATAAATATGACCTTGTATTACTTCAGCATGAACATAACATCAACTATTATTTCCCACTGGCACACTTGCAGACTGACGGTTCCACACAGGAACGATCATAACACTTCTAAAATGACATTCTATTGATATTCTGCTTGAAGAAATCAGTGTTTATATCTGGTAATAATGATCCAAATATTCAAGTTTTGAAAAAGACAGTACATAAATAATTTTCAGTCAATATTCTGTTTTGCAAGGACTGAAACAGTAAGCAGACTATTGGTGCACTTGGTTCATTTCCTAAATTAATAACATAAATGGAAGATGTATCCTGAGTGATTAGGAAGGAAAATGCATATCCCATAAATAAGGTTGCTTGATGGCTCACAGTTAAAAATAGATTGCATTTGGCCTCTTTGTTACTATTGTAAACTATATTCTACAATTTTCTCATATACATCCTGTTCATACTAGTTGGAATTTTATATTGTTTCATTTTAATATTTTGAGAGATAGTTATGAGCACTTGTCATGCTTCACGTTCTCCCCATTCAGCCCTCTTCCTAGTGGCAGCCATCTGCAAATTTCTGAATGAAGATTCAGTATTAAGCCAAAAGGGCTAGCATATCTTACTATGTGGCTTATCAAGTCAGAGTGAATTTCCTTTTGCTCTGTGCTATCATGGAAACACTTAAAATATTAGATTTTACTAGAGGATCAAACTGTGCAAGTACTGTAATTTGAATTTTATGTGGCAGGTATAGAGTGACAAGTTAAATACATCTGGGGAGGTTTGAGTAGCCTCGTAGCCGTCACTGAGCTCTGATGAAGTTCTGTCAGGCACTCCTTTCAATTCCTCAGGGATGAGCTCTTCATTCTGCCCTTCTCCCCTACCATCACATCTCCACCCATCCCACACTGCTTTGTCAATTAGGTTCAGTCAAAGGGTGTACCAGTTTGTTGCGTTGTTTGAGCCTGAAATCAAAGTGCTACTGTTTCCTTTTTGATGATGGATATTATATTGGCTAGTCTCCAGCCACCCATCACAATTCCACACTCAATATAACCCTTAAATGTATGACCTTCTCTATTTCTTGTCCTATTTCCTTCTGGATCCATGGCTATATCCTGTTAGGTTATTTGTTAATCTATTTCAGTCTTTGATACCTGCACTTTCTTTCTCTTCATTATATTATTTCGTAACATCTGTTTAACTAATGCAGTTTTGTTTTCTTCTCTGGATTCAGTTTTGTCATGAACTTTAAAAGTAATGACTGGTTATGTACCCCAGCCGATCCCTTTGACTAATTCATTTCATTCTCTTTTGAGGGAATCAATTTCATATTTACAGTTCTGCTTTTCTTTAAAACTGTTGAATATTTCATTGCTCCTTTCAATATTTTATGGTTTTCTTTACACTCCCACTTTGCTTCCCCTTTCAGTATTTAAATTTTTTCTCAAGTTCCTTCTTAATCATGCTCTAGGCTCTGCAGTTTTTGGTTTTTTTTCTAAATTCTTTGTGGAGCAACACAATCAATTAGTTTTTTTTCTGAGAAAGTCTTATGTTTTGTGCCCGTGCTCAAGTCCACGTTGTAGAGTCAGTCGGATTCATTAACACTAGAGCCATGTTCTCTTTTCTCCTCATTTCAGTGAGATGACTTGTCAGAATGGTTTAGACATTTGGCGATTTCTGTTGTCACTTATGTGATTATGAGAAGCGTCTGCATGTGTGGCTGCAACCACTGAATGGCAGTACTTTTAATAAGATAGCCCTTTCCCACTTGCTAGCATGGCATAGCACAGTGATTGGATTCAACTGTAGGAAGAAGCTACTGGCACTAAAGGTGAGGCATGGAATTTTAATTGATTTGACCAAGAACTTGCATCCATCTCCTGTGGTAGATTCTTAACTTTCTGCAATCTAGCTGAAATGGCTGCTTTCCAGGCCTTCCACAGCCCCTTGCGGTGCGTCAGACGGAAAGACATCAGGTGTCCTGCTGGTCAGTGGAAGCGGACTGTTCCAGCACTAACGGGACAGCAGTGCTTTAAGGGAATGAGCTCAGCCAAAGCCCAGGGTGAGCTGCAGCACTCTGCCGACTGCTCTTCAATGGCAGCGTGCATCTCCTGCGCCTATCCGCACGCGAGGATCAGCAGCCTCACACTGGCTCTGCTGAGGCCCATGGAGAAGTTCCTCATGAAAGAGAAATACTTAGAAAAGCACTAAGGGTGGATCTATCTGGTGAAACTAAGGGAGGGAACTTTTCATATATAACCCTAAGCATACTTTCTTTGCCATATTTGGATTAAACAGAAGCTATGGGGCACTTTTGCACTTGTGGTAATTGTGAAAGCTGGGTGTAACTGAATGGCCCTTGACTTTTATTTCATGAGATCTATATTGAAAAGGTAATTGGAAGAGAAATATTGCAGGGAGACTCTCCAGATATGAAACTGCCCTGCGTTGAGTTCACATGGTGTGGTTGTTTTCCGAAGGGATGAATGTTCTTCACTTCAGGCAGAGTAAATGAAGTGTGGGAGGTGGTGTCAGGGACTGAGGAGCAGGATGAGGGTGGGGCATGGGAAGCTCAGCAGAACGCTGGAGATCTGAAGCTGATCCCGCACACCTTTCGCTGCAAGACACGGATGTGGCTCTCCTTCCTGTGTGGCTTCCTTTCCTTCCTCCGAGTCTTCCTCGTCTGCTGATGGCTGACGCCAGTGCACTGCCTTCTCCAGATGCAGGCTTGTACACAAAGCAATGCTGTGCAGTCTGCAGCAAGCAACAATGAGGCTGGTCACTCTGTCTGGGGATTCCTATTATGTGTTCTCTAAGGGTCTTGAGTGGCTTTCAGCCTTCAACAGTGTATCTGCTACTCACATGGGGTCACCAGACAGGTCTACAGAGGATATCCCTTGGATCTCAGTAGTCAGCATGTTGAGTTCCTCTCAGGTGTGGTTTGGTAAGATGTCTCAAGTATAAAGCATTTAGCAATTCCCTAGATGTCTGCAAGATTATTTGTTGGTGCAACTCTCCATGAGTCATTCATTTCTACTGTTAGAAGTAGCTGGCTATTAAAGTACCCAGCGGGTGGAGGCTGTTCCTCCTCCTCTGGCAATTGCTTTGGCAGGAAGAAATGTACCTAGGAATGCAGGCAGATAAATATGCCGTGGTGTGGGCAACATCTTTTCCATGTAGGTCAAGAAGTGACATATGCATCACAAGAGTAGTCTGTAACAAGATCGAGTTTAGCCATCTACCCTTGGCATCAGCAGGTCCCATCTTGGGGGTATCCTTTGATCAGAATCTCAACAGAACTAGCAACATAAATACTGTGGCTTCAGGAACAAGTCAGAGTCTGGATGTCCTGTAGTAAGTGACAAGCTTCTTCGCTTCCCATAAGCTTTCATGTCATTGCAAATCAGGACCACAAAAGGAACATTTTCCACTTGTCTGGACAAAATATAGCTTTAACATCTCTCAAGAATCTCAGCACTATCTATGACATAGCAACCTGCTTGATTGACACTCCAGCAATCTCATTAGATATTCTTCCATCCATTACTGGCCTGCTCTGCACTGTAGCTGGTTGCCAAGGCTACTCCAATAGCACCCATAATACCTGTAACAACATCTCCTGAAGTTTACAGCTGAGAACGACAGATATAGAAGGTGAATGTAAAGTGTTGAAGGCTTTGAACATGGTGGGTCATGTACAACAAGTCTTACAGAATCTTATAGAAGTCTCCAGGAAAGTTGATGAAGGAAAGGTATGGATGCTGTGCACATGACTTTGACAAGATGAGGTTAGTCAAGAAGATTCAGCCACTCGGTGTTTAGGATGAGGCAATAAATTGGATTAGACATTGGCTTCACGGGAGAAACCCGAGAGCGGTAATGACTTGTGACTAGTGCTATTGGGCAGGGATTGATGCTGGGTCCATTGTTGTTTGTCATCTATATCAATGATCTGGATGCTAATGTGTTAAGTTGGATCAGCAAATTTGCAGATGGCACCAAGAATGGGGTCGTAGTGGACAGTGAGAAAGTCTATCAAAGCTTCCAGCGAGGTCTGGACCAGCTGGAAAAGTGGACTGAAAGATGGCAGATGGAATTGAATGCAGACAAGTGTGAGGTGTAAGTTGTCAGTGTAAGTGGCAGATGCAGACTTCGTTTCAATATTTAAGAGTCATTTTGATAGGTATGTGGATGGGAGGAGTATGGAGGGCTATGGTTGAAGTTTGATGGGACAAGGTAGAATAATAGGTCAGCATAGACTAGATGGGCCAACGGGTCTGTTTCTGTGTTGTATTGTTCTATGACTGTACGTGAATGGGAACACTACCACCTACATGTTCTCTTCCAAGTGGAACACTACCCTGACCTTGAATTATATCCTGGTCCTTTGTCCCTTCTCATCATTCCCTGTGGAATTATCTTAATCAGAATGGCAGCAATTCACCATCATCCTCTCAGGGGAAATTACAGTGAGCAATGAATGCTGGCCTTGCCAGGGAAACCGAGATCCTGAAGATAACTTTTAAAAAAAAACAGACCGCAGAATTTATTGATGAATCTGAGACTAAGCAGGTAACTATAATGGGGAGTCATTGTTTAAAATAATTTTTAATTTGGACCAGGAATAGATGGTGTGGCTGCTTGATCTATAGTCTGAGTTCGATCAGGTAAGACTGTGGGGAACAGGATTGGAGCAGAAAGTGTAAGAAAGATGATAGCTTTGGACTCCTCAGCCTAGCATTATTCCAATGGAGAGAAAGGGAAGAGACCATGCTACTATATGCGTGTGTGTGTTAGCCCAGTTCTGAATCACTGAACAGCTCATTTACTGGGTAAAATGGCTTCACTTATTAAAAGTGTCAGAAGCGGAGAGTGGATTAAACTTCACTCCAAGGGATTTAAGAAAAGTATTGCAAGTTCCCTCACTGGAAAGCGATGGCTTCACCTGTCAGGAAGGACAAACCATTTCACAGTTCTCTTTGTGCATCTTCCTGAGGTGCAATGAAGCAAAGAAAATGCTAGCTGATAAGATGAACTGAATTTTTCCAATGTAAGAGGGAAAGTAATTTATTCATGGAAGTTTCAAGCAGTTATGAATATTATTCAAACCTGTAATCTGTGATATTAATTTCACTGCGGAGCTTGGTGATAATTCACTGCAGAAAGTTTGCTCATCTGAATAAAGATCAGAGTCCATTTAAATCTCCTTCAATTATCACTTTCAATAATAACAGTATATCTTTATAGAATTGTTGTTCCCATCCATGCCTTGTGGTGCACTGGGTGGCAGCCTTGCCATTTCTTTAGCATTTATCTGTTTTTCACAAGGCCGAGTTGCCAGCTATTCCCCTCAAAGTCTGGTGTGGATGACACTACACCATTGGTCGGCAATCTTCATAGTATAATCCATTGTACTTAATAATACATCCCATATTAGAATATGCAAATCAATGGTGTCCAAAGGACAGCCCAATGTCTATGTATATCTCAGAGTGTATTTTGGGTCATATGCCAGACATTTCTAGTGAGTGGAAACCTTGACTCTTCCCTACAATTTTGTTCACACCTGGTGTAACCAAGTCTGTGCACATAAGTTACACCTGTAACACCAATTCTCTAAATCTCCATGTTCATTACTGGCTGTCCATTGACCCCACCAACCCTGAAACCTGCCCCCCATTGACCTTGGAATGGGAGCATCCTGTGGTTTCAGAGGGCTTCTGCAAATAGGCAGAAAAGCAAAAACATTGTCAGCATTTCATCCTTCATTTCAAGCAGCTATTTCACTTTCATTATTGGAATTACCAGTAAAAGATGCTTCTTTGCTATTCTTGTCCATACTTTGGAGGAAGAGAAGCAGGAGGGAGAAAACCAGAAACTGGACTTACAGAGACATCTTAGAAAAGGGATTACACTGCTTGCCCATAACTTACACAATGTCCAGCTGGCCCTTCAGGACACAAGCTCCAATATATGTCTGCAGAACTCATCAGGCAATGGTGTAATTTCCAAAAGCCGGTCACTGGCCATTGGCCACCTCTGCAACTCATTCTGTGGTGGGTTAACGACTCTTGCAGCAGATCCTTTCGTGGTAAAACTCCACATATGGATCCGTCCAGGCAGACATGGGTAGAATTAGCCCTGAACTCAACAGGTAATTAACAGGTAGTTTGTTTTTTTAACACCTTTTAAGATATGTCCATGAAATTTTAGCTAATTGGGGCAGCCACTTAACTGAGCCAAAGTATACTGGTACCGATGTGTCCCAATTAAACAGAATCCACTGTATATAAAATACCATGATATTATCTGAAACAGGGCATGGCTGTTATCTCCAGTATTCTGGTCAATATTAATCCCAGTATGACTTCATCATAATCAGTTGGCAGATAAAGATGGGAAAAAAATCATGCTGCTACCTAATTTACGATTATGACTAGTGTGCATGTTAACAAGCTGTCAGTCTAGAGATATGCAGCTTGAATGCGTTATCGAAGCCAAGTGCATGGTGTGCCATCTCTGGTGGTGAATGTGTTTGTGGCCCACCTTTTGCCCTAGTTATCTTGGTGGAAAGCTGCCAGAGTTTGTTGATGTCATTATCGGTTTGCTAAGAATAGACAGCAATTTAACACCTTTATGATCATTGACAAAACTTGTACTGATGTGGGGGTACTGTTTTTTTAACAAATCTACAGCTTTGAAAAATGGGCTACTATTTGGCAGGAATTATTAATCAATGCTGAAGCCTTTTTCTACTGGAGTCACCAGAAAACAAAATATTTTAGCTGGTACAGCAACATCGTTCTATTCAGTCCTGATGAGGAGATAAGTTATAGTTTGGCGTAACAGTTGTTAGTTGTTCTTTAAATGTTAAATTAGTAACTAATTTAGCCAGAGCTTAGACTGAATGGGTAACAGCCCACATGTAGGCACACAGCTTGAAGTTAATGGCTCTATAAATGCTTTTGGCACAATAACTTCTCAAGTCTACAACATGCCTATTCAATGCCTTGCTTAAAACTGAAATACCCAGATATAAATGATGTAATATTTAAGCTTAACTAATTCAGAGCAAGGACCTCTGATATAAAAGACCCCTGTAACTTAATAGATTGAAGGTAGCTATGAGTAAATAAATTAATATGATAATTAATTTCAAAGATTTTAAAGTACGTTTAATATCAAACTATACAACCTTGAGATTTGTTTGCTTACAGGCAGCCACATAGCAAGAAACCCAAAAGAACCCAATTTAAAAAATATAAAATAAAGACCAATACCTGATGAGCAGGAGAAAGGGGAAAAGAAACATAAATCATGCAAGCAACAACAGCGAGCAATAACATTCTGAACTAAAATGAGTCCTTAGATCTGAAACACACACACAAAATGCTGGAGGAACTCAGCGGGCCAGGCAGCATCTATTGAAAGGAGTAAACAGTCGATGTTGCGGGCCGAGACCCTTTGCCAGGACGCCAAACTGCCCAAGCCTCGGTATCAGTCCATCACATTAGCAGCTGGGGTCAGTCTTCATAGTTTCAGCAGCATAGATAGAGAGGATTAAATATTGTGGGAGAGCAAGTAAAATCAGATCTCACCTCTGATCCCGATGCCCCGTCTTTCCAGCATATCTGTTCCTTGCACTAGGATCCAGGCACCACTGCACTGGAAGGCTTCGGGTCTAGAACACACCTCTCAGTGACTCACTTCAGGCCCGGATTTCGCCACTCAGCCCAAAGCCACTCTCAATTTCTGCAAATCAGCTCAGTGTGCAGAGTGATACAGACTCACACCTGGGCCAGTTATATGGGCATCACGACTCCTCCATCTCAACCTCTCCTCTCCAAGTGGCTCACTCCATCTGCGACAACTCTGCAACACTCCAGCTCGGTTCACATCCTGATTTTCATTTCCCTTCACTCACCTCTTCAGTATTTGTAGTAATAAGTTACCATGATTTACTTCAGAAAAAGAGTCATTAGTAATGTTTTTAGTCAAATTCATTGCTTTTTAAGCTACCAGTGAGCTGAGGCATATGTGTTTGGTAGCAAAATCTTACACTGAAAGACATAGTAAAGAGAATTTGTATTTGCAAGCAGTCAACACAGCAATATACAGTATGTCTACTTGATGTTACGTACATGGTTCAGTGTTTGAAGCCGTGGTCTAGGAGGACAGAATGCTGATGTCTTGGGCCACATATTAATGCATCTTCTTTAAAGGGTGTTTGAGTTGAGGAGGTCTGATATGAGAACACAGACTGACATCCAAAGTCCAGTAGAATTTCACTCCAGAGATCCATTCTAAAGCTCGACTTGTTCAACAGGTGAAAGCCTGTACTGGAAGCTCATGTCTGATTTGTGGACAGTGTTGTTTAGCAACAAGGTGCACATACTGTGTTGAGTTTTTCACCTCAGTAACTCAGTTCCCTATGTGAATTTCAATCCACCCTTGTTAGATGTTTATTGACTCTTTATGGACTTGTGGAGTTAGTTCTCCTAGAAGTTTTGCATAGTAATGGCAGATTGGAATCAAATGAATCCTCTTTATGGGTTTGGCAGGTATGCAGTAGGCTATGATGTTGCCACTGCGTGCTTCATTAGTGAATCTGAAATGCTGCTCATGCCATTGGAAGCAGAATGATTCTGATAGCCAGGCAACCAAAGCTTCAAGGGATTGTGGTGTTCCTGAATAGACAAGTAAATGAATTTATCAATAGGTCACATTGGTCGATTCTATGGCTTTTGGCTGGGTTAACTCCAAGACTGAATCTGCATTTAGACAACCACACAATTTAGCTCACCCAGCCTTATCTAACTTCTCTGAACTTGGATAAGAGACACGTGTGGAGAAGGGGATATTGTATATTCCATCTCTAGTAAAAAAAATATAAACTTCTATTGGCTGAAGGCAACCTACATTTTGAGAGAAATCAAATTATCAAAAATAATTGGACAAATATGAGCAATGGTATTTCTCTATGAATTGCACAGAGTCAGCAGGCTGAATGGCCTCTTTTGTGATGAGAAATAAGCTTGTCATGAAAAGGAAAGAAATTATCTTTTAAACACATTTATTATTCCTCATTTATCTCTGAAGTGAGATCAACATTGTGTTTGTATTGAAAAGTAACAGCCAAGTCGGCACTTCGGCATCATGTCCCATCCTTAATGAAGTATCTTCAATCATACTGCCAGTTGGTGCCTCCCCTGCTGTTCTCCGCATTAGCCAGAGTATGCATGCACAGGGAACTTTCCAAAGAACAACATTTAGTGACCAGCATGCCTTTCTGTTCAAGCCTCATTCCTGTATTTAAATTCTTGAGTCACATATAGAGGCTCTCTGCTTAAAGGCTACATTTCAAGCTTATTGCTTACCTTAATAAAGTCTGCCTTCCTCTCCAAGGGCATCAATAAATATTAGCCCTATCCATGTAGTTCAGGAAGAACAATTCGAAGAACAGGCCATTCAATTCTGCTCTGCTGGACATTAAGATCATAGCTCAGAGAAGTCACCTTGGATGTATACCCCTTTGTAATACTAGCTGGCAAAACTTCATCACTTTTGGATTTTAAAATATTTCTGTCATTTGGGAGAATAAAGAATCCCATAAACTCTTGCCAATGGCCTGGCTTTGCTTTTAATGATGGATAACCTGGTCAAGGTCTAATCGCCAGTCCTTTGGTTTTCTTTCTAGATCCCAAAAGCCTCAAAAAAACCACTCTTTAGCCTCTTACACTCCATGGAGTACAATTTATGTTATCTCTCCTCAGAATCAAAGATTCATAGAGTCACAGAATACTACATGCAGAAACAGACTCTTTGGCCCATCTAGCCTCTGCAAGCCTGATTTTCTGCCTGGTCCCATCACCTACACCCTGACTATAGCCCTCCACACCTCTCTCATCCAATCTTCTCTTTAAATATTACAATTGAACCCGCATCTACCATTTCTGATGGCGGCTCATTTCACACTTGTACCAGCCTCTCAGTGAAGTAGATCACTAAGCATCTACCATCAACAGATCACTTGCAATACCTGAGGAAACAACACACTGGACCATTGCTACACCACCAGCAAGAATGCCGGTGTGTGGCTAGGCATAGCTCACTTCAGAAGACTGATCACCGGGCTGTACTTCTACTCCCTGAGTACAGGCAGAGACTGTAGCACCAGCAGTGAGGACCAAGAAGGTATGGACAAGGGAAGCACAGGAGCACCTACAGGACTGCTTTGAATCGGTGGACTGGATTGTATTCAGGGATTCCTGTTTGAACATGGATGCGTATGCTGCAGTTGTTACCAACTTCATTAAGACCTGTGTGGATGAGTGTGTGCCCACAAAGCCTTACTGTACATTCCCAAACCAAAAGCCCACGGATGAACCAGGAGGTACGTCATCTGCTGAAGGCTAGATCTATGACATTCAAGGCTGGCATCCCAGGCCTGTACCAGAAAACCAAGTATGATTTGCGGAGGAGTATTTCAAGGATGAAGAGACAATTTCAAATGAAGTTGGAGGTTACATCAGATGCATGGCAACTGTGGCAGGATTGCAAGACATTTCTTCCTACAAAGCGAAACCCAATCGCATGAATACCAGTGATGCTTCACTACCAGATCAACTCAATGTCTTCTCTGCTTGCTTTGAAAGGCAGAATACAACTACAGCTGTAATGATCCCTGCTGTACCTGAAGACCCTGTGATCTCCATCTCTGAGGCTGACGTTAGACTGTCTTTAAAGAGAGTGAACCCTCGCAAGGAGGAAGGTCCCAATGGAGTACCTGGTAAGGCTCTGAAAACCTGTGCCAACCAACTAGCGGGAAAATTCAAGGGCATTTTCAACCTCTCACTGCTACAGACAGAAGTTCCCACTTACTTCAAAAAGGCAACAATTATACAGGTGTCTAAGAAGAAAAATGTGGGTTGCCTTAATGACTATCGCCTGGTAGCACTCACATCAACAGTGATTAAATACTTTGAGAGGTTTGTCATGACTAGACTGAACTCCTGCCTCAGCAAGGACCTGGATCTATTGCAATTTGCCTATCAGCACAATAGGTCAATGGCACTCACAATCTCAATGGCTCTCCACAGCAGCTTTAGACCACCTGGACAACACAAGCACCTACGTCAGAATGCTGTTCATCAACTATAGCTCAGCATTTAATACCATCATTCCCACAATCCTGATTGAGAAGTTGCAGAACCTGGGCCTCTGTACCTCCCTCTGCAATTGGATCCTCTACTTCCTAACTGGAAAACCACAATCTGTGTGGATTGGTGATAACATATCCTTCTTGCTGATGATCAACGTTGGCTCACCTCAGGGGTATGTGCTTAGTCCATTGGTCTACTCTCTATATGCACATGACTGTGTGGCTAGGCATAGCTCAAATAACATCTATAAATTTGCTGATGATACAGCCATTGTTGGTAGAATCTCAGGTGGTGACGAGAGGACGTACAGGAGTGAGATATGCCAACTAGTGGAGTGGTGCCGTAGCAACAACCTGGCACTCAAGGTCATTAAGACAAAACAGCAGATTGTGGACTACAGGAAGGGTAAGACGAAGGAACACATACCATTCCAAATAGAGGGATCAGAAGTGGAGAGAGTGAGCAGCTTCAAGTTCCTGGGTGTCAAGATCTCTGAGAATCTAACCTGGTCCCAACATATCGATGTAGTTATAAAGAGGGCAAGACAGCGGCTATACTTCATTAGGAGTTTGAAGAGATTTGGCATGTCAACAAGTACACTCAAAAACTTCTATAGTTGTACCGTGGAGAGGATTCTGACAGGCTGCATCACTGTCTGGTATGGAGAGGCTACTGCACAGGACAGAAAGAAGCTGCAGAAGGTTGTAAATCTAGTCAGCTCCATCTTGGGTACTAGCCTACAAAGTACCCAGGACATCTTCAGGGAGCAGTGTCTCAGAAAGGTAGTGTCCATTATTAAGGACCTCCAGCAGCCAGGACATGCCCTTTTCTCACTGTTACCTTCAAGCAGAAGGTACAGAAGCCTGAAGGCACACACTCAGCAATTCAGGAACAGCTTTTTCCCCTCTGCCATCCGATTCCTAAATAGACATTGAAGCTTTGGACACTACCTCACTTTTTTAATATACATTATTTCTGTTTTTGCATGCTTTTTAAAATCTATTCAATATGCATATACTGTACTGTAATTAATTTACTTTTTTATTTGTTATTATTTTTTAACTTTTTTTTCTCAGCCAGATTATGTATTGCATTGAACTGCTGCTGCTAAGTTAACAAATTTCACATCACATGCTGGTGATAATAAACCTGATTCTGATTCTGATTTATTTATTTAGCGTCTCAGAGCAGAACAGGCCCATCTGAACCAAAGCCCCACAGCACCCACCAACCCACCTACTCAACACTAGTCTAAATACAGGCCAATTGGCAATCACCAATTAACTTATTAACTGGTACGTCTTTGGACTGTGGGAGGAAACCGGACCATCCTGAAGAAACCCACGCAGTTTACGGGGAGAACATACAAACTCCTTACGGACAGTGCCCGAATTGAACTTCGAACTTCAGAACACTCTGAGCTGTAACAGTTTTGTGCTGACCACTGTGCTACCATGGCACCCTCAGATCCCCTTAAATGTTTCACCTTTTACTCTAAATCTATGACCTCTAGTTCCAGTCTCACCCAATTCAAGGCGAAAAAGCCTCCACACGTTCACCTTACCTAGACCCTTTATAATTTTGTATACCGCTAAAAGATTTTCCTTCATTCTGCTGTGCTCCAGTGTATAGCTCTAACCTAATTAAGTTATCCCTTAACTCAGGTCTGCAAGTCCTTACAACGTCCATGTAAATTTTCTCTGCAATACTTCAAGCAGTTTTTGTTTTTGGATGAATTTATGCTGTATTTTTCTCAAGCCCTATGTGTTCTTCCAATGAAGAGGAGATGATTCCGGAACCATACAATGTAGTCCATGTCTGGGTTGACCTGTTACGAAGCTGTGGCAGTGTTTGAACCTTTAGTTCTCAAACGTAACATTCAATGTTTAATTTAATATCAGAGGAAGTATACAGTATACAACCTGGAATTCTTACTCTTCAAAGATATCCATGAAACAGACGAAAAATCCCAAAGAATGAATGACAGAAAAATGTCAGAGCCCCAAAGCCCCGCTCCCCCTCCCATACACACACAGCAACAAAGCATCATCCCTCCCTCTCCCCCACCTCTATAAAAAGCATCAGCCCACCACAACACACCACGCAAGCAATAGCAAAGCCCCCGAGGAAATCATGATCTTGAGTCCTTCAAAAAAAGAAGCAATGTTCATCCCAACACCAACATGCAACAGGCTAACAGGCTCTCTCTCCCCCTCTCTCTCCCTCTCTCTCTCTCTCTCTCTCTCTCTCTCTCTCTCTCTCTCTCTCTCTCTCTCACTAACGAGGGGGAGAGAGGCATCAATCCTTCCACAGTGAGAGGGAGACCAACATTTCGCTGCTTCAATGTCACAGTCTGCAGTGTTGCTTATTTCGATCCTGCTGTCTCGATGTTCCGATCTCTCGCGACGCTTCAGTTGACGACACCGGTGAGGAATTGAGTCACCCACAGGGCTTTAACCCGAAGGCATGCCTCTCCAGGAGATATTGAAAATGTTAGGCCGCTGGGGAAAGAGTGATCCAACCAACACCTGGCGATGGATAATGACACATCAGAGTGGTAGTGAAGGCAGAGGAAGGTCTCCAGTCTTATTGTATTTCATGCCACTGGACTCTGATCCCAATCTATCAAGGACCGTGTGGTGAAGGCCCATGCATCAGCCTCCCCACATTAAGCTAAGTCACGCACACGTGTTCTCTGTTAAAGGACTGGAGTGGCCTTTACGGCCACCTGAGGACCCAGTAATCATCAATCCCTTGAGAAAACTTCACACTCAACTTAACTACTCCCCCAGACTTTGCAGTTTTCTGTGTTACCACATATTGGTCACAAATTTCAGCTTCTCAGCACCTGTTGATAGCAGCAATTCAGTATTAGTTGCAGTAAGGCAAAAGGAGATTGAACACGTTTGTTGCACAAGCCAAGCCAGTTACCACATTGGTAAAAGTGCTTGCAAACCACAAGTGCAGAGCCAACACTTGTGGATTACATTAACCTGAAATTCTGGACTTCAGCTACTGTGCTTACTATGCCACAGAACGAGACAATTTAACCCCTCCAATCCATACGCGGTCCCAATCTCAGCATTTCCACCTGATTTTCCTTGTAGCAGTGCCATTTAGTCTCAAATGCAGATCAACTCTCCTTTGATATTTTACCACTTGCCCACATTAAGGCGTAATTTACAGTCGCCATTTAACCTGCTCAATGAGAGGAAGCCAGAGCATCAGCAGGAACCCTTCTCCAGTTGGGTGAGCTCAGATAGGTGTCATTCGAAATGGCAATCTGCTGGTCTCTCTACCGCAGTAGAAAGGGCGACATCTCTCTGTCCCGTGTGTGTGTGTGTGTGTGTGTGTGTGAGAGAGAGAGAGAGAGAGAGCTTCTGTGGCATGTCTATTTGTCGGGTGACTAATAGTTTTTGTTGGAGTGCAGATCATGATCTTTCTTTGGGGGCTTGCTGTTCCTTGCTTGGTTTTAAGATTTTCCTGTCGTTCATTCTTTGGTGTTTCTTCAGTTTTGTCAATGTCCGTGAAGAGTAGGAATTTCAGGTTGTATACTGTATACATTCTCTGATGTTAAAAGGAACAGTTGAACAACTACCAGCAACATGTCAGCTGTGGAGCCAGAGGAGCCAACACACCTGACCTCTGTTGTACCACCATCAAGAACACTTACTATGCCATCGCTCTCCCACACTTCAGAAGGTCCAATAAGCTGGCTGTACTTCTACTCCCAGCGTACAGGCAGAGACTAAAGATGTCAGCAACAGTGATGAGAACCGAGAAGGTATGGTCAAGGGAGATGGAGGAGCGCTTACAGGACTGCTTTGAGTCAGTAGACTGGACAATATTCTGGGGTTCATCGTTTCATCTGAACAAATATGCCACAGTTGTCACTGACTTCG
Organism: Hypanus sabinus; assembly: GCF_030144855.1. Classification (NCBI taxonomy): domain Eukaryota; kingdom Metazoa; phylum Chordata; class Chondrichthyes; order Myliobatiformes; family Dasyatidae; genus Hypanus; species Hypanus sabinus. Next base: position 29,029,307 of record NC_082709.1, on the reverse strand, counting down.
TCAAGGCCTGTGCAGATAAGTGTGTGCTTGCTAGAGCATACTGGACATACCCAAACCAAAAGCCGTGGATAAATCAGGAGATTTGAAGTCTGCTGAGGGCTAGATCTGTGGCATTCAAGACCAGAGATCCAGAACTATACGAAGTCTAGGTACAACCAATGGAAAGCTATTCTGAGGGCATTAAACAATTGCAATCAAGGTTAAAGGTAGAATCAGATGCACGTTAGCTCAGGCAGGGTTTGCAGACCATCATTTCCTAGAAAGCAAACCCTAACATCATGAATGGCTGTGATGCTTCACTCCCAGATGAGCTCAATGCCTTTTATGCATGCTTTGAAAGGGAGATTAAAACTACACCCACGCAAATTCCTGCAGCAACTGGTGACCCTGTGATCTCTGACTTGGAGTCTGACGTCAGATCATCTTTCAACAAGTTGAACTCATTCAAGGTGTCAGGCCCTGATGGTCTACCTTGTAGGGCTCTGAAAACAAGGACAGCTTTAATCTCTCACTGCTACAGTGAAGAGTTTCCTTCCTGCTTCAAAAGGGCAACAGTCTTACCAGTGTCCAAGAAGAGTAGGGTGAGCTGCCATAATGACTATCACCCAATGGCACTCACATCTACTGTGAAGGATCTGGACTGCTGCAATTTGCCCTATTGCCACAATACATCTACAGCAGATGCAATCGTACCGGCTCTCATTTTGGCTGTAGTTCACTGGGACAGTAGTAATACCTACTTCAGGCTGTTGTTTGTTTATTACAGATCAGCGTTCAACACCATCATACCCTCAGTACTAATCAACAAACTTCAAAACCTGGGCCCCTGTGCCTCCCCCTGCAACTGGATCCTTGACTTCTTCATTGAGAAACCACAGTCTGTGTGGATCGAAACTCCTCTTCACTGACAATCAACACTGGTGTATCTCAAGGATATGTGTTTAGGCTACTGTTCTACACTCTCAACACCCATGATTGTGTGGCTAGACATTGCTCAAACATCACCTATAAATTTGCCACCGACACAACTATTGTCGGCAGAGGTTCAGATGGTGATGACGAGGTGTGTAGGAGCGAGATAGATCAGCTGGTTGAGTGGTGTTATAGCAGCAACCCTCTGCTCAACGTTAGTAAGACCAAGGAATTAATTGTGGACCAGGAAGAGGAAATCGAGGGAAACATTACCAAGTTCTCACTGAGTGGAAAGGGTGAGCAGTTTGAGTTTCCTGGGTGTCAACATCTCTGAAGATCTATCCTGGGCCCAAAATGTTGATGCGATTATTAAGAAGGCATGACAAAGGCTATATCAGAAGCCTGAGGATAATGGATATGTCACCAAAGACACTTGCAAATTTCAGATGTACAGTGGAGAGCATTCTAACAGATTGCATCACTGACTACACCCACACATACTAACTGGTATGGACGGGCCCTGCACAGGATCAGAAAAAGCTGTAAACTCAGCCAGCTCCATCATGGACACCAGCCTCTACAGCATCCAGGACACCTTCAAAAGTCAATGCCTCAAAAAGGCAGCATCCATCATTAAAGACCCCAGCATCCAGGACCTGCCCTCTTCTCATTGCTACCATCAAGGAGAACATTCAGGAGTCTGAAGACACACACTCAACATTTCAGGAACAGCTTCTTCTCCTCCACTATCAGCTCTCAGAATGGACATTGAACCCATGAACACCTCAGTATTTCCCCCTTTCTTTTTGTACCACATATTTAATGTAATTTTGTTTTTATACAGTATACACTTACTGTAATTTATAGTTTTTATTACTATGTATTGCAATGCCTTGTTGCTGCAAAATGACCAATTTCATGACATGTGCTTGAGATATTAACCCTAATTCTGATTCTGAACTATTCTCAACTTTCAGTTCAGCAAAAGTGGCTTACACCAAGTACCCAAATGCCACAAGGGAAGCTAAGACTCTCTCCTTACACCTGTGGATACCAGCATCTACAATCCAATAACTTGTCCTTCAACAGGCTGAAATGCGTCTTGAGCAGCGAGAATGAATCTGCTATGCCCTTTTAGATTTCACGATCACATCACTGCCACTTGACCAGTGTCCTGATACAAGGCCAGCACAGGCTGCTGCCACTCAAGCAATGGTGTACTGCCCAAAGACAAGGCGTTGCCGTTTGCACAGAAACCTTTCTGAGACCATCAGGAATTTGGACAGGACACGTAAAGGCCCAGAGAAGGCAGGTACCAGGAGAAAGCACAATGGCAATCGGTTGATGAGCTTGGACAAAACAGCACCAGTTTAGTACTCGGTAGGATTTGGAATGTTTATTCTGTGCTGGATGTATTGTCATATTATAGTCTCGAGGATCTTGTGTTGGACAGTGACAGAGGAGGTAGGCAAAGTGGGCCTGCTGTTAAATAAGCAAACTGAGATCTGACTTATTCTTATCCAGCTGATCGGCTCTTCACACACAATCCAGGGGTAGATGGATTGTGCAGGTTTTAGCCTTGGAGTACAATGAATTCTCTTCAGCCATCTACATGAGTGCACTCCCAAGAAGCAGGACAAAGCATCCATTTGATTGGAACCACATTTGCCACTGTAATTGTTGAATTCCTCCACTAATTGTACAGAGTAGCTGCTGTGTATGCCATCTAAAAGGTTAACAATCACCTGGTCTATTCCAACAGCGCCTCTCCAACATATGATCTCCATTATTAAAAACAACAAAGTTTCAGGTAACACTCACAAAATGCTGGTGGAGCACAGCAGGTCAGGCAGCATCTATAAAGAGAAGCACTGTTGACATTTCGGGCCGAGACCCTTCGTCAGGACAAAGTTTCAAGTGGATGCTGGTGGGGGGGTGTGGTTGATCTCCACCACCTACATGCTCTCCTCCATGTTTCATACTATCCTTGGAAATACATTTAAACTTCAAAGTAAAAGTATTAGCAAATATATATATGTCACCATATACTACCCTGACGTCCAATTTCTTCTGCATGTTCACAGTAAATGCAAAGGAGCTGAACAGCATCAATGAAAACCCGTACACTACAAAGATGGATAAACCAGTGTGCAAAAGACTACAATTACACAAAGAGAAAAAAAACAAAATAATGATAAATAGATGAGCAACAAATATCAAGAACATGAGTCACAGAGTCCTTGAAAGTGAGTCCATAGGTGGAACCAGTTCAGTGCTGGAGTTAGTGCAGTTATCCCTCAGGTTCAAGAGCCTGGTGACTGAGGTGAAATAACAGTTCCTGAACCTGGTGGTGTGGGACCTGAGGGTCCTGTACCTCCTTCCTTGTGGCAGCAGCGAGAGAAGGATGGCGGGGGTCCTTCATGATGAATGGTCCTTTCCTGCAACAGCGTAGGACGTGCTCAATGGTGGGGAGGGCTTTGCCCGTGATGGACTTGGCTGTATTCACTACTTTTTGCGGGCTTTTCCATTCAAGGACATTGGTGTTTCCATAGCAGGCCATGATGCCACCAGTGAATATACTCTCCACTGTGCAGCAATGGAATTCTGTCAGAGTTTAAGATGACATGTCAAATCTTCACAAACTCTAATGAGGTGCTGCTGTGCCCTTGTTGTAATGGGCAGTTACATGTTGGACCCAGGACAGAGCTTCTGAAATTGAAGTGCAGAGGATTTAAAGTTAAAGACCCTCTCCACTAATGATCTGCTGATGAGAACTGCCTCATGGCCCTCCTCCTTTATTCTTGCTGGCATTGAGTGAGAAGTTGTTTTTGTGGCACCACTCAGCCAGATTTTCCATTGCACGTCCTTCATTGCCTCAGGGTCTAAATCCTAAAATTCCATCCACAGCATCTCCATGGGAATAATCGATTAAATTTTCCCTCAGATTCAAAAAGATCAAGGCAGCTCACACCCAACTTCTTAAGCACAGTCGGGGATGGCCAAGAATTGCTGGTCTTATTAGTACCTCCCAGATCCTGAAGAAGTTAGAACAAAGACTTGGTTTCACTTTTCTCTCTTTATTGTTCTTGGTTTACAAATTAATTTGATTTTAGAATTTAGAAGTACAATTAAGAAATTCTTCACTCTATGTTAGTGACCTCATATGGATGGCAATTTGTTCTCCCTGTCTATGGAGGTACAAAGACAGTTTGACTCCTAGTTTCATGGTCTTAGTCACAACATCACTTCCACTCTCCATCAGTCTCCATAAATCTGCTGCATTCATGGAGAGTGGGTTACAAGGCTTTTTTAAAAATAAAGTGAATTTAAGACTTCACTGAAAGGCTTTGAGGAAGCTGGGACAAATGTAAAAATTGTTCACTTTAAATGTGATTTTACTTGGAGTCTAAATACCCACAAGAAAATTAATCCAGTACACCGGTCAAATAAAAGAGATCCCGTCAATAAGTATTTCCCTGTAGGTTGAGATAGTGGTTTGGAAGAAACGTTGCACGTGAACCCTTTCTATGATATGTGATAACAGCACATTTGGAAAGAGGTGAAATCATCAGACAAAGTCAGCATGGATTTGTGAAAGGAAAATCATGTCTGACGAATCTTATAAATTTTTTGAAGATGTAACTAGTAGAGTGGATAGGGGAGAGCCAGTGGATGTGGTATATTTAGATTTTCAAAAGGCTTTTGACAAGGTCCCACACAGGAGATTAGTGTGCAAACTTAAAGCACATGGTATTGGGGGTATGGTATTGATGTGGATAGAGAATTGATTGGCAGACAGGAAGCAAAGAGTGGGAGTAAATGGGACCTTTTCAGAATGGCAGGCAGTGACTAGTGGGGTACCGCAAGGCTCAGTGCTGGGACCCCAGTTGTTCACAATATATATTAATTATTTAGACAAGGGAATTAAATGCAGCATCTCCAAGTTTGTGGATGACACCAAGCTGGGCGGTGGTGTTAGCTGTGAGGAGTATTCTAAGAGGATGCAGGGTGACTTGGATAGGTTAGGTGAGTGGGCAAATTCATGGCAGATGCAATTTAATGTGGATAAATGTGAGGTTATCCACTTTGGTTGCAAGAACAGGAAAACAGATTATTATCTGAACGGTGGCCGATTAGGAAAAGGGGAGATGCAACGAGACCTGGGTGTCATTGCACACCAGTCACTGAAGGTGGGCATGCAGGTACAGCAGACGGTGAAAAAGGCAAATGGTATGTTGGCATTCATAACAAAAGGATTTGAGTACAGGAGCAGGGAGGTTCTACTGCAGTTGTACAAGGCCTTGGTGAGACCACAGCTGGAGTATTGTGTGCAGTTTTAGTCCCCTAATCTGAGGAAAGACATTCTTGCCATAGAGGGAGTACAGAGAAGGTTCACCAGATTGATTCCTGGGATTGCAGGACTTTCATATGGAGAAAGATTGGATTGACTAGGCTTATACTCACTGGAATTTAGAAGATTGAGGGGGGATCTTATTGAAACATATAAAATTCTAAAGGGATTGGACAGACTAGATGCAGGAGGATTGTTTCCAATGTTGCGGAAGTCCAGAACGAGGGGTAACAGTTTAAGGATAAAGGAGAAGCCTTTTAGGACCGAGATGAGGAAAAACTTCTTCACACAGAGAGTGTTGAATCTGTGGAATTCTCTGCCACAGGAAACAGTTGAGGCCGGTTCATTGGCTATATTTAAGAGGATGTTAGATATGGCCCTTGTGGCTAAAGGGATCAGGGGGTATGGAGAGAAAGCAAGTACAGGGTTCTGAGTTGGATGATCAGCCATGATCATACTGATTGGCGGTGCAGGCTCGAAGGGCCGAATAGCCTACACCTGCACCTATTTTCTATGTTTCTATGCTCAGCATATTCAGTGGCCAGTCTCAGAACTGTTTCAGTGGGCAATTTCTGTTTTAGTTAGGTGTCAAGATAATCTGGAAGCTGCTACAGAGTGATTAAATTAACCCCTTTCAGATGATCTCACCATAATCCTCACATTCTGCTTTCTGTCATCTTGGGAGTTCATTTCTTTGCTGGAAGGTGTAACAATTTTGAAATTTATTATAAAATGAAATTCTGCCGTGTCATGAATACATTAACATTTGAATCTAAATTCTCCACCGTGTCAGCTAATAAAACAGTATAAATGAACCACATTTGCTATAAATAATTGTCTATTAATACTGTGGCACTGTGCAGCAAATTAAAGTCTCACTTGACTGAACACAGCTGTAACAGAAAGACATAGCTCACAATGAAGGGTGATTGCATGGGAAGCACTGTTAAAGCATCAACACCTTTACTGCTCATATTTAGGTACATTTCAGACAATTAATATTTATTTAAACTTGAAAACAGAGAACCTTAGATTTTAATAGAAAAGGACATGTTCGAGACTTGGTTTATTAATCCTAATTTATGAGGACATAGAATCTTATTGCACATCTATTGTTTTTAATATGGTTTAATCAGTAAGATTTAACAGCAGAGGTATTACAATCCAGAAAGATTATTGAAGGCATGTTTAAAATTAAATATTAAAATACAGTTAACCTTTTATGGGGTTGTGTGCCTTTACCAAATGAATTAGGGTTGTTTTGCTGCGGCAGGGTAAAAATCAAACGTGCAGCTGTGCTCCGTAACACACAGCACGCAGCACGCACTCAATTAATGGAAATGCTTTAGTATTGCACTTTGTAATTTCAGTACCTTTGTTGCCTTATAAGGAGAGGGGCGTGTGTTATTGAGAAGCTAGGGTGGAGTTACGTTTCTGACTTGTAAATACATTTTGTGGCAGTGTATCATCCATGAGCACTTTACAAAAGTACAAATGAAAATCAACATGCTGTGGATGCCAGAATTCTGAAATCAGACAGATATGTTGGAAACCCATCAGGCTGGACTGCATTTATGGAAGGCAAATTGTATTAAGAGCTTGGTTCTTTCTTGAAGCAGGTGGCTTTTTGGAATCTTCCTCTCCAGTTCTTGCATGCTCACTGTACCCAGACTGAATCTGAAGGTTCCTTTCTGGCCTACAGAAAGCCTAGTATTAATGCCACACAAAGGTAGGCACAGAAGGGATTCATTTTGTCTTCATACTCCATAATCAAAAACTTATCTAAAGCACCTTCACACATGTCCCAACTTAGCCAAATTTCACTTTTTCATAATTCTTCATCTCATATTGGCTCTTAATCCAAGAACACATTTAAAAATTTTCATCTCATTCAAATTCTTCAGTGGCATTGCCCTGCCCTAGCTCTCAAACCTCTCACCAACCCCAGAGCTCTGAGACTTCGGGTTTTCTGAGCTCTGGTACTGCCTAACCCCACAATTGACAGTGCTTGACAAGCCTCTCTTCTTTCATCTAGCACAAGCAGCCTGTTCAAATATTTCCTTCTTTGACTTGGTGTCAATTTTTATCAAATTACACTGAGTGAAACATTCGATCAAAGGTTCTACATAAATTCAAGCTGTTTCTGCTGTTTAGAATACTAACATCAAAGAGTTAGTAAGTAAGCACCATTTCAGGGAATTTGTACATTCAAATATGTTTCTAACTTTCTGGACTTGGTTCTATTGTTATCACACCAATGTTCGCCAAGATTTTTTAATATATAAAAACTATAATGACCAGGATGCGACATAACATTTATAAAATCATGTTCAATGGATTTCAGGTAACATGCTTGGTTAAGTCTTTTGCCGTCAGCTATTCTGCGCCCATATCTGCTCGCTTTCATGCTGATATTCCTGGGAGAACATTTCTCCATCATTTTCACAATGCTTGTCCTGTTATTTGTAAAATTTTCAGAGTTTTTAACTTGACTTTACATATAATGGATATTTCAAAATCTGACTAGCAACTGTGCTTCCTGGTTTACAAATACAAAGTTTTGAAATAGTCCTAAACCAATCAGTTTAAAATATGATATTTAATATATACCTGTCTAAGCAGTTTATAATACTTTATACATCTTATAAATATGGAACAGCTTGTGTGCAGTACCAGATAGCCCATCATTTCAGTCCCTGTGTCCTCTACTGTGAACATTCACCTCCAACTTGGGCCTACTGAGGGATATTCGGTGATGCAGAGTGATCTTTGTGGCTGCTCTCACTGACACATCAGGAGCAGATGCACTTCTAGGTTGTGGAATTAGTCCCATCAGTTTTCTCTTCCCTTAGAGAATGAGAGAGCAATGTTCCAGCTGACAAGTGGTGAAACTCAGCCGATGAAGGTTGCTGATTCTATCATTTTAGGAAATGCACTGAACCAGGGCTTTCGGAATGTGTTGGCTGGGTCCGCAGCACTACAACTCGGTTTCATTCTTCACGAGTGCTCAGGTAACAGGAGCTTTGTAAATAGAATGGGTAAAATTAACATGTAAGCAAAGCTGCAATGGTCTAGAACATTTTATGAAATCATAAACGGGAAATACACGGCTAAAGAATGCCCTGTATCTTGTTTGTGCTTGTGACTGACATCAGTGATTTGCATTCATGCAGTATCATGCTTGAATGATAATGTAGCTCCAGATAGAACCTGGAGTCTCCAAGTGTTCATATCAAAATGATCAGTGTGCGGCAACCCAGGGAATTCATTTCACCCGGCACCGAAATTTCCACTTCACATTATGCCAATAATGCTTTCTGCACGTGAGCTGTCCTCCTCCTCAGACTGTTCACAGAACAGCCACAGGGCATTACAGATATATCTGGGAAGAAGTGATCAAAAATAAAATTAATATAAATTTTATATTTTCAAAGAGATTATAATATTGTGTCTACCGTAATCAATTTAATTCTGAATAGATTAGAGCAAATTCTACCTTTATAGTGTGTTTCTCTTTCAATTTATTCATTAACACTACAAACATCTCCTTTCCTATTACAACACCCAGAAGCCACTCTTTTTGTTCCTGTGTACAAAAACACGTTAAAGAATTTTGTTGTCAGAAAATTCAGTCTGGTTGGAATATAAGGCCTAATATTGCATTTACCTATTTATTGATTCTGTATTGTCATTCTTCAGCAGAATTATTTCCACAGATATGAACAATATTCCACAACCAAATCACATTCAATAAAAAAAATGTTAGTTTTTAAAGAAGCATCCATGAAAGGTCAAGGTCGATATTAGTTCACAAATGGGAAGAAACAATTCTATCATGATAAAAGCACAGCAAAATGAACGAGTTAACAGACTGCTCAGCCAAATATCGTCATACAGCACAAAGCAAGAGGCTGAGTAATTCATTAAAAAAAAGCAAAACATTCAATATGAAATCCCAATTGTCAAATAGTAAGCAAAAACGCGGGAAAAATCCTTGTTAAATAAATTAAATGTAAATTGCTGTGGTTTTGATTTTGAGGAATACGTCAGGGATCCTTGTAAATTCAAGATTGTAAATAGTCTCCAACCCTTTCTTACTTATGCTTTACTGGTGTAGAGGAGCAGCCTTACATGCATGCTCGCCATGAACTCTTAGTACACAATATAGAAAACTGCATAAATTATCTTGCCTCTTGATTCCACAATGAATCAACCATCTGGTCTAATACCATTCCGACAGTGATATAAGACTGAACATTCCACGCCTGGTCTAGTGTGTGTAGAGCAACATATTTTAAAATGTCAGGATACATCAACTACATATTTAGTATTATTTATATTCATAAAAATTAATAGTATAGGATAGATTGAGATTCAAGACTTGCTTAATCACATCTGCCGGTGCTGTGTGAAATGTAGAAATCATTAAAAACCTAAACATGTTTGCTTTCCTTTGTGCCATATTAAGCTTCAAAAGGAAAAAAAAGTACCGAATGACTTAACATAAATAACACTTTGGCCTCAATTCAACTCTGTGGCACAAACATATAAATGCTAATTAGACCAGTTCAAATACGTTTTGTGCCAAAGGGATAAAGCTTTCTTTCTCATCTTTTTTTTTCACTACATTAATAGTGCAGACAGATGAGAGAGCTGGGGGTTGAAAATGGTTGGGGGGCAGAAAACAAGGCAAATTGACCCCAAAATGTTTTCTCTGTAACACTGACGGTAAGTATGGCAGTATAGAAATGTTGTATGGATGCTGATGGCATCTACCACAATATACTAAAATGTGAAAAAAATTAACAAAGGAGCAGTTCCCTTCATAGTGACTCAAGATCCACAATGCTTTTCAATTTTATTGAATTTTCCTTCATCAAATGACAGTGACCCTACAGAAAACGAAAGGATCCTTTATCTTGAGGTATTTATATATTTTGCACAAGATTTGAATGGTGATGGAAATAGGCAAGGATTTCTCTTACTAATTTAGGAAAAAATATTCCCTTCTGGGAATTAGTTACGCCACTGAGAAATGCTGACCAGAAGGTCTGTGGTTTCATCAGCAGTCTTTGCCATTTTACCTGTCAGGTGGCAGCAAAGATGCTAGAACCATAGAACCGTAGAACATTGCAGCACAAAAACAGGCCTTTTGGCCCTTCTTGGCTGTGCCAAACCATTTTTCTGCCTAGTCCCACTGACCTGCACCTGGACCATATCCCTCCATACACCTCTCAGCCATGTACCTGTCTGCACCCTTCGACTTACCAAAGCAGAGTGCAGGTCCTAGACATCATCTAAAAGTCCACAAAGACATAATTCTGTGAGTGTCAGGATAAAAAGGGAACATGCTCAGCTTTGATAGATCTGTAACCGTTGAATATGCCTACAGATGAAGATGGTCACTCAAATGAGATGCTGATCAAGGAACAGCACCAATGATCCCTGAATTTCTTAGGGAAAGAGATGCAGAAAAAGGGCTGGTGGTTGTGAGGAAGGGAAGAGAATGCGAGTGTGGCTGATGACAGGTTGGGGGGTGGGGGGGCAGGTGCTAATATTGAGAAAATTGGTAAAGAATTTGCTTCTTCTTTATTGTCCATGACAATAATGTGACTTTATTCAAAATGTTGAAGGCTTTATGCACAATGTGTTTCTTTTCTTATAATAATCAATTCAGATGTATTTTGCATTCATTTGGTGTGATGTGGGTTTTGCTGGCAAGGCCAGCACTTAATCCTCACCCTTAGACATTCTAATCAACAATGGCTCACTAGGCCACTTCAAAGAGCAGGAAGCAATTAAAGATAGCAAGTTTCCTACTATAAAGGACATTAGGGAAACAATCCATTTTTTATGATAATGGTCTATTTTGGAATCACTTTTACCAATGCAAGATTTTAATTTAATTCCCAGAGTCTGAACTCTTCAATTGTTATGTTGGAATTGTTACTCACATTTTCTGAATAATTAATTCACAATAACATGACTCCCGATTACATTATTTATTATGCTGATAAGTATCAAACATATTCTAGCGTAAAATTCTGCTTTGGGAAAAGGGCTCCAACAACATATTAGTGTTTCAGGTTCACAAGACATACACTGACAAATGCCTTGCATTTATTTAGATTCTGGGGTATCGGAAGGCACTAGCTTCTGTATTAATACTTTGACCAAGCAATTTAACCATAATTCGTAATATAGCACAGATTATCAAAATACACCAGGATTCAAACTTTGATGGGTCTTAGAATTATTTTGCAGATGAATTGGCTTTCAGTGGCTTAAAAAGGCACACTCACTATTGTAATTAATTGTAAAGCAATGGCAGTTTATAAGCCTGAAAATTCCTTTCTGAAAATTGGGGCTAAACAGTGCATTGCGAATCGTTTCCATGACTGCACTCACATGGTTGTTTACCCTCAATTTGCATAATTTGTCTATTCTGTAGGAGCTTCTGGGCTGCCTAATGGAGCGTTTTTACAAGGGCAACAGCTAAGGCTGATTTAAACTGTGGTGTTTTCACCTGCGATAGAAAGGGGAGGTGTTTCAGCTTCAGGACTCCTCATTGGCACCTCCCACACTTGCTGAGCCTAGAGTTCTCTTCAACGGAAATGACAGAAATTTAGGCAACAGCATAGCTTTTACATTATAGTCAGGTGGGGAGGGCGTGGGAAGACTCACATAACACCCAAGCATTTCGAAGGCAGAACCTCTGACAACTTAGCAGTCCTTCGACAATGTTGAATTTTAGATGATATATCAGAATCAGGTTTATTATCAACAGGAGAGAATCTACAGTTGCTGGAAATCCAAGCAACACACACCGAATGCTGGAGGAACTCAGCAGGCCAGGCAGCATCTGTGGAAAAGAGTACAGTTGATGTTTCAGGCTGAGATGGTTCCTCAGGACTGGAGAAAAAAAGACAGGGAGTCAGAGTTAGAATTTGGGGGGGAGAAGAAGAAACACAAGGTGATAGGAGAAATCAGGAGGAGGGGTTGAAGTAAAGAGCTGGGAAGTCAATTGGTGAAAGAGATATAGGGCTGGAGAAGGGGGTATCAAATAGGAGAGGACAGAAGGCCATGGAAGAAAGAATAGGGGAAGAGCATCAGAGGGAGGTGATGGGCAGGCAAGGAGATAAAGTGAGAGAGGGAAAGGGGGAGGGGGAATGGTGAAAGGAGGCATTACCAGAAGTTTAAGGAATCGAGGTTCATGCCATCAGGTTGGAGGCTACCCAGATGGAATATAAGGAGCTGCTTCTCCAACCGGAGAGTGTCTCATCACAACAGTAGAGGGAGCCATGGATAGACATGTCGGAACGGGAATGGGAAGTGGAATTCAAATGGGTGGCCACTGAGAGATCCCGCTTCTTCTGGCGGAAGGAGTGAAGGTGCTCAGTGATGTGATTTCCCAATCTACACTGGGTCTCACCAATATATAGGAGCTCACACCAGGAGCACTGAATACAATAAGTGCCCCCCAGCAGATTCACAAAGTGCTGTTTGGGGCCCTGAAGGGTAGTGAGGGAGGGGGTGTAGGGGCAGGACTAAGTGCCAGGAGGGAGATCAGTGAGGAGGTTTATTATCACTGACTCATATGAAAGTTCAAAAGTTCAAAGTCCAATCTCATAGCCTTTTACCATGTTTACTGTAGTAATAGAACAGGTATGTTAGTACAGCAGTTAACTCTGGTAGCAAGAATTGTAGTCTACTGATGTAGGGACATGAGCTGAAATCCCAGTTGACTTAAATTACTAAACTATTTCAAAAGACCCTAGAATTCTAAACCTGTAATTTTAATTAAAAACACAATCTCAGTAATTTAACCATGAAACCGGAATGCTGTAAAGCCCACCTACTTCAGTAAAATCCTTCAGGAAGGGAAGCTGCACTCTGGCTGGTCGGTGATTCCAGGTCTACCAGTCTGGATGACTCGTCACTGCCTCAGTGATAACTCAGGATGGGCTGTGATTGGAAACTTGTCCAGTGCATTCACGTCCTCTGAAAAGAAATGCACATTATCACATATGCCGTAACATGCTGTCAGACTGAAATCTTGCAAGGAGTTTATATTATTAATACTTCTAAAATGATTAACTCCACAAGTGCACATTTCTCATCTGTAATGTGGGCTGCGGGTTGGTCAGGGATGAGTGAAAATACACATCCTCAGGAGGCAGAGCCACTTCACATGTAAGAGGACAGGCCTGAGCTGAAGAACCACAATTCCCTAACTATTGGCCAAGAGCAACACAGATTATTATTGACCATGAGAGCACCATGGAAGTATAGCCCTTATACTGTTCTGTCCTCAAGTGACGTAGAGTTCTCATTGGCCCCTTTTGCCCACTTACTTCCCAGAAACAGTCTCTCCCATGCCCATCATCCCCATCCTTAATACACCACTCCCACTCCGCACCCCACCCCACTTCCCTTATTCTCTTGCCATTCACATACTGTAACCAACTACATATCAGAGCATCTTTAAGTCATGTGAGGAAATCAGAGTGCCTTGGGAGGAACCCACATGGATCACTGAGAATGCATGAAAACTACACAAACTGCAGCCAAGCTCAGCATCGAACCCGTAGTGCAACAGTGAAGTAGAAGGTGTAACTTCTGTACCACTGAGACACACATTACTGCTGCTGGCTGTGCATGGATCTCACTAAACTAACCCCTGACAACAACTGGCTTTAGACAAGGTTAATTTGACACCTCAGTGAGTGCTGGGTCTTTGTGGGAAAGATGTCTACAAGGTCAATCCATTGCTTCTGTCCCATCAGTCACTGCAAATACTGCAATCAACAGCTTTGTGAAGCTACTTACATCCACTCTTGGATAATTTACAATAGACTTATCCTAAACTGCCAATATGGCTTTGTCAGGTAGGAGGGGACCAGAGCATCCAACAGAAGACCACACAGTTACAGAGAGAGCATGCAAACTCCACACAGACAGCACTTGATGTTACGATTGAACTCAACTCCCTAGAGCTGTGAGACAACAGCACTGGCCCATGTGTGAAAACAGGAGCCATCAGAAAATTAGAATTCATCATGAAGGTATCACACACTCAGTGTACTTTCTGTTTGGACATAGGGAACTGACTTTATTGCAAAGCAGATGGGAAATGAGCAAGCTCAGGAATTCAGAATAGTCTGACATTTACAGGCATGATTCACACCAGTATGAATACTTAATAGCAAAAGGAATTCACATGTTCCACATAATTAAGTACCCTATAAAATAGTTTATATCAGCATAAAGTCAAATGTTTCCGCTTGAAGTCATTAACAAAGTTTTTCTGCTTGTAGAGAAATCAAAGGCAAGACTTTCTTAAAGTTTTGTTACTTCAGAGGGATAATAGGGAGAGAAAATCTCTGCACCCCTTACCATGTGATAACAGAGTGATTTCAATTATTGCTGCTGTTTATACTTGCTGTCATTATATTCTTCCATAATCCTAGCTTTCCTCAAAGTAATTACAAAATTTTAATGATGAAGGGTCTTGGCCCGAAACGTCGACAGTGCTTCTCCCTATAGATGCTGCCTGGCCTGCTGTGTTCCACCAGCATTTTGTGTGTGTTGTTTGAACCTCCAGCATCTGCAGATTTCCTCCTGTTGACAAAATTTTTCTAATTTTTCCATTTTTTGCTCATTTTTATATTTCTTCAAACCTAATTTGTTAAATGTACTACAAATGTTTCACATAGAAAAAATGAGAGTTTGGGGGTTTTGATTTGTTTTTCCCTTTTTAAATAGAATTCTTAGTTTTATCAATGCTACATGTGCAAGTTCTTTCATACAATTCTGTTGAGGCTATTGTTGTGACTGTGATCAGTTACCAGAAAGACACTGAAGCTGGTGATTTAGTTGTCTTTACTTGTCGCAACAAGCGAGCATCATTCTGGAGACACTCTTGGTAGAGGCTCACAAACCCAAAGGTATTTTTATAAGCTTAAGATCTAAGGTAACAGTAAGTGATTCAATACCATTTCAATAGTTACAATGACATTGTTTACTTCAATACTTTGGGTTGATAAACAGTTTCTTTGAGATACATATTGCAATTGATAAAGCCACCTCTGAAGGTCCAGACACCTTTGGAAGAAACCAATTAACACAGATATTCTAACAACTTTTGACAACAAACACCCAAAATTAATAATGTTTCGGCCAGAAACATCATCACTACCTCCTCCCATAGATGCTGTCTGGCCTGCTGAGTTCTGCCAGCATCTTGTGTTTTTATTTATTTCCTGCATCTGCAGATTCACTCGTGTTACCCAAAATTAATGTTGTCAGGACCATTTCTGAGTACATAAATATCACAAGTACACAATATCAATTAATTTCCTGTACCTGTGACCATGTTTGATATGCCTAGTGAGAACATTCACCTGGTCTGCCAGCTTAAACTCAAGTCACAATGGTGCAGGTAACTTAGCCATGTTACCTGGTTTGATGCAAGCCAATTAACACGTCCCCATTGTCTTAACATTTGACTGTTGCATAGGCAATCTCTTAATCTGTGGACCAATTTAACTTCAATTTAATGCTTGCAATTTACAATAAGATTTGAAAGCTAATTGCAAGCTTCCTGAACTTACTTACATTTACAATCAGAACTGAAGCATGGTTATTGTTTGAATTAATATCTGTTATATTCATATAATTAGACTATAAGACTGTAAAACATGGGAGCAAAATTAGGCCATTCAGCTGATCGAGGCTGCTCCACCATTTCTTCATGGCTGATCCCGGATCCCACTCAATTCTTGCCTTCTTGCAAGAAGGACTTTGATGTCCTGACCAATCAGGAAACTACCAACTTCCACCTTAAATATATCTATGGACTTGGCCTCCAGCACAGTCTGTAGAGGAGCATTCCACAAATTCACTATTCTCCAGCTAAAAAAATTCCTCCTTACCTCTATTCTAAAAAGTTGCCCCTCAATTTTGAGGCTGTGCCTTCTAGTTCTGGATACCCCCAACATAGGAAAAATACTCTTCACATCCACACTATCTAGTCCTTTCAACATTTGGTAGGTTTCAATGAGATCTCTCTGTATTCTTTTAAATTTCAGTGAGTACAGGCCCAAAGCTGCCAAACATTCCTCATATGTTAACCCCTTCATTGTGAACCTCCTCTGGATTCACTTCAATGACAGCCCTACCTTTCTGACATACAGGGCCCAAAACTGTTGAAAATACTCAAAGTACAACCTAATGAGTGTCTTCTAAAGCCTCGGCATTATCTCCTCGCTTTTATATTCTATTCCCCTTGAAGTAAATGCCAACATTGCATTTGCCTTCTTTGTCACAGACTCAACCTGTAAGTTAACCGTCTGGGAATCTTGCTCAAGGACTCATAAGTCCATCTCCACCTCTGATATTTGAATCTTCTCCACATTTAGAAAATAGTCCACATATTGTTCCCTTTACTAAAATATATTACCATACATTTCCTAACAATTGCAGAATTCCCCCTAACATTTCAGATCCCTTCCCCAATTTCTAACCTATGTGTATTTACATCTATACTCTAACATCCAAGCTTGGCTATAGACAAGACTGAACAGAGATGGCAATAAAACATTCCCAGGAATTTGATCACATCCTCTTCACCCCCTCAATCTCTGATCAGCCATAGCTGTTATTAGTAACTGTGTGGGCAGGGTCACAGCAAGGTAACTTGTTCACATTCCATGCCTTGACAGAAGATTATCACAATGATCTTGACAACCAGTCTTTTTGATTGATCTACAAGAATGTTGAGGATAGTCTCCATTTGAATTGCTGCAAGGACCTCACCCCAGTGGCAAACCCTCCTGCACTGTCCTTTTGATTGCTGACCCAAACGCTGAAAAGAAGCAGCTCATTCAGAGGGGTGGCTGCCTTCTGATGCTGTGTGCAATTTTGTCTACTTTCTTGGTCTGCCTTCCCATCAGGGTTGTGGAACTCGATAACTCTTCCTTAACTCAGATCCCTTCCCCTTTATTTTCCCCAATATCTTTCTATTCTGATCTATACAACTAACCATCTATCTCCAAGAACCAACCTTCTTCACAAAGTATTGTTACCGTTACACTTATTCACAGTCCAATGACTCTCTCTCTCTCTCTGTCTTCAACATTAATGTTTTCATTCTCTTTCATCTGTGTCCACTTCCATCAGGTGTGGTCAGATGTGATGCAGTCAGATCTGGTGTTTATCACTTAGATTCTCTGTAATGACCCTGTTACTGGTTATACTTGATCCCTTGTTCTGTCCATGAGGGGGACAAGGAGGTGAGTCATATGGTTTAACCTGAGTCCAGTCTTTCCACTGGCTGCCTCATTAGTTCTGCACACAAATTCAGGTGTAATTTGTCAGAAGTAACACCTGTGGTCCTATCCACCTGGGAGAAAATACTACCTTTTCAGGCAGCTCCCTTACCATGACTTGGTCACCAGCTATGGGAGAATTATCTCACCAGCTAACCAAAACTGTACGATAGCTGATCTTTTAACCAAACAAACATGTACACTGTTATATCTACCAGTTCAACTCTCCGCCATGTTCTTTGTTACTTTGTGATCCTGTGGTCATTGATCTAAACAGATCTAAGTGTCACATGCTTGCCTGCTACTCTAAAAAGATACTCACCCCCTTAGACTGCTGAGATCACTGGCCACACTGTGGATCACATATGTATCCCAGATGAGCCCCCAATTGTAGTGACCGTGATCGAAGTCACCAGAGAGACACTGAAGCTGGTGATATAGAAACCTTTATTGAGCACAACAAGTGGGCATCATTCCAGAGACTCTCTTAGTAAGGCTCACAAATCCAAAGGTATATCACATTTTTTATACCCTTAAGGTCAAAGGTAACAGTAAGTGATTCAATAAAATTTCAATAGATACAACAACATTGTTTACTTCAATACCTTTGAGATACATGGTGGAAGCACAATGTAATTGATAAGACACCTCTGAAGGTCAAAGCACCTTTGGAAGAAACTAATTAACATAAATATTCAAAAACCTTTTGTCAGCAGAGAGCCAGGCACCCAAAATTAATGTTGTCAGAACTATCACTGAGTACACAAATAGCGCAAGTACACAAAAACTATTGATTGCCTATACCTGTGACCATGTTTGGTATGCAAGATCACAACATCAAACTGCTTTGCCAGCTTAAACCCAAGTCACAATGGTGCAAGTAACTTAGCAATGTTGCCTGGGTTGTAGCAAGCTAATTAACACAACACTGTTTTCTTAATGTTTGGTTCTTGCATATGCAACCTCTTTGACTTTGGCGCAGCCTGTGTTTTCAATTTAAATTTGCTGTTTTCAATTTTTACAATAAGAACTGAAGGCTAATTTCAAGCTTCCTGAACTTATTTACATTTACAATAAGAACTGAAAGTTGGTTCATGTATGAATTAATATCTGCTATATCCCCAGAAAACTCCCTAACAGCTAAACCTATTGTTTAATATTGTAAACCAGTCTCAGTTCTGCAATACAGGTTCAAAATATTTGTTTCTTTTCCCTTTCTCCTAGTTCTACCATGTCACTGTAAATCATGATAATATATAATCAGCAGTAATGGGAAGATTAAAGGAGGTGGAAGTTATGTTCATCACATTCTAATGCTGAATTCTGAGCACCAACTAATTTCCTAGGTCACTAAAATAAATGTTTATGTTAATTCTTAATATTTTAACTTTGCTATATTTTATATTAAATTAAAATTCAACTAAAGACAAGGCCATTAAAATAATAAAGAGATTGTGAACTTTGCTCTTATGGACTATTTATTGTTTGAAAAGGAAGTTTTTGTGAATGTGCTCCATAAAATTATGACAATACAATATAACAGGGCATAGGATATTCATAGACTATCAGTCATTCATTCTAGTTGTTTAAAATGTGTCATTGTCAGGGGAAACAATGCAAATTTTGCAACACTAAATCAACACAAGGTATGACAGACTCAACCTTCAAAAGTGGAAACGCTCTGATTATCTCACAAAATCTTCACATCAGTTTGGAGTAGAGTAATGAAATTGATTTAACCCTCTCCACTCCAGTTCATAGGACCATTTCTCCAGTAAGCTTAGACAAAGAAGAGAATTTGAAGATTTTGCAATATTTCCTTAAATTCTAAATTTGTGATCAAAATTTTAACTGCAACTCAGAATAATGCAGTTAATGAATACAGCATGCTGCTGTCATAGTATTACTTAGTTCTTGCCAAGGGCACCCAGTTGAATACAATGATAGTGAAGAAAATTTGACTGTGACACCTGTCAAATGAAGGTACATTGCCATGGCCCAAATAGTGGAAGGAGGGGAGGACTCCAAGCCTGACTAAAACTCCATGGAATTAAACTTCCTTTACCCAGCATCTTGTTAGCTGTGCAGAAGCAGTTCGGTGACCTAGTGAACTACAGCTGGTGGAGAACAAGACTGAGGGCCTAAGGACAAGATTGCTGTAATGGAGAGAAATAAGGAATTATTGTATTCTATGTTTCATGGTAACATGACTAACTCTGGACATGCCAGCTATGTTGGTGAGACTCAAGGGCTTCTTGATACACAGGATAGTTGGGCCTGCTGATTCAGAAAAGGCAATGTATGGGCGTTTTATGTTTCAGGATAAACTCTTTGAGGTGCTCGAACGCAGCAGTCTGTTTCTACTCTTGTTCCCCTGACCTAGAACATTTGATGATTAAGTGCTGAATGTTCTATTTACCAAGAGAGTTCTCTTCTGTGATCCTGATTGCAGTTTACATACCGCCAAAGACAGATGTTACAGAAACACTTAATGTATTGAGTGCCGCAATTAGCAAATGAGAGACATCCTATCCCGACATCTTTCAAATCATTGTCAGGGAATTCACTCTAGCTTGTTTCAAGAAATTTCCACTCAATTACCATCAACATATCACCTGCAGCACCAGGGGTCTCAGCACTGCTGTTACATATGATTAGGAATGCCTACTGTTCCATGCCTAGACCACATTTCAGGAAACCTAATCAGTCAGTTGTCACAATGTGTGCTGGCAATATTGGAACCCAAGTGTGGAGCAAAGACAGAGTCCGATGTGGAGATGGTGACAAGAGTTTATTCATAATAATTCCAAAAGAACATCGGTGACTCAGCCGAGTGACACCATGAGAAGTAACATTCACAAAACTAGGACCCCATGATTGGCGCTGATCAGGCATCCGTTTTAAATAGTACAATAACACAGAATCCCTGAGCCTATCAAAATAAACTTAAAGAGCATAAATAGAAAGCACCAGGAAACCGCATTATAAAGAGCAAATCACTTGAGAAAAACACAAGGAACTCTAAACGATTTGTGACCAGGACTATCATCAAGAGTTTAAATTTCAGGTAGCTTATTCTTGATATAGTTACTTGATGTCTGTTTGCATACTCAAGCCAAGGATTAGCTTTTGGAACAGGGCTCTTCAGGGTTACCAACTCAAATTATTGCTTCAGGAGACACTTGTAAACTGGAACGTCTGCTACCATTAACATCACTCATTAGAACAGCCATAAGGGAATTATGGATTGTAAAAGGTTAGACCATCCCACTGCAGTTGGTGGCATGTAAGCTTATTTCAATTATTCCTAATTGTGTCCTTCTGAACATTGATTTGACATTAACAAAGGCAAACCATTACTTGCAAGGAATAACACCAGGAAAGGGCAAGTTCTTCCAAAATTTACACTATTGACTTGAATGCTGATTTGTTGAATTAAACAACTTTTATTGATAAGCTTGTTTGAAGTGCTCAATTATTATGCAGGCCTAAGTCACGGGACCCTGAAGCTGGAACCCTGGCACTTATGACATGAAAAGCTGGGAACAAAGACCAGAGAAGCTCAGAATGTAGATGAGAGAAGTTCGGACTGTAAACTCAGACGTGGACTTGAGAAACTTACTATGTAAACTAGAAAAACTCAGAAAATAAACTTGAGGAGCTCAGACCTGAGAATACAGTAGATAGCATTCTCATCTAAAGCTGACCGGTCAAAACACTGGTGTTCAACCTCCGCTGGGTCCATTACTTGGTGGGGTCCTTCTGTCACGACGTGTGCTGGCAATATTGGAACCCAAGTGCAGAGGAAAAACAGACTCCAATGTAGAAACGGTGACAAGAGGCACTGCACGATGTAACATTCTCAACACTAAGGCCCCGCGATTAGTGCTAATTGGGCTTCTGCTTAAATAACGCATAACACAGAATCTGCAAGCCTATCAAAATAAAATTAATAAGCTTAAAAAGAAAGCATCAAGAGACTGCATTACAAAGAGCTAATCGCTCGAGAAAATCACAAGGAACTCTAAATGATTAAACAACAATGGACACTACCTTGATCTTCCAATGATGACTTGCTCAGGTACCTCAAGTTTCATACTCCTGAAATCAATAATCAGCTCATTGGTCTTGCCGACATTGAGTGAGAGGTTATTGTGGTACCATTCAGACAGATTTTCAATTCCCATTCTATATGATGATTTGTCAGCACATTTGATCTAACCAAAAATCATAGAGGCATTAATAATGATCTTTCAAGAATCACTAGATTCTGGAAAGGTTCCAGAAGACTGGAAAATTGCAAATTTCACTCCGCTCTTCAAGAAGAGAGGGAGGTAGGTGAAACTATATGCCAGTTAGTCTGACCTCAGGGGTTGGAAAGATTTTGGAGTCAATTATTAAGGATGGGGTCTGAGGGTACTTGGAGGCACATGATAAAGTAGGCCATAGTCAGCATGACATTCTGAAGGAAAAATCTTGCCTGACAAATCTTTTGAAATTCCTTGAAGAAATAACAAGCAGGATAGACAAAGGAGAATCAGTTAATGTTCTTTACTTGGATTTTCAGAAGGCTTTTGACAAGATGCCATGCCTGTGGCTACTTAACAAGTTATGAGCCTATGGTATTACAGGAAAGATTCTAGCATAGATAAGGAGTGTGATTGGCAGGAGGCAAAGAGTGGGGGAAAAAGGGAGCCTTTCACAGGGATCTATGTTGGGACCGATTCTTTTTTATGCTATATATCAATTATTTGAATGATGGAATTCATGGCTCTATTGCAAAGTTTGCAAGAAGATAGGTGGAGAAGATAGGTTTGCAAGAAGATATGAAGATAGGTGGAGGGGCAGGAAATTTTGAAAAAAGGACTTATACAGATTAGGAGAACAGACAAAGAAGTGGCAGATGGAATGCCGTTTTGGGAAGTGCATGGTCATGCACTTTGATAGAAGAAATGAACGAGTTGACTATTTTCTAAAGGAGAAAAAATACAAAAAAAAAGTGAAGTCCAAAGGGTCTTGGGAGTCCTTGTGCAGGATTCTCTAAAGGTTAATTTACAGGTTGAGTCTGTGGTGAGGAAGGCAAAAACGATGTAATCATTCATTTCAAGAGGATTAGAATATAAAAGCAAAGTTGTAATGTTGAAACTTTATAAAGAACTGATGAGGCCTCACTTGGAGTATTGTGAGCAGTTTTGGGCACTTTATTGTGTAAAGGATGTATTGAAACTGGAGAGAGTTCAAAGCAGATTCACAAAAATGATTCCAGGATTGAATGGTTTGTCATATAAAGAGCGTTCAATGGCTCTTGGCCTGTATTCACTAGAATTCAGAAGAATGGGGGGTGACCTCATGAAAACTATCGAATGGTATAAGGGTTTGATAGAGTGGATGTGGAGAGGATGTTTCCTATGATCGGAGAGTCGTAGATCAGCGGGCAGAGCCTCAGAATAGAGGGATGTCCTTTCAGAATGGAGATGAGGACTAATTTTTTTAGCCAGAGAGTGGTGAATCTGTGGAATTCTTTGCCATATGCAGCTGTGGAAGCCAAGTCTTTATGTATGTATATTTAAGGCAGAGGTTGATAGGTTCTTGATTGGTCAAGGCATGAAGGAATACAGAGAGAAGGCAGGAGATTGGGACTGAGAGGAAAATTGGATTAGACATGATTAAATGGTAGAGCAGGCTCGATGGGCTGAATGGTCTAATTCTGCTCCAATATCATATGGTCTTATATATGTACTTTGATATTAAAGTTATTTTGAACTTTGATCTTCGTACTTTGAAATTTGAATGTTTGAGTTTGGGTGTTAGTTAAATTCTGCCAGTGATCTGAAAGTATCACCCAGACTACCTGGTGAGCTGACAGACCCATGTCAGTAAAAGGGACGGGCTGAAAGAGTCTGATTTCTGCCTGGGAGGTATTACAGGGCCAACCGTGGCTAGAATTTCCTGTTGGAGCCAAAAGGACCACTCTCTTCACCCTGGTGCCATAGAATTAAAATCCTGGACTTTTTTTTTGAGAAGCTGCCAGCTGTCCCTTTAGGGATTCCTTATTCTACTATTTAATGCCTGGTAACATCTGAGGGAGTCTCTTCAACATTCAATTTCATCTGAGGTTTACAGAAGTAATTATGCCATAAAAACGCATGAAAGAACCAGAAAGTGCCAGGCACCTCTCTGTGCTGATCATTTATTTTAAACAATGCTCAAAGAATTTCAATTAGAAAGCTCTAAAACTAATTTTATTTCCCACTGCTTCTGAAAAGCCGGTTGCAACATCAAGGGTACCTATCCCTGCTGCTTTACTTGTGTTATAAACATTATGTTTCAAATTTAAGAGCCAAACTATCATTCTTGTTATTGAAGCAATTGTTGTAGCTGCTACTTCTCCTCATTTCCCGTGCCTCTCTCCTCTCTCTTTCCTCATTTCTCTTCTCTTACCTCGCTGCCATTTTCCAATGTAATTGTCCCCAAGTTCAGGATTCCTGAGAGGGCATATGCATTTGGAAGATGCAAGGTTAATGGCCAAACTTCACTGGTGGTATTCTGACCCCAGTCCCACATCGGGCTCCTCATTTAATCTAGCAATGAAAGTGGAATTAGAATTGGAACTGGAAATTGAATCGATTTATTCTTGTCACATGTACCGAGCCAGAATGAAAAGCTTGTCTTACATACTGCTCATACAGTCCAAATCATTACACAATGCATTAATGTTGAACAAGGGAAAGCAATTACAATGTAGAATAAAGTGGAGCAGTTACAGAGAAAGTGTAGGTAGCCAACAAGGTACAAGATCATAATGAGATAGTTTGAGAAGCCAAGCTTATTGTGCCAGGAAACCATTTAATAGTCTTATAACAGCAGGGCAAAAGTTGTCCTTGAGCCTGGTGTTACTCATCCTTTGGCAAGTACCTCAGAAAAATGGCCTATGAGTCTTAATGCCAGGTTAGACCAGGCACAAAATCGATGTATCCAAACACTTGACCTGAAGGAACAGCTACATGTGAAAAGATACATTTAAAGCAATTTACTTCCTTTAGAAACAATTTAATTAAAAGATACAGATTAAGAGAAATAATTTCTTTATGGGTCAAGTTGCTTTTTAACTTTTATTGACTTTATATTTATTTGTTTGGTTTTTGATTATTCTTAAATCAAGGATATTCCTAGTTGCCGACCACATTTTAAACCAGGAGACAATGTCGTTAATCTCTGGGTCACTTTGTGGGCAAGCCTTATTCCAAATGAGCCATCATTCATCTTATTACCCTTTTATTCACAAAGGGCTTTGCCACTGGACTTCTGGATGCCAATGTCCAGCAAGTTCAGGCAGCTGGGTGTCAACTAGTTATTGAGTTCTTGAGTTCTCTGTACCAAAGAAAATTGTAGGTCAATTTTATGTAGGCCCATTGTGGGTCAACAGATCCACAAAAAAATAGCAGCAGTTATTGTCTTCATTAACCCATTGCCTTGAGTCCTCAGTTATTTAACTTGTCATCATAATTAAATAGGTGAGCAAGTTATTATTTGTGCTTTCAAAATCTTGTGTTAGTTTTAGAGTTTGTTTTGAAAGACTAGCAAACTGTTTGTTTGTGACACTCGTGCATATAATCATTTACTATGAATTCTTATTGACCTTGCATAAGTGGTTAAGTGCACTGAGAACTTTAAGTAATTCTCTTAGACCCAAAAGGCTGATTTCGTTATTAGCTACTCCTCTAGGTTATTTACAATTCAGAAACATCAGAAATTCAGAGAGAAAAAATGTGAAAATCTGGGTATGAAATAGTTAAAATATAATTTTGGTATTGTATGTCAGTTAAGCAGCATATTTTGTTCTTTCAAATATCGCAAGTTAATTATGAAGAATATTCACATATCTATCGAAGCATGAAAGTAGATAATAAAACATAAACTCCATTTTTTACTGTCACTCCGTGCTATTTCATGAATTAAATGCCAGGTGAATTCATACATCTCTGCTTTCAATAACTGCTCTTTTTTCTGTCACACAAAGCATTTGCTGGGCCCACTGAAGGGAACAATCTTTCATTTCATTTCCTACTTTATCTGCTTATAGAAATATAACCTGTTTACTTTCTTGTACAGAGCTTCTGAACGATGAAATATCCTTTTTAATTTCTGACATTAGTTTGGATAAACTTCTTGAAGGCAGCTACAGGATGCTCCATTTAATTTTACTACCAAACTGTATTTTTACAATTAATGTGAAATTACTGCATGGAGCAGAATCTTCTACATCTTATGTGGAGCATGGCTTCCAACAAAGACCACCGAATTGTCACTTTAATCATCATATCACAAGTTTTTCTTGTATATTACGTTGCTATATAATCACCACATATTGACTGTTGCAATGGCATTATGAATGACAGTTCCAAACAGCATATTTAAATAACATTAAAATAACACAAAAATAACATTACATCATTTATTTGTTGAAATGCTATAACAAACAACAAAGTAACATATCCATCAACATGACCCAAACCCCCTTGGATCAAAGTGTTGAAAGCTTACTTCCCTTCATAGGTGTTGCCTGACTTGCTGAGTTCCTCCAGCATTTTGTGCATGCTGTTCAAGGTTGCCAGAATCTCATGTCTAATATGGTCCTTCACATTACATTTTTGACTCTGGCAGCTCTAATTAGAAACCACATATAGCATAACAATAGTTTATATTTAATGTAGAATGCATCTTTAACGTACAGTACTATGCAAAAGTCTGGCACTTTTTTTCTACACTAGTAACTTTTTATATTGCTCGGTATTGCTGCAAAAAGAAAAATTCATGACATACAGTGTGTGAGTGATGATAAACCTGATTCTGATATGGGTCCCTATTGTGGACTGAGAGTGGGAAAGGGGCAGGGAGAAAGAAATGATGTTTGGGAAAAGGGGAAGGAAGAAGGAAGAACCAGAGAGACATTCTGTAATGATCAATAAACCTATTGTTTGGAATAAAATGACCTTGTCAGGTGTCTCAGAGTTGGGCATGTATGTACCCGTGCCACCCCTCCCCCGGCACTCCTTCTCTGCCACCCACCCCACACCCCTCCTGCGGTGCTCCATCCTCGCTATTCCCAACATCCTTTGCTCACACCAGATTTACAAACTTGCTCTCATCCAGAACTGTGTAAAGGTCTTAGGCGCCCTAGCTATGTATATGTGCCTAAATCTTAGCACAGTACTATAGAAAAATGTCCCTAGGACATTTTAGCATATCTCTGATATGCTAAAAACAAATGGGATTATCAAATCATACATTTGCCCTTCCTGCTACCATTCAATTGTATGAAGATAATAAATGGTATTGGCTGTAATGTTCAACTCTGGTTTGTTACCTTTTCTCATGATGACTGAGCTTTCTTCCATAGGGAGATTGTGATTGCATCTACCTATGCTTTTCCCAAAATGCACTATTCACACTTTAAATGAAAACAGCATTTGTGATGGCACTGAAAACAAAGTGTTCCAACTCACAGGAAGTTTCTACATGCCTCTTGGCTGTTCCCAATGTACGTCCCATTTGTGGATGCTCCTTCCTCTGTGCAGGCATCAGGAACCTCCGAAGCAAGTGTGAAAGGGAAAGACCTTGTGATAATGAATCTTAGTCTTGGTCAGACATCATGCTCAGAGGCCACTGTACTTTTCTGGGAGGAAAAGAGCAACTTGAGAACAGGATTTATTGAACAGAAACACTCTGGAAGAAAATTTTGAAAAAAAATTTGGAAGTGACAACAAATGAAGCATGTGAGAAGGCATTTAGAAAGAAGTTCTCGAAAACTGGAAACTGGTGAATCAGCGACCTTACACCACTGGAGGAGTACAGGCACAAAAACCATTTGAGGATTCCACCTACCATTGCAAGTTACTCAACCTTAGGTTAATTTTGTTAGTGCAGATATGTTTATCTAAGTGTTTACGTACTGTGGAAGGCAAGATGCAAAGTTCAAAGTAAAGTTATTATCAAAGTATATATATGACATTGTATATAACACTGAGATTCATTTTCTTGTGGGCATACACAGTCAATCCAAGAGAATCAATGAAAATCTGCACACAATAGGACGGACAAACAACCAATATGCAAAAGACAACAAGCTGTACAAATACGAAATGAAAAAATTAATAATAATAATAATAAAAAATAAATAAATAAATAAATAAATAAATAAGTGAGTCAAGAGGAGGCTTTGCGGTGCACCTGTGCTGATGGAGATTGTGGAGGAGATGTTTTTGCCAATCCGAACTGACTGGGATCTGCAAGTGAGGAAATTGAGGATCCTATTGCACAAGGGGGTATTGAGGCCAAGGTCTTGAAGCTTGTTGATTATTTTTGAGGGGAGGATAATATTGAATGCTGAGCTGGACTCACTGTCCAGATATTCTAAAGTTCAGTAAAGAGCCAACAAAATAGAATCTGCTTTGGACCTGTTGTGACAGTGGGCAAATTAGAGCAGATCCAAGGCACTGTTTCGTAATCAACTTTCAAAGCACTTCATCAGAATGGATGTAAGTGCTATTGGACAATAGTCATTGTGGCAGGTTACGAAGCTCTTCTTAGACATAGGTAGAATTGAAGCCTGCTTGAAACAGGTGGGTACATCAAGCTAGCAAAACAAGAGGTTAAAGATATCAATGAACACTCCAGCCAGTTGATCAGTGCAGGTACCCATTCTGGGTCGGATGCATTACATGGGTTCATCCTCCAGAAGGATGCTCTCACACCAGTGTCAGAGACTGAAATCAAAGGGTCATCAGGGGGCTGTAGGAGTTTGTGAAGGTTCCGTGATGTTTTCGTGGTCAAAGTGAGCTGAGAAGCGTTGAGCTCAGCTGGGAGTGAAGCCTTAAATGTTGCTTGGTTTCTCTTTGTAGGAGATGATGGCATTCAAAGCCTGCACAGCTGTCGCGCATCCTTCAGTGATTCAAGTTCAGTCTGGAACTGCCACCTCACATGTGGGATGGGCTTCTGGAGATTATACCCAAACCTCTTGTATTCTATTTGGTCACCAGAACTGAATGCCACTGATCTGGCCCTCACGGCTCATCCAGTGCTACTGGTTGGGGAAGACCCTGAATAGACGCTTGTCTACGACTGTTTTTATAAAGTCTGTGACAACTGTGGTGTATTCATTCAAATCCTCCAATGAGCCTTTGAACACAGCCCAGTCCACAAACTTGAAGCAATCCCTCAGCTGCTCCTTGGCCTCCCATGACCAACCTCTCTGTTGTTGTTTTCCCTAGAGCCTTTCTCTTTAACTTCTGGCTGTGTGCAGGTAGGAGAACAACTAAATGATGAGATTTCACAAATGTAGTATGGCAGTGGTTGAGTCTGTTGGAACCCCTAGTACTGCAGGTTATGCTGTTGATAATTAGGCAAAGATTCCTTTAAAAATGCCTGATTGAAGTCCCTGACAATCACAAGAAAGGCATTGGGGTAGGCAGTTCCTTTTTTGCTGATGGCAGCAATCAATATCTCAAGGGTCTGCTTAACATTGACCTTTGGTGGTAGAGGAGAAGATTGTAATCATTAGATGGTCCATGTCAGGGGGACAAGAGTGTGACAAGACTACTGCATCTGAGCACCATGAAGTGTTCGTAATGAAACACAGACCTGGACCTTTTGCCTTCTCTGAATCAGAAGTCTGGAATATCCTGAGTATCAAGAGGCCCTCAGGTCTTAACAACAGATCTGGCATGTCCGGAGTAAGCCATATCTCCATGAAACACAGAATGCAGCAATATCTCATTTCCCTCCAATACAGCAATTTTGCTCTTAGGTCCTCAATCTTGTACACCAGCAACTGTACATTTGCTAACAAGATGCAGGGTAGAGGGAGTTTCATTCCCTTGCATTTTAGTCTAGCTTGGAGTCCTCTCCTCTTCCCTTTCTTATGACCATGCAGATGTACCTTCAGTTGCTTAAAGGTGCCATACTTGAATCAAAGAGTTTAAATTTTAAAGTACACTTATTATCAAAGTATGTATTGTGGTATATCTTCTTGTGGGCAGCCACTAAACAAATGAACAATCCCACACAACAAGACCATCAAACACCCAATGTGTGAAAAAAGAACAAATCGTGCAAACAATAAAAACCAAATAAACGGCTGAGTCCCCAAAAGTGAGGGGCACATTCGGTGGTGTGCCAATGGTTGCATGCCAAAGCTGCAGAGTAAGTTTAGCACTGGAAGTGCCCCGATCAAATCATGCAAACGGGAAAAAAATAGTAAAGAAAAACACAAGAAACATGAACTGCGGCATCCCAAAAGTGATTCCACAGCTGCGGAGTGCATTCAGCACTGAGGTGAGTGGAGTCTGCCCAGGAGCCCGATAGATGCAGGGCAACACCCACTCCTGTACCTGGTGGCATAGGACTCAAAACTCTGCACCCTCCCCTGCGCCAGCAGCAGCGATTAAAGACCAGTCAAACGCAGGCAGGTGGCGCTGAATACCTGTTCGTTTTCCTCTCTCTCGTCCTCGATAACTTTAATCTTGCTTGATGCTTTAATCAGCACAGTGTAATGGAGCCGACCACAGGCTCGTGTTCTACCATTAGGAATCAAAGTGGAATCTCATCCGTGCCAAATCCCCTAGGAGATCTCAGATGTGCTGGATTGTTGAGTTGGCCCTAAAATACATTCTTAAAAGGGTGCAATTGATCGCTGTTCAGAAGAAGTATATTTAGAAGAAGAGTATCCAGTAGCTTTGTAAGCTGTCTGCAAGATGTTGCCGTTGTTCACTGGTGCCATCTTGCTGGAAGTCAGAGGGCACAAACTGGTTCACAGCCTTACAGAACATTGCATGTGATTAGCAGCCAGAGAAAGCCACCATTTTTGTAGGTCTGTGGATCATAGATACTTTCAACAAAAGAGTTTATTATTTTGGTAGGATCCTCACTTGCAAAGAAATTCGTTAGAATGATTTGCCAAACACTAAGGAAGACAGCAGAACTGAAGAAAGTACACTGTTACCCTGATAACATAGAATGGAATTAATTTGTCACTGCTGTAGCAGAGTGCTGATTTACATTACCTGTAGTTCAATAGGTCAGCACTCCTACCTCTACAGTACAATCATTTTGTAATCTCAAGGATAGCTATATAATGTAGATTTAAATGATAGGGCTCAAATGATGCATAACATTCATTTTCATGCTTGGTGCATATCTCTAAGCACCCTCTTTTCAAAAGAGTAGAAAGGACTCTCTTAAAAAAATCATTAACACACAAATACACCACAACTATATAATGGTATATTTTTCAAACTCAGGCCAATTTAAACATTTTTATTAAAATAATTAAAAAGGTCCCCTTAAAGCAATAGAAAACAATACAGTAGATCTAATTTATGATCATCTTCTGATATAAAGATGACCTGTAGTGCAGTACATATTTTCATGGTTCCTTCACTAATAGGAAATCCATGTAAAGTACACTGTTCATAACATAACCCTTCCCTTCCCAAGAGCATGCTCTTTAATCCCAACACTCTGTAATGATGTAATGAATTAAATTCTCTGGGTAAGTTTACATATTCAAGAAAACACAGAAAGGATTGGAAGTGGGTTGAAAAGATAAAATGTTTTTGGAAAAATGCATGTGTCTGTATAATTGCAAGTTGTCTTAGTTTACTTTTACTGACAGAATAGATTAGTTTAAAGTCAAAATCTGGAAATCTCAACGGAATACTTAGCTAAACAACAAAAAATATCAATTTTGTCATTAAAACAACCTTACTTTGCTAACCTGTCAAAAAGAATTAATATCATGCAACCTATTAATTAATTTCTTGATGATATGATGTCAGAGATAATATAATGACACTTTGACCCATACCATAATTCAGAAGCTTTTCATTTGAAAAATGGAGACTTTAAGATTTAAAGAAGCCAGAGTTTCCAGGAATTGATCACGTGGACAAAGTGCCATTTTCTCCTGTTATGATGCACATTATGGGGGACAATACAGGACGATGACTAAAGAAGCAGAATTGTGGTTAGAAATTTTGAAAATTAGAAATAGGAGTCCCATTGACATTTTAGCCCTTCTGGCATTCATGAAGATAAAGGTTAGCCACCCAAAGTTTCTCCACTTTCCCCATATCTTTTGATTTCCTAATATCCAGAAATCTGCTAATCACTGAATAAACTCAATGACTGAGCCTTCTCATCCTTCCAGGATTGAGAATTTCAAAGATTAATTAACTTTGCATGAAGGAATTTCCTCACTTCAGTCTAAAATAGACCCTGATTCTATGTGGTGATATCATGTGCAATGATGTGCCAGTACCTGATTGGACAGCACTGAGCATGCGCGGGGTTTGCCAGAATGCTCCAGCATGTGGCAGGTTAAGATGTGTTTGTTTATTTCTGAAAATAAAAATTCTTGAATTCTTCCAGAATACGATTCTTTACTGTTAACCCAGGGAATGTTTCAATAGATGTAACATAACAGATATATTTATTGGCGATTGGAGCTGATAGAAGAGCAGACAAAACCAAAGCGGCAATCCTGCTCCACATAATTGGAAATGATGCAGTAGAGGGACACAATCATTTTGTCTTTAAAGATGGAGATAATTTCAATTTAAAGTCGATAATGGACAGATTTGAAGTATTTTGTATACCTAAGCATAATTTAACATATGAGCGATACAAGTTCTTCACGTGCGCAGAGAACTACTAAAACAATTGATCAGTATGTTACTGAGTTAAGAAAGCATAGTAGAATGTGTGAGTTTGGATTGCTCACAGACTCTGTTATTGAAAATAGAATGGTTTGTGGCATTCAAGATAATGCTCTGAGAGAAAGGCTTTTGCGTGAGCAAGATTTAAATTTTTACAAGCTTTTGCACTCTGCAAAGCTTCAGGGACCGTAATGACACAGGCTGAAGAGATTTTTGTTGAAAACTGTAATGTAAACACTGTAAAAAAGTGTGCATATATCAAGAAATATAATAATACATTGACAGAACTGACGGAGAGCAAGATGGCATTTCAAAAAAAGTCATGTGATTGCTGTGCATGGGAACACTGTTCAAATCAGTGTTTCGCACATGGAAAAATTTGCTACAACTGCGGTAAGATTAATCATTTTTTGCGCTGTTGTAGAAGTAGAAAGAAGGAAAATGAAATGAAACAAGTAAATGCAGTGATTGAAGATGACCGTGAGGAACTTTACATAGATGAGCTTTATGAAAATGCTGACATGGAGAATGTAAAAGCAGTTGCTGCAGTGTCTGAGATGACAAGCAATAATGAAAGAGACACTGAGAGAATATGAGATTCAGTCTAATCATCGTCTAGAGCAAGAACACTCACAGTGGGCACATCATAAGCAAGAAGTGAAAGCTCAAGTAACGGAATTGAGAAGTTTTATTAAAACAATGAAGTTTCAGCATAAAAAGGAGATTACACCATTAATGAATGAATTAGATGAAGAAAAGAAGATTCGTATTCATTACAAATGGAAGTGGAAGGGATTAGGAAAGATCCAAACAGAAGCAGGAAGCAGATTGCTGAGGAGGATAGCATGAACTGCTTACCTGAAATTCCAGATTCTAACCAGGAGATGTGAGAGTACACCAAAAAGTTTAGTTGAGATACATAAAGAAAAGCTTAAAGCAGAAAAGAAGAAGCATAAGTCATGACTCAGATAACGAAGAGCCAACTTCAGCGTTTCAGTTAGCTGATATAGATTTGTTTATTGGTTAATGTTGTTATTTGTTTATCTTTTTAAGGAAAAGATGTGATTCTTCAGAGATTCAGTTAACGGATGCAGACGAGACAAAATATGTAAATAATAACAAGGAAACACAAGATCTGTGTGTACCACTTAGGAGGTCTACTCGTATTCGTAAACCCACAGAGAGACTGATAGAGACTTGTTGAATTATGTATTTGTTTTGATTAACGTTGTTAATTGTTTGTCTTTTTAAGGAAGGGAAGATGTGGTGATATCACGTGCAATGATGTGCCAGTACCTGATTGGAGAGCACTGAGCATGTGCGGGATTTGCCAGAATGTTTCAATAGGTGGCGGGGTTAAGATGTGTTTGCTTATTTCTGTAAATAAAAGTTCTCTAATTCTTCCAGAATCTGATTCTTTACTGTTAACCCACGGAATGTTTAAATAGAAGTAACATAACGTTCTAGACATAGCTCAATGGAAACATCTTCTCTGAATCAAGCCAGCTAAAACCAATATGAATTGAATAAGTTTCAATTAATACTCTTCTTATTTTTCAAAACTCTATATGGCAAACCCCTGGAACCAGTCTAGTGAATTCTCACTCATTCCCTACAAGGTAAATATGACCTTTCTGAGATGGAAAGATCAAAACTCAACATGATATTTTAGGTGCAGCTCTATTGGAGCCTTCTGTAATTGCAGTTTCCTTTAAGTTCTTTTATTTCTTTCAATGTAACTCATTCCAAGTCAGCTGAATCAGCTCAAAAGATTCTGCAATTATAAAAATAAAGTACCTTCAGTGCCAGTGGATTTTCTGCAGTTGTGTGCATTAATCCAGAAAAGAAAAAAGATGTGCTAGACATTGGCTAAACCCCATGGCCAAATTAATCAAATCAATGCAAATTATTATGATCCAGTTTGGCCATTTACAGTTATTTTTTAAAAAGGTCATAAAATTAGCATTGCTTTTTTTTTAAATCTCCAAATCACAACAACACAGACTTTAAATGTGTTTGATTGTTGCCTTAATTCAATAAGAAACTGCCTGTAGCTCACAAAATATCTGACAAATAGATCCATTCACTGTTCTTTAAAGTCATTTTCATAAATTTAAAATCATATCCCTCATGAATGCTGGATGAGCAGTGCTTAATACTGTCACTTTGCTGTGATAATTCTATTTTTGTATATTACTAAAACTGCACTAAATTAGCATTTTAAAATTAAGGTTGTGAAGGCCTTGGAAAGGCTGCAGAAACAGTTTAGCAGGATGGTTCCTGGATTAGAGGGCATCTGTTATAAGGGAAGGCTGGACAAATCTGGAAACATGAGAAAAACTGCAGATGCTAGAAATCCAAAGCCAAATGCACAAGATGCTGGAGGAACTCAGCAGGTCAGGCAGCATCTATGGAAACGTGTGAACGGTCAACATTTCGGTCTCAGTTTTTTGTATTTTCTCTCCATTTAGAAAATAGTCAATCCTTTAATTTCTTCTACCAAAGTACATGACCATACACTTTCTGAAACTGTATTCTATTCACCACTTACTTGCCCATTCTTCTAATCTGTCCAAGTCTTTCTGTAGCATCTCTACTTCCTCAAAATTACCTGCACCCCCCCCCCCACTTACCTTAATATTGTCTGCAAACTTTTCAACAAAACCATCAATTTCATCATCCAAATCATTGACATATAACATAAAAAGAACCAGTCCCGACACAAACCCTACTGGAACACCTCTAGTCGCCAGCAGTCAACTAGAAAAGGCTCCTTTTATTGTTACCTTTTGCCTCCTGCCAATCAGCCACAGCTTTATCCATGCTAGAATCTTTCCTGTAAAACCATGAGCTCGTTGCTTGTCAAGGGCCTTCTGAAAATTCAAATACACAACATCAACCAATTCTCCGTTGTCTATCCTGCTTGTTATTTCTTCAAAGAATTGCAACAGATTTGTCAGGCAAGATTTTCCCTTGAGGAAACCATGCTGGCTACAGCTTATTTTATCATGTGCCTCCAAGTACCCTGAGTCTTTAATAAGCAACTCTAACATCATCCCAACCACTGAGATCAGACTAATTGGCCTATAGTTTCCTTTCTTCTTTCTCTCTCCCTTCTTGAAGAGTGGATCCAGTCTTCCGGAACCTTTCCAGAATCGAGTGATTCATGAAAGATCATTACTAATGCCTCCACAATCCCTTCACCTTTCTCTTTCAGAACCCAGGATGTATACCATCTGGTCCAGGTGGCTGATCTACTTTCAGACCTTTCACATTCTTAAGGACCCTCTCTCTAATAATGGTAACTTCACAATCTTCATGGCTGCTGACACTTGGAACTTCCCCCATACTGCTAGTGTCTTCTACAGTGAAGACTGATACAAAGAACTTATTCAATTCATCTACCGTTTCATTGACCCCAATACTACCTCTCCAGCATCATTTTCCAGCAGTACAATATCCATTCGTGCTGCTCTTTTACACTTTATGCATCTGAAGAAACTTTTAGAATCTTCTTTAATATTATTGGCCAGCTTTCTTTTGTATTCCATTGTTACTTTCTTATTACTTTTTTTATTTGACTTCTGTTGGTTTTTAAATAACCTTCTACTAATTTTTGCTCTATCATACACTTTCTCTTTGGCTTTTATGTTGGCTTTTGACTTCTTTCGTTAGGCACAATCATGCCTTTAGACTACTTCTTGGTCTTTGGGACGTATATATTCTGTGCCTTCTGATTTGCTTCCAGAAATTCCAGTCAGTAGTGCTCTGCCATCATCCCGCCAGTGTTCATTTCCAAACAATTCCAGCCAACTCCTCTCTCATGCCTCTGTAATTCCTATTACTCCATTGTAATACTGATCCAACTGACTTTAGCTTCTCCTTCTCAAATTTCAGGGCAAATTTAATCATATTATGATCACTTACTCCTAACAGTTAACATAGAACATAGAACATAGAATAGTACAGCGCATTACAGGACCTTTGGGCCACAATGCTGTACTGACCCTCAAATCCTGCCTCTCATATAACCCCCCACCTTAAATTCCTCCATATACCTGTCTAGTAGTCTCTTAAACTTCACTAGTGTATCTACCTCCACCACTGACTCAGGCAGTGCATTCCACGCACCAACCACTCTCTGAGTGAAAATCCTTCCTCTAATATCCCCTTTGAACTTCCCTCCCCTTACCTTACAGCCATGTCCTCTTGCACTGAGCAGTGGTGCCCTGGGGAAGAGGCACTGGCTATCCACTCTGTCTATTCCTCTTAATATCTTATACACCTCTATCATGTCTCCTCTCATCCTCCTTCTCTCCAAAGAGTAAAGCCCTAGCTCCCTTAATCTCTGATCATAATCCATACTCTCTAAACAGGCAGCATCCTGGTAAATCTCCTCTGTACCCTTTCCAATGCTTCCACATCCTTCCTATAGGGAGGCGACCAGAACTGGACACAGTACTCCAAGTGTGGCCTAACTAGAGTTTTATAGAGCTGAATCATTACATCACGTCTCTTAAACCCTATCCCTCGACTTATGAAAGTTAACACCCCATAAGCTTTCTTAACTACCCTATCTACCTCTGAGGCAACTTTCAGGGATATGTGGACATGTACCCCCAGATCCCTCTACTCCTCCACACTTCCAAGTATCCTGCCATTTACTTTGTACTCTGCCTTGGAGTTTGTCCTTCCAAAGTGTACCACCTCACACTTCTCCGGGTTGAACTCCATCTGCCACTTCTTAGTCCACTTCTGCGTCCTATCAATGTCTCTCTGCAATCTTTGACAATCCTCTACACTATCTACAGCACCAGCAACCTTTGTGTCATCTGCAAACTTGCCAACCCACCCTTCTACCCCCATATCCAGGTCGTTAATAAAAATCATGAAAAGTAGAGGTCCCAGAACAGATCCTTGTGGGACACCACTAGTCACAACCCTTCAATCTGAATGTACTCCCTCCACCACGACCCTTTGTCTTCTGTAGGCAAGCCAATTCTAAATCCACCTGGCCAAACTTCCCTGGATCCTATGCCTTCTGACTTTCTTAATAAGCCTACCATGTGGAACCTTGTCAAATGCCTTACTAAAATCCATGTAGATCACATCTACTGCACTACCCTCATCTATATGCCTGGTCACCTCCTCAAAGAACTCTATTAGGCTTGTTAGGCACGATCTGCCCTTCACAAAGCCATGCTGACTGTCCCTGATCAGACCATGATTCTCTAAATGCCCATAGATCCTATCTCTAAGAATCTTTTCCAACAGCTTTCCCACCACAGACGTAAGGCTCACTGGTCTATAATTACCCGGACTATCCCTACTTCCTTTTTTGAACAAGGGGACAACATTTGTCTCCCTCCAATCCTCCAGTACCATTCCTGTGGACAACGAGGACATAAAGATCCTAGCCAGAGGCTCAGCAATCTCTTCCCTCACCTCGTGGAGCAGCCTGGGGAATATTCCATCAGGCCCCAGGGACTTATCTGTCCTAATGTATTTTAACAACTCCAACACCTCCTCGCCCTTAATATTAACATGCTCCAGAACATCAACCTCACTCATATTGTCCTCACCGTCATCAAGTTCCCTCTCAGTGGTGAATACCAAAGAGAAGTATTCATTGAGGACCTCGCTCACTTCCACAGCCTCCAGGCACATCTTCCCACCTTTATCTCTAATCGGTCCTACCTTCACTCCTGTCATCCTTTTGTTCTTCACATAATTGAAGAATGCCTTGGGGTTTTCCTTTACCCTACTCACCAAGGCCTTCTCATGCCACCTTATTGCTCTTCTCAGCCCCTTCTTAAGCTCCTTTCTTGCTACCCTATATTCCTCAGTAGACCCATCTGATCCTTGCTTCCTCAACCTCATGTATGCTGCCTTCTTCCACCTGACTAGATTTTCCACCTCACTTATTACCTACGGTTCTTTCACCCTACCATTCTTTATCTTCCTCACCGGGATGAATTTATCCCTAACATCCTGCAAGAGATCCTTAAACATCAACCACATGTCCATAGTATGTTTCCCTGCAAAAAACATCATGGCAATTCACACCCACAAGTTCTAGCCTTATAGCCTCATAATTTGCCCTTCCCCAATTAAAAATTTTCCTGTCCTCTCTGATTCTATCCTTTTCCAGGGAGCTATGATCACTGTCTCCCAGATGTTCACCCACTGAGAGATCTGTGACCTGACCTGGATCATTAACTAATACTAGATCTAGTATGGCATTCCCCCTAGTCTGCCTGTCAACATACTGTGACAGGTCCTTTTACCTAAGTTCCCTAATCAATTCTGGTTCATTGCACATCACCCGATCTAGAAAGGCTGCTCCCCTAGTGGACTCAACCATAAGCTGCTCTAAAATGCCAACCTGTGGGCATTCCAGAAACCTCTCCTTCTTGGAACCCAGCATCAATGTGATTTTGTGATTTTCTGGTGTAGTCTGTTTTATCATATGCTTTTGTGATATTATTCTGGGGGAACATTGTCTCATTTTTTAACTGCATTGCATTTGTGGTTTCTAAATGACAATAAACTGAATCTGAATCTGAATCTGATTTTCCAGATTTACCTGCATACTGAAGTCTCCCATGATTCTTGTAACATTACCCTTTTGGCATGCATTTTCTATCTCCCATTGTAATTTGTAGACCACATCCTTACTACCATTTGGGGTCTGTATACAACTAAGATCAAGGTCTTTTTACCCTTGCAGTTCCTTATCTCTATCCACAATGATTCAGCAACTTCCGACCCCTTGTAACCTCTGTCGAATGATTTGGATTCATTTTTTACCAACAGAGCAACATCACCCTTCAGCTTTCCTGACTGCCCTTTCGATACAATGTGTATCCTTGGACATTAATCTCCCAGCTATAATTTTCTTTCTGCCATGATGCCTACAACATCATACCTACCAATCTGTAATTGTACTACCTTACTCCATATGCTGCGTGCATTCAAACAGAACACCTTCAGTCCTGTATTCTCCAATTTTGATTTTGTTCGCTTTTTATGTTGCAACTTATCCTGTTGACTACAAATTTGCCCTATCAACTGCATCTCCTCACTACCCATTGCCTCTGTTTGTAAACCAGCTGTCTCATCTTCAGCACTATCATTCACCTTTTCTACGATACTTCTTGCATTAAACTGTATGCAGCTCAGGACCATGCTCAACCTTTCAGTTCCTAACTTTGTCTGAGGTCTTACCAACATTTGCCTCCACAACCTCTCCACTAACTGCTCTGGAACTCTGGTTCCCCTCCCCCTGCAACTCTAGTTTAAACCCCTCCATGCAGCATTAACAAGCCTTCTTACTGCAATATTAGTCCCCCTCCAGTTCAGATGCAAATTGTACCTTCTGCACAGGTCCTACATTCCCCGGAAGAGAGCCCAGTAATCCAAAAATCTTATGCCCTCCCTCCTACACCAACTCCTTAGCCACATATTAAATAGTATAATCTTCCTAGTTCTGACCTCACTAGCATGTGACATGGGTAGCAATCCTGAGATTGCAATCCCGGAGGTCATGTCCTTTAACTTAGCAACTAAGTTCCTGAACTCCCAATGCATTACCTAGTCACTCATCCTACCCATGTCATTGGTACCTATGTGGACCACGACCTCTGGCTGTTCACTGTCCCTCTTAAGAATGCTGAGGACTCAGTCTGAGATGTCCCAGGCCCTGGCACCCAGGAGGCAACATACCATCCAAGAATCTCCATCTCGCCAACAGAACCTCCTGTCTGTTCCCCTATCTAATGAATTCCCTATCACTACAACATGCCTTTTCTCCACCCTTCCCTTCCAAGTCACAGAGCTAGACTTAGTGGTAGAGACCTGACCACTGTGATGTTCCTCTGTTATGTCAACCACCCCAACAGTATCCAAAGTGATATACCTGTTTTTGACGAGGCTGGCCACAGGGGTACTCTGCACTGGCTTCTTAACCCCTTTCCCCTTTATGACTGTCATCCAGTCTCCTGTGTCCTGCACCTTTGGTGTAACCTCCTCTCTGTATGTCCTATCTATCACCCCTTCTGCCTCCCAAATGATCCAGCATTCATCCAGTTCCAGCTTCAACTCCTTAATGGGGATTGTTGGAAGCTGCAGCTGAAAGCACTTTTCACAGTTGTAGTTGTCAGGGATATTGGAGTCTACCTCTCTTCCTACTATCCTTCCCACTAGAGGTACATTCCACTATCCTGCCTGGCATCTCTACTGTCCTAACTGAGCAGATACAAAGACGGGAAGGAGAAAGAAAAACTTAACCTTGAGCTTTTCTTTTCTTTGCTTTCTCTGACTGAAGCCTCTCTTTGCTGAAACCTCAAACCTAAAGCCGCAAGATCACCATGTTCCATGCTTAATCAACATTCTTAAAAGTGTACATTCTTCAGATTCATTTGGACAAACATAGATTGATGAGACAAAGCCAGTATTGATTGCCAAAGAGGAATTGTGTCTAACTAACTTGATAGAGTTGTTTTGATGAGGAACGTGACTGTTGTAAAATATATAGACTTCCAAAAAGCATTGGGTAAGGTGCTACATAACAGTCTTGTCATGAAGGTGGAACAGAAGAGTCTGTCACAGAATGGATAGAAAGTTGGTTAAGGAACATCAAAGGGTAATTTGAGAAGTTGCTTTTCAGACTGGAGGGAAGTTTGCAGGACCACAATTCTTCAGGACCACTGTTTCCGTAATCTATATTAATGACTTTGACTTGGGTGCACGGGGCACTATTTCAAAATGTTTAGGCAATTACAGAACTTGAAGTCAGCATGCACTATAAGGAAGTTAATAGGGAGATGTAAGAAGGCTGGTGGAAAGGTGACAGGTATAATTTAATGCTGAAAAATGCAGTGATGGTTAAGAATGAAAGGGGACAATATAATTTAGAGAGCTCGGTTCTGAAACGGGCACAAGAACAGAGACATCTAGGGCTATATGTGCAAAATTCATCAAAAGCGGTGAGGTGCATTGAGAAAATGATTGAAAGTATTTGGAATACTAAAATTTTTATATAGAGTGCAAGAGTAAAAGAACCACGATAAGCCTTCATAAAATATAAATTTGGCTGTGACTGGAACATTGTCTGTTGCTCTGAGCACTTCACTTAAGAAAAAATGAAAATAGTTTGGCGACGAATGCCGAAGAGATTTCCCAAAAGCTTCCAGGAATGAGAGACTCTAGTTTTACAAGCAGACTGTAGAAACTGGAGTTGGAATAGAGAAGGTTACAAGGGGATCTGACAGAGGTACTTAAAGCTATGAAAGTTATAGACAGTGTAGATAGTGAGAGTGCTTTCATTGGCAGAGGAATCAAGAGCAAAGGATCAAAAAATGAAGGTGAATGGCAAAAGAAAACATAAGACATGAAACGAGACATCTTCACATAACAAGTAAAGGCTTGGAATGTAGAGTCAGCATTAATAGTGGAGGCAGAATTATCTGTAGCTTTCAGAAGAGAGGTGAATAAATACCTGTAAAGAATTTGTAGGGCTTTGAAGACTAGCTGGATTGGTGTAATACTGAGTAGGTACAGACTCAACAGTTCTCCTTCTCTGCTGTAGCTGAAGCATACAAAAACATAGGAGCAGAATTAGGCCACTCGGCCCATCGAGTCTGCTCCACCATTCCATCATGACTGAGTAATTATCCTTCTCAACCTCATTCTTCTACCTTCTCTCCTCTTTGACACCCTGACTAACCAAGAACCTGCCAACCTCTGCTTTAAATAGAATGACTTTGCCTCCACAGATATCCATGGCAATGAATTCCACAGATTCACCACCCTCTGGCTAAAGTAGTTCCTTCTCATCTCTGTTCTATATGGATGTCCTCTATTCTGAGGCTTTGTCCTTTGGTCCTAGACTCTCCCACTATAGGCCACATCTTCTTCACATCCATTCAGTCTAAGCCTTTCGACATTCCATAGGTTTCAATGAGATTCCACCCCCCATTCTTCTAAACTCCAGTGAGTACAGGCCTACAGCTTTCAAACTCTCCTCAAAAGTTAGCCCTGTCATTCCCAGAATCAGTCTTGTGAACCTCCTCTGGATGCTCTCCAATGACTGCAGATCTTTTTTCACATAAAGGGTCCAAAACTGTTCACGATACTCCTCCAGTCTTACCAATGCCTTATAAAGCCTCAACATCACATCCTTGTTCTTATATTCTAGTCCTTTTGAAATGAATGTGAACATTCATTTCAACCTGGAAGTTAACCTTTTGGGAATTTGGCGCAAAGGCTCCCAAGTCCCTTTGTACCTCCGTTTTTTGAATTTTCTGCCCCTTTATTCCTCTATAAAACTGCATAACCATACATTTCCCTACACTATATTCCTTCTGCCACTTCTTTGCCCATTCGCCCAATCTGTCCAAGTCCTTCTGTAGACCCCCTGTTTACTCAACACTAACTGCTCCTCCATCTATTTTTGTATCATCTGCTAAGCTGGCCCCAAAGCCATCAATTCCATCATCCACATCATTGACATTTAATGTGAAAAGAAGTGGTCCCATACCGATCTCTGTGGAACACCAATAGTCACCGGCAGCCAACAGAATAGGCTCCCATTATTCCTACTCTTTGCCTCCTGCCAATCATGCTGATTTTGACCTACTTTATCATGTGCCTCCAAGTACCTTGAAACCTCATCGTTAATAATGGACCCTAACATCTTCCCAACTACTGAAATCAAGCTAATTGGCCTATAATTTACTTTCTTCTGCCTATCTCTCTTTTTAAAGAGTGGTATGCCATTTTCAATTTTCCAGTCTTCCAGAACCATTCCAGAATCTAGAGATTCTTGAAAGATCATTACTAATACCTCCACAATCTCTTCAGCTACCTCTTTCAAATCCTTGGGTTGTAGTCTATCTCATCCAGGTGATTTAGCTACCTTCAGACCTTTCAGTTTCCCAACCAACTTCTCTTTAGTAAAAGCAACTACACTTTTGCTGCCTGATGCTCTCAAATTTCTGGCATACTGCTAGTGTCATCCACAATGAAGACTGACGTAAAATACTTGTTAAGTTCAGCTGTCATTTCTTTGACTCCCCATTACTATCTCTCAGGTATCATCTTCCAGCAATCCAGCGTCCACTCTAGCCTCTCCTTTGCTCTTTATATATCTGAAAAAGCTGTTGATACCGCTTTGATATTTTTGCTAGCTGACCTTCATATTTCATCTTTTCTGTTCTTATGGTTTCATTAGTTATATTTTGATGAATTTTAAAAGCTTCTGTATCTTTTAACTTTCTGCTATTTTTTGCTTTATTATTTGCCCTCTCTTTTGTTTTCATGCTGCCTTTGACTTCCCTTGTTACCCACGGTTGTCTTACCCTCCCTTTAGAATACTTCTCTGTCTTTGGGATGCATCTCTCCTGTGCCTTTTGAATTGCCCCCAGAAACTCCAGCCATTGCTGTTCTACTGTCATCCCTACTAGTATCCCATTGCAATCAACTTTGGCCATCTCCTCTCTCATGCCTCTGTAATTCTCGTTTACTGCACTGTTATACTGATACATCTGACTTTATTGTCTCCTTCTCTGTCTGCAGAGTGAGGTCCATCATGTTATGATCACTGCCTCCGAAGAGTTCCTTTAGATTAAGCTCCCTAATCCAATCTAGTTCATTACACAATATCCAATTCAGAAGTGCCTCTCCTCCAGTAGGCTCAAGCACAAGTTGCTTTAAAAAGCCATCTCGTAATCATTCAAACACTCTCGCTTGGGAACCAGCACCAACTTGAGTTTCCCAATCTACCTTCATATTGAAATCCTTCATGACTATCATA
Organism: Hypanus sabinus; assembly: GCF_030144855.1. NCBI lineage: Eukaryota > Metazoa > Chordata > Chondrichthyes > Myliobatiformes > Dasyatidae > Hypanus > Hypanus sabinus. Next base: position 28,985,186 of record NC_082709.1, on the reverse strand, counting down.
GCATTACCTTTATTACGTGCCTTTTCTGTCTCCTGTTGAATACAAAGCTCCTGATATACACTGTTTTTCCCAATGTAATTATTCAAAGGCTTTCCCTCAGGGATTCCGTGCAAGGCTCACCAAATGTATTTAAATCAAAGTGTCTCTGCATGATAGAGTTCAACACTTGACAATTGCTCTAGATACTGAAAGGGCATTTTGTTTGGTATTGAGACAGACCAGCAGTTGTGACGTGAACAGAAGAATATATAGATTGTAAGGATAAAGGAAATAAGGGAGTGAAGATGGTTGCAGAAGGAGAGCTTTTGCGTCCAAGTTGAAGCAAAAATGGAAGAAGACTGCAAGGAAGAGGCAAAAAGAATTAAGGCTGCACCAGCGCAAAATCTTCAATGGTGATCTGGAGGCTTCACTGTTAGGTATATAGCAGTACCATGGCAACACTATTAAAGCTTGGGTGTCAGCATTCAGAGTTCAATTCCAAAGTTGTCTGTAAGAAATTTGTGCATTCTCCCCGTGACTGCGTGGGTTTCCTCCTCATGCTCCGGTTACCTCCCGCAGTCCAAAGATGTACCAGTTAGTAGGTTAATTGCTCATTGTAAGTTGTCCTGTGTTCAGGCTAGGATTAAATAGGTGGCCTGCTGGGCAGTGTGGCTTGTTGGGCTGGAAGGATCTGTTCTGCACTGTATTAAATAAAAACAATAAACTTAAGAAAGAAGTTAAATGTGCCAGAGTGCCACAATCGGCAAATATAAAGAAAGAAGTCTCAACAAGTGAGGCGGTCCATGTCTGCAGCAACAAGAGCTGCACCACAGTCAGGCTTGGATTGAGTGATAAGCAACAGCTGTACCACAAACAGACCAGGCAATGACTATCTCCTTCCAGAGAGAGCTAAACACCAACCTCTGATAGTTAACAGCATCATTGTGCCAAATTCCCCACTATTAACATCCAGAGGGTCACCATTGATATGAAAGTCCATCGGACCAGTCATGAAAATACTGTAGTTAGAAGAGTAGACCAGATATTGCCGCACCTCCTGACACTCTAAGATCTTTCCTTCATCTGTAAGGCGTAAGTCAGGAGCATGATGGAAACCTTCCACCTGCTTGGATGAGTTTAGTTTCAAGAGCACCTAAGAAGTTTGACTCCATCCAGGAAAAGCTTGAAAAGCACTTCATCCACAACCTTAAACATTCATTCCCATCACCACCAGCACAAGATGTTGCAAAATGCACTGTAGATATTTACCTAAGCTATTATATCAGCACTTTCTGAACAGACAGCCTCCACGATCAGTTGGTACAAGAACTGCAGGCTTATGGGAACAAAACAATCTTCAAGGTCCCCTCTAAGTTGCACACCATCCTGGCTTAGAAACATATCACCATTCCTGGATCTAGATCTTGGGCCTCCCTATCCAAAAGCTTTATGAACTTGTGTCCACTGTCTGCAGTGGTTGAGGAAAATGCTCATCCCCTTCAAAGGGATAATGAGGGATGGACAATATTTGTTGAGTTTTGCACCTGAAAATTAAGAGAAAGCAGTACAATCAACGTACTTAATGTGTGAAAAGGATAGATCACTTCAGACAACTTATGCTGTAAACACCTTTCACTGAATGTTTTTGAGTTACTGACTGTACAGGCTGATATTAATTTTCATAAATCTTTCATTAAACAACAATACTTTAATGAACATGCAGGTGCTTTCTGAATAAGACTGCAAGAACCTTGTGTACCACTAATCGCAGAATTCCACATGTGCTTTTTTCTTGCATAGAGCATAAACCTCAGCAAAGAATTTTCTGGCCAGAACTGTCCTTTCAGATTTATTTCATTCTGCTAAATATTAGTTGGCACGTGGATAAAGAAACATGAAAGAAAAGTAAGAAATACTTGGAAGAAAACTAATCCAGAAAATAATGCAAGTAAGCTTCTGAGGCTTCAGAATCCAAAACATGCTCAAATACTTCACGTGAGATGCATTAAAAGAAATATGTGCAAATTGAACTGAAATTAAAAGAGATCATTTGAAAAATGCAGAAAGAATATGGTTAAGTTTCATGTTCATGTGAATTAATATTAAGTATTCAAATTTGGCTCAAATCAGACATTCTAAATTCAACTGGCACAAATCCATACGGTGGAAAATTATCCCATAAAATTTCATAGTTATGACCAGCTTCATCCACAGATGTGAACTAATTTGGCAAGGCACCACACAGCTTTAATGTGCATTCTAGGACACCAGTGTTTCTTCTGGCATGAGGCAAAGCATGAAATTAATAGATAGCAGCAAGCTAAAACCTCAATAAACATGATGCCTTAAATTCATTGCTGCCGTTAAGTGGGCAGATTAATGTGTTCATTGCATCAGCTTGCTCCTGCCTAAGTTTACTTGCCTTCTCAACAGCAGCTCAAACAATTAAAAAATGGGAAGAATGCAAGGCACATAAACTCATGTGTAGTGTTAAAGGCAGCCCCAAGCCAATTCCCTCTAACATATTTGGAGAGTGGCAGGCTAACCTGACAAACAGATGAATTTGGCACAGGTCTTTTGCAGCATGAGTTTAGTTTACAGCAGATTTCTAATCCTTGACATGTTTCAGTTAAATTGCTTCATAAACTCAACAGTCCATATTTTACTGAACGAACACAATCAGAAAACTGGGGTGAATGTATAAATGTGACTATTATGTACAATACATAATTACTAAGCCAATTGGGGCATTCCTTAATGGTTATCAAGAGTCGACAGATAGAACTATTGGGTCTATTGCTAGACAGGAAATGCTACTTCTATTACACCAGTGTATGCAATGGAACATTCCTGCTAATGAATAGCTCTGATCATACTCTACAATTCTTTTTCAAACAGGCCAGCTGTCGAACTAATGTGCTCATGCTAAAATTGCAATGAATGGGTAAGATTTAGTTCTTTCATTAAGCAACATGCTTAAATTAATTTATTATACCCATTTTGAATGTAAATTTGAATTTGAATGTAAGTATTCAAATCTCAGATCGTTGGCTGCAATTGTAAAATGTTCACCATGTTTTACATGAAATAGTTCTTTCTACTGGAAATAAGAAAGTGCTGTTGCACAATCCCTGAATCTCAACCTTGCTTATGTAATCTGTGAAGCATTATGGGAGACATTTGTCCTCTTCAGTGATTCAAAGCTTTAATATTAATTTATTCAAAACTCTGCTCATAAGGAAATAATTTAACATTTTTTAAGGAAGATTATTAAGAATATTAGTTCTGGGAGCTGTTCATCTCCTTTCCTCATTTAACTTGGTGGTTGATAATTTTTAACGCTCAGCAGCAAATTTTCATATTCATAACAATGAACCAGAGATCACACAGATGCGATATATTGCTTAAAAATGTGCTTTGGAAAACTACTTCGTTAGATATATTATGATGAACATACAAAGTTCAAGATCATAATTAGAGTATGCTGATGACAGGTGGAGGTAGACTACACACCAGTCCAACTGGAATGTGTAGGGGTTGGCAAAAGCCAAAAGGAAGCAGAGTTCTTGAAACACATCAATAAATCTCAAGTCTATGCCTTTTATCTGAGCCTAGTAAGACAGCTCATTTTGGATAGCTGCCTATCTACAACTGAAAGTAGGTCCGGCAAATCTTTCCCATTATCAAGGTACAACCTTCTAGTAATTATTGCGATTGCCAGTTTTCAATTATTTATGCAGCTGTTGGTCACCAGAGATTAACTCAATCTGGGCCAACGAAAGTGAGCACTGCTGTTATGTTTCCACAGCACAGAGAAAGAAAACAAAATACACGCCTAATGAAAAGCACACATGGGAAGCACTTTATTATTTCATCATCCTCACCTACTGAGATCTGGCACAACTACATGCTTAGGAAGAACCTTAATATTATGTGGTCAAGCAGGCTGCCAGTTTGTAATTTCCTCCCAGTTCATTCCAGAGGAATTTGGCTCCCATTTCCTTCTGACACACCAAGACTCCCAAACCCCTCATTCCACATATGCAATGCTGAACTGCTATTTACTTAACCACATACTAGTCTGGGGGAAGAAAGTCGACCAAGAGATATCTAGCTTCCTTGAAAATTAATTCAAAACTTCTCAAAATGATGTACAGCCGCATATGACAACCTATCATTACTTTGTTCAATTCCATGTTATTCTAAAATAGATATCTTTGCTGGTGCAGATAAGAAACTGATTTTGTAGGTGGGATTTGACATATATAATATTAAAGCATGCACAGCTGAAATTTTAGCTACTTATAACTTGTAGGTATAACGGTTAAACCAACACAATAATATTTCAACTAGTGATTCCCTGAAAACTTGTAGGTGATCATTATTAAATATGACAGACTACCACTCATAGGCATTATATATAGTAAGGTTCAAAATATTTAAACTTGCTTAAAATAGGATTTCATTGTAATCAGCCACACTATTGCTCAGAACAAGAATGGACTTCATTTTACTAAGTATGTAACTATTAATCAGACTGAATTTATAATAAATAATTTTCCAACAACTCATAATTTTCCTTAATGCACCGTTGGTACAATTAGATGAATCACTCAATACATTTGTGTAAAACAACTTAAGCAAGATTCGGTCAATTTTAGAAATAGTCTGAGAAAAAAATACCATTTGTTATTAATCTTTGCTAGATTTTCCATCATTCAGTGCCAGAGTTTCACAATAGTTAAGTTTCCAGGATCCACTTTCAATTTTTTGTACCACTTGCGGAGCATTTTAATATCACTAAAATGAGATTTGGCATGAAAAATAAGTAAAAACACAACTCTTCTTTCTACACTTTTTTTTTCTATTTGCCCCAAGCTCTTAACATGTTATTAGAATATACCATAGTTCATGTTGATGGCTTCATCGCACAGGAATGGCCCTTAACTTAATGAACAGTTTTAATAAATCACTGAGTTTAAATCTGTTTTATATCATGGACACAGACAGACAAGCACGTATCCTGCACAGAGGAGATCGTTAGCAAGGAAACAGGAAGCACAGTCTGAAAGGAAAGGTACTCATTTAAATGGACCAATTTTTCATATATATAACACCAGTGGAATTTTCCAATGGTGAAGATGTTTGACTATCGCCCTCCCTCCAGCTGTTATATAATCCTTGCTGGGGGAAGTACTGCAGGAAACCTCCACAGTGCTCCAGCCTCATATATATTCCAGTATAAGCAACTGAAGGCTGCAAACTACTTCTTTTGTTTTTAACATAAAATTATGTTTAATCATTGCTAGTGTGACTCTACCATTACTTTTTTCTAACACCATTAAAAAAGGAAGAAGTACTTAACATTGAAAAAGGGAATGGCTTAAAATAGGTTCAAAATCATTAAAATCAGTGAATGGTTGAAAAATACCATCTTGTTTTTAAGTACTTAACACCGCGGGCAGTAAGAAAGAAGTTCATTGAGAAACAGTGTTTCTGCAGAAAGTAGTTTTAATTATCCACTCTTTACCTCTTGACAGTGAATTCTCTAATGGGAGGACAGTCATTTTGCAAACCCAACAGTTAAGATTTCCCTGCGATAGTTGAATAACGTTACTCTAAGACCTTTTGCTTGGAAACAACGAAGTCAAACATACAAAACTGAAGATCTACATGGTCCAAGGTTAACTTGATATCACAACAGATAATGTTAAATTTCACTACATCCAGTGTCTAAGTGGTTGGTTGGCAGTCAATCATGGGTCAGATTTCAAGGGGAGGAGGTCTATAACTTTTCAAGTATTCAGTTCTCTTTGCTAAGTTAATAGATAATTTAGTATTTAAAACTATCTTTCAGTCTGGCAGTGAGACAGCTGCACAGCAAAACTTGAAAATTAAATTTCCTTTTAAGTGCAAATATGGAGCGTGATAAGCATATTGGTTTGGAGGAACAGATAACAGATTTATTAATTCACATCTACCACTATGAACTGAAAACTCTCTGTTTCGACTACACAATTGCTTTATTTAGCACTGAGATAGCTGAACATTCTTTAGAGAAGAAACCCCAACTAGTTCAGTATGGAGAATATATGTATTTCAATACTTATTTTTTAAATTAACATCTTAATGCTCATGGCTGGTACCATTGAAGATAATCGTGCTCTAAGTAATAAATAATTCCTTCAGTCTAGTATAAAATATTTCCAGTGTAGGATACAAAACTGTAGGAGGAGCTTATATTTAAGAATTAATTCTTTATTGGGAGCATTCAATTTTCAATAACTTGTACTTTCTTTTGTAAAACAAGGCACTGTTCTCATTTATTCTGTAATTGGAAGTCTATAGATTCATACAAGACAGCATCAGTACTGACCCATCCAACAATTTCACACCAGCCACAACATTCAGTGAGCTAGTCGCAATTCCCAACATATGGCCCGCATCCCTTTAGACCCCTGCCACCTCATGTACCTGCCTCATCCACTTCTTCTGGCAGCTCCTTCCATATACTCTCCACCCTCTCCATGAAAAAGTCCTTTCCCCTCTCACCCTCCTCTCCCCTACCAAAAAAAAAACTAAGCCGTTCACGATTCTAAACACTCTATAAGGTTGGCCCTCATTCTCCTACGTTCCAAGGAATGAAGTCCTAGCCTGGCCACCCTCTTCCTATGGCTCACCCCTCTGGTCCTGGCAATATCTCTTTAAATCATTTCTGCATGCTTACCATGTCATTCTTATAATAGAGTGGCCAGAACTGTACAGGGTATTCCAAGTGCGACATCACCAATAACTTACAGTAGAGGACATAAAATACCACAAAAAGTTAGTGCAAAGCTAGAGGAAACTTTTAAAAACCAACAGACAGTAACTGAAAAGCAATAAGGTGAAAGCAAAAGATGAAATCTGAGTCCTGACGAAGCATTTTGGCCCGAAACATCCACTGTACTTCTCCCTATAGATACTGCCTGGCTTGCTGCGTTCCACCAGCATTTTGTGTGTGTTGATGAAATCTGAAGGTAAGCTAGTCAATAATATAAAAGAGTATACCAAAGGCTTTTCAGATATATAAAGAGTAAAAGAGAGGCAAGAATGGACATTGGACTGCTGGAAAAATGATATTGGAGAGGTAGGAATGGGGAATAAAGAAATGGTGGATGAAATGAATAAGTAATTTGCATCAGTCTTCACTGTGGAAGACTCCAGCGGTATGTTAAAAATTCAAGAGAATCAAGGGGCAGAAGTGGGTGTGGTCACTATTACTAAGAAAAAAGTGCTTGAGAAGCTGAAAAGTCTGAAGATAGGTAAATCACCTGGACCAGATGGATTACACCCCAAGGTTCCAAAAGAGGTAGCTGAAGAGATTGTGGAGGCATTAGTAATGATCTTTCAAGAATCACTAGACCCTGGAATGGTTCTGGATGACTGGAAAATTACAAATGTCGCTTCACTGTTCAGGAAGGAAGAGGGGCAGAAGAAAGGAAATTATAGGCTAATTAGTCTGATTTGAGTGGTTGAGAAGATGTTGGAGCCCATTATTAAGGATGAGGCTTTGGGGTACTAGGAGGCACATAACAAAATAGGCTGAAGTTAGTAAGGTTTACTTAAGGCAAAATCTTCCCTGACTAATCTGTTGGAATTCTTAAAGCAAGTAACAGGCATGATATACAAAGGAGAGTCAACTGATGTTTACTCTGATTTTCAGAAGGCTTTTAACAACGTGCTGCATGTGAGACTGCTAAACAAGATAGAAGCCCATGATATTATAAGAAATGTACTAGCATAGACATAAGATTGGCTAGCTGGTGAAAGGCAAAGAGTAGGAATAAAAGCAGCCTTTTCTGGTTGACTGTTGGTGACCAGTGCTGTCGTGCATGGGTCAAAGATGGGTCTTCTACTTTTCACATTATGTGTTAATGATCTGGATGACAGAATTGATGGCTTTGCGGCCAAATATGCAGATAGTTGGAGGGGCAGGTAGTGTCAAGGAAGAAGGAAGTCTACAAAAGGACCTTGATATTTAGGAGAATGGGCAAAGACAGAATATAGCATGGGGAAGTATATGGTCATGCACTTTGGTACAATGAATAAACGGGGAGCAAATTCAGAAATTAGAATGGAGGTGAAAAGGGACTCGGGAGTCCAGGTGCAGAGTCCCCTAAAGGTTATCTTGCAAGTTGAGTCAAAAAGACAGAAGGCCTAGGATAGGAAGTTCAATTGCAGCAGGTATGAAAACAGTTTTTAAGTTCAAAAATAGACTTTATTCATGATAAAATTATATATAGATAATAGGACAAAACAGTGCAAATGCCTTTCTCTCTTTAGTCAGTACATTACATTCTGTAAATTTTAAAGAGAGGAATAAACACCAATAAACAAAGTACAAACAAGAGAAAATCTGGAGATGCTGGAAGTCCAAGCAACACACACAAAATGCTGGAGGAACTCAGCAGGCTAGGCAGCATCTATGGAAAGAGTACATTTTGGACTGAGACTCTTCAGCAGAACTAAACATAGTACCTTTCCCATGATGTGGCCCCCTGACGTGATACCCAATAAGTGTTGGAAGGCCTTCCCCACTCCATGCCTTCACGTGCGTCGGCAAAAGGCCCAACTCTGTGATCCTTCCCCTCACAGCCTTGGCAATGATTGCACTGAGCCTCAGTGCTTCCCTCAGCCTGTACTCCAACAGATTGGACTGAGCCATTCTGCAGCACACTCTTACAGACATTTCGCTGTGCTGGAAGACCACCTAGTTTCAGAAATACCAAAGGGCATCCGTCACCAAGTTGATGGCCTTGCAGCAAGCAGCAGTTGATGTCAGTTGTGGTGTGTATCTCTGGGAACAGCTTGTGGAACAGAGAGTCCTCTGTAACACAGCTGCTGGGGATGAGCTGAGCACAGACCCTTGAGCCATCTCCATACTCTCGTAGCATCAAAGAGGTGGTCTGGGTGACCACTTCTTCCCCACTGTGGTTGTCCTGAAAGCAGCATACTCTGGTGGTGATTTGACATCTGTAGAGGAAGGCTCTGACTAGGACAGCATCTCAAACAGTTAATCTGGTTTGAGTTTAAAGACATTTTACCTGACAGATTCAGTGTTTTACATTAGGATTCGCATAGCTTGGCGAGCCCAGTCAGATAAGGACGTATTTAAAGAGGAGGCTCCGTCTGAGGTACACAGCAACATCACATCAATTGAATGATCAGCCTTCGGAAGCCTGTTGGCTGTCCTCATGTGACACCTATGTATCTCCTTCTAAGCTGGAAATAGATAGGCTCAAGGCAGATTAGGGTCATGTACGGTGTTCAATAACCTGCCTCACCCAGAGCCCACACTTCACCTCACGTTATCTGTTGTGTTGCCATCTCTCGTTGCCCAGGCTGAGAACTGCTGTTACACATTTTACAGTGCCAGAAAAAGAGTTCTGCAAAACAAGCCACGTAGGGAACTCCCATCAGTTTTCTCACGATGCAGGACTTCTATTGTGGTGTGTTTTGGCTCAAGCTCACTGGTATTTTGTTTGGTGACGTACGTGGGAATATCTGTGAATCCAGTGGTTTTCTGCTTTATCTTTAGAAATTAATATTCAGTCTATGTTCCCAGGAGTGCTGAAAACTGACATGATTTCCTGGAATTATTTAAACAGAGCAGATAAAATGCCATTTCTACCTGCACCCAGGGGAATGTCAGGTACCTCTGAGGAAAAAAGGGAGAACAGAACGTTGTATTGTGACATGCACATACATCATTACACAACTCATGCCAGTGATCCCTCCTGCCCAGCTCATACAGAAAATGGCAGGATGAAGATGCAGAGATTTACTTTACAACATATGGATTTTGTTATGCAATATGTCAGTGCTAAATCCCAGGAACCTATGCTGGCACAAAACAGCAACTGCTGATTCTGCAGATACTGCAAATCCAGAGACAGAGAAAACGTGGGAGGGACTCAGCAGGACAGGCAGCATCTATGGAGAGGGAAAAACAGTTGACATTTTGAGCCGAGACCCTTGAATGTCCTGATGAAAAGTCTCGGCCCAAAAAATCAACTGTCTATTCCTCTCCAAAGATGCTGCCTGACCTGCTGAGTTCCTCCAGCATTTTCTTAGTGAAGCCTGATAACTTCCCTTCACACAGAGTTTTGAACAGCTAGCATTCAATAATAAAGCAGTATTGATGATAGAAGAAGGGGAAATGGACATATGGAGAAAGGGAATTCCTATCATTTGCTGTGAGGACTGGACCCTGTTGTCGGTTCAACTATAAGTGGATTTAGTAGAGAATATTAAAGGCAGTTCTTGATATAAAGAACAGAATTTTGAGGTCAGATGTACTGTGAGTTACGTAGTTGGTGCTGTGGCTATTTATTGCCACTTTATTAGTATTTTTTTTCTGGGATTCCTGTCAGGGGCCTTGATGATTGATTTGTTTATTGAGATACAGCACCGAGTAGGCCCTTCCGGCCCTCCGAGCCGTGCTGTGCAGCAATCCCCCAGTTCCATCCCAGCCTAATCATGGGGCAATTTACAACTTACAAACCAGTGCTTCCTTAGACTGTGCGAGGAAACCGGAGCACCCAGAGGAAACCCATTCGGGCATGGGGGGGAGCAGACAAACTCCTTACAAGTCACAGCTGGAATTGAACCCGTGTCCCCTGTACTGTAAAGCATTGTGCTAACCACTACAGTACCATGCCACCCCAATGATATCCTATAGGAGACCATCTTATAAGAGCGTCCTCGTTGCAATATTAAAGGACACACTTGAACAGCAGAAACAGGTTATGTTGATATAAAGCCTTGAAAGTAATAAAATATCCTAAGTTCTTCACAGAAATGATTGCAAACTAAATTTGACACCTAATCAAGCAGGAAGGTAAGACAGATGACAATGAGTTTAATGAAGGAGGTAAACTTAAGTAGGCTTTTAAGGACAGAAAATAGGAAGAAAGAAGGAAAGCTTTTAAGAATGAATTGCAAAACTTTGTCTTGGTAGGTAAAGGGATGGTTACCATGGTGATAAGATTATAGTTCAGGAATGATCAAGAGGTCAGGATTGCGAGAGCATGGTAGAGCCAATGGAAGAGACAGATGAAAACTAGCCGGGTTTCATAGAGTTCAGATTTATCTAAACTGGCATATGTAATCACCCAAAGTGTAGCAATTACTTTTTGGAAAAAAGACGAGTAGGTTCAGAACTGGAAGAGAATGCGGGATTGTGCTCCTCTTCATGAGGGCCTGCACTGAAGTGCTGGGCACCAGGTGAGAGATCAGCAGCAGGATCCAGTGACACTAGTTTTCTATGACATATTCATCCATTGGACATGGACCTCTTCCTTGCCTGCTCTGCTTCAACAAATATTCTTCACCCAGTGGGTGACCACAGGCTCTGACCTTCACACATCAGCCTCCGTCAGCAAAGTAGAGGACACTGGACAGGGAGGTCACTCCTACCAAAGCCCTGGCCTTTGGAGATGGTAAGTGTGAGCATCCTACAGCAGCTGGGTGACAGAATTAAGTATCAGACAGCCATATCCACTGTCATGAGCCTTGTACTGCACTGTACATTAATGTGGACACACCACACTGCAACTTAAGTTGGTACATAGTAATGACTTTTTACACAGTTATCATTCTCTTTCTTACTCCTTGTTCGACATCCATCCCATGTCCTGTTTCAACAAGTGATGCAAAGGCATAAATACAGTCAACAAGATCTGCAACATCTGAATTCAGAGCAAGTTTAGGCAACTCAGCCCTGCGAGCTTGTTCTGCAATTTAAAACGATCATGGACGACCTGATTTTCTTTGCCTATCATAACCTTTCATCCAATTGCTGACAAGGTCTATCTTCTTCTGCCTTCAAAACGTTCTACTTTGCTTTGAGGACAAGTTCCAAAAACTGATTGCCCTATGGGGGAAAGAATTTCACCTTATTTCTGTGTTAAACAAGCAAACCCACATAGTTCACTCATGTTGTAACGTGAACAAAGTCCCTGGAAAGACACTGAAGCTAGTGGATACTGAACTACTTTATTGAACAAAATGAAACTCTCTCAGTGGAAGAGGCCTGTTTGACCCAATGTTACATGACATTTTACCTGGTAAAGATCAAAGGACAATTCTATATTTACAGTGTATCTACAATGCTTCCTTTGAATTGCATACAATTTTCACACCTCCTTCTTCGCACCCACACTTCAGATACTCAAAAATGAATGCAGAATTGTCTGTTTTCAATTAACTGGCCCAGGAAACTATTGTCCAGGGCTGCATTTAAAATTTAATCTACAATCCACATTCAGGTCTAAAGACTGGTTGCAGATGTTAGTTACTGAAGTTAATATTTTGCTATATCACCTAACTCCAGAACTTGCCCCCAAAATGGTGACCCTTCTTTCTAGATTGTCCCATATGAGGAAACATCCTCTCCACATCTTTCATTCCAAGACTCCTCAAGATCTCATATTTTTCAAGTTGCTTCTCTTTCTTCAGTAGATAAAAAGCTAGTCTGTTCAACTCTCCTTCATAGGACATGCCCCCCATTGCAGATATTAGTCTAGTAAACCTTCGCCTTATATGATTCCTCGATGATGAGACCACCAATGTACATTGTACTCCAGATGTGGTCTCACTATTTCCCTAGTTAACTGAAGTATAACCTCTCTATTTCTTTATTCAATTCCCCAAGCAATAAACATTCGCATTCCTACAATTTGCCAGTAACCTGCTGTACTTGCATTCTAGTCCTCTGTGAATCATGCACTGGGACTCTAGATCTCTCTGCAGCTCAAAATTCTGAAATCTCTCACTTTTCAGATAATATGCTTCGTATAATTTCTCCTGCCAGAGAAAAAAAATAACTTCATGAGTAATACTGCTACATCCCTGGGAACATCCTTCGTTCTGCTGTGTTTTCAGGCTCACAGGTATTGGTGTGACCTTTATTACAAATCAGATTTTCTTCTGCGCTAGTGGCAATCAACAAGTCACCTGGTGTCTAGACAATCAATAATCTACTAGCTGCAAGAATTAATTCTTCATGTCTTGAAAGATCTTGGACAAAGACTTGAGTCCACAGGGTAAATTTGTGTATAAGCAGATATTTGTGTGCGTGTGTTAATGTTCAGGCATTGCTATCGACATTTGCCAGCAGGTGTAGGCATGAGTGGAATTCAATTCTGTCAATCAGTTCTCTCTTGCTAGCTCTATGAACACATCTTACAAGACTAGTAGTTAATGTTGTTTGTCCTTTATGGCTCGAGTTACTGCTATTATATTTAATTGCATGGCTTTGTGTACTTAGCACAGAGTTATTGTTGGTCTGGTGGGAAGAACAAAACAGGATTATTACAAATGGGTGCTTGATTGTTGTTGAAGGGCCTGCTTCTATGCTGTATGACTTTCTGATTAAATGCTTGTGGTCAACAAAAAACATTAGGTGATCAGTGGGTATCCTAATGCCATGTCTGTGGAGCAGATATTTCTCTGTATTGCAGGAAGCCAATGAAACAGAAGGGCAGAGCTGACCCTCACTCCAACTGATGTCATCACTGATATTGTCTTAATGGCCAGTCAAAGCAAGACAAAGCATCCCTCACTGCATTTGTGCGCAGACAACTGGAGGGTCAAGCTGTCATGGCAACCAAGGTGAGTGGTTCTGGGTTCGAATCCAGCTGGCTCCTTACACACTTTCCACCCCTGCTGGGTTGAGCATCGACATAGCAACTCAGCCTCGTAAAAAAACAGACAAATGCTAAAGAAGCAACAAGGCTCCCACCCGATGCGCCATAAGGCGCGGAAAAGAACAGAAACAACTGGAGGATCCTTCAAACATCTCCAGAAGATCTTTGAAAGGATCCAATAAAAAAGCAGTTGAGGCCATCTTGAGAGTCAGAGGTAAAGCATAGTCATCAGATCCAAGTATAGGAGGTTTTGTTGTTAGCAGTCTATAAAATGGTGTCTGTGCTATGCAGTACTAAGAAAGCTAATTCACTGCCTGTAATCCCTTTGTCCAGAATATTGCCACCGTGAGCAGGTGCAGGGCAAATATATACTGGCCCTTGTGTTGCTTATAAACTAAAATATAATCAACATTATTGCCACAGAGCAGCTGAGACTCTGCCAGATAAAAGTTTTTTTTTGCGTGTGAATTAGGCCTGCTGTTTCTCTATTGCATCATTCACGTTGATTGGATTTTCTTTTACATTCAGCGAATTTGCATTTTCTAGAACTAGTCCCCTTCTTGATGTTTTCCGTTGAATATCTGCACACATCACCATATGACCTTACCAATACAGACTGCTCCTAAACAAGCTGTTTAAAGAAATTCCTCCTCCTCCATCAATGCTGCAATTTATTGTACTCAAACCACCCTACCTGACTGTTTAAACATGAGTAAAAGAATTCCTCCCATTTTCCTCTGGTTTTCTTTACTGTCATACATCTGACCCAAATAAAGCATTTGTTATTGTCACCCTGCCAAAGATTTAGATTACTTTGAAATAAGTTTTGAAAGTCCAGTGTAAATGTTAATAGCTCGCTGACAGACTGAGATCTCATAACCAATGCAACAAGGCAAAGACACTCTCTGAGGCTTCTGGTGTTCAGTTATCAATGATAACTCATCAGTCATTACACATTTGGAAACTGCCTGTTCTTAACTTTTAAAACTGATATGCTCTTAAGGACAAAATCAGAGTTACTGTTTATGCCATAGTTTAGTATCGTATCCTGTTCATTTGAGCTGATATCTTTCACTTTGGTTAGCAGTAAAATAAATGACAAGATGGAAGTGGAAGACATTTGTTAAGTACACTATATTAACTGTGTAAAGTACGTACAATATCCCCTTGTTCATGTCACTATTAATTATTTCTACAATGTAAAGCGTGGGAACCCTGACTGAAATCCATTTACAGACTTCAATGTCGCGTCTGCAGGGCTTCTGTCTATCAAAGCCATCCTGGCTTTTCAGTGTTTCAAAATGTCCCTGACATTCAGAAAATTAAACAAAGAAAAATCTATTAAAATTAGTTAAGCTAATAAAAGTTCTGTTAAAAAATAAAAATAGCATTTTGAAACAAGGATAAATCTTGACAGCTTTAAATGACTAAAGAACTGTGCACAGGACATTTCAGACCTGTGCATCCTTGGTTAGGTATTTGCTCAGAACTTTTCAAGTCTCATCTTCAGAATTTTGCAGATGCAACAATGTGACGGGAAAATAGTGGTAAATGCAGGCAGCTGGCCCCACTCAGGAAAAATCAACCCTTGTCTTCACTGCTGAGCTAGTAACTAACTGCAGTATGCTCTGTCCCTAGTGGGCAACACACTCTCTGGCTTTACACAGTTAATAGAGAATTGAATAAATTGGTGGTATTTTCATATAACTCTGTGAAATACAGGTGTTCCAAAAAGGCATGGAGGGTGATATAAATGAATGGCTTGAGTTGTATATTTGAAATACTGACAATTTGTTGATGAGTCCATTTTTACTTTGAAAATATTTAAACGTGCAATTCATGTGGTTGTTACAATCCTTCTGGAGCCAAACAGGAATGGTATTAATGTTTTGACAGAAAATGTAAACAATTTACTGCAAAATGAAATGTGTTTTCTTTTAAGCTACTAATATTTCAAATAAAACAAAAACACCTGTCTACAATTCAAAAAGACAGAATTTGTCAGATTTTTAAAGATAATTCTTTATGTTTTCTTATGCAAATAGTGTGTCAGTGTAAGGTATGTTTCGACTGCTGAGATTGTCAGAGAGACTGGCATTTGAAACCAAACATCTTTCTAAAGAGCTTCCATTAAACTCTTTGATATATTTAAATCTGTGATTAAAATCTAATCTAAGCAACAATTTTCAGACCTTAACAATGTAATATATAAATATTTAAAGATGTAAATGTAGACAAAAATAGTACTGTATCCTCCCTTTATCCAGTGTTAAAATACAGAGTGTATTAGCAGCTTGATGCATTCCAGCCACTGCCATTTTGGAAAATTAGTTTTTAATCAATCTAATTCTCATTCATTGACTCAATTTGCATGCTTTGTTTAACCATGGCATGCGATTGACAACTATTGGTCATTTTCCTAAAGATTATAATTTTATTTGTAACTCAGAGAAGCTCAATAAATTGTTGTTATTAATTCCTTCAAGAATTCCTGTTTACAGATTTAAAATGTTCCGAGTAAGAACAACAACACATGGCCGCTCATTAACACTGGTAAATTTAATGATTAGAATGTTAAAAGGCCTGAACAAATTTGATATAGCAAAGTTATTTCCCATGGTCAGGGATTCTAGGACAAGAGGGCATGACTTCAGGATTGAAGGACATCCATTTAGAACTGAGGTGCGAAGAAATTACTTTAGTCAGAGGGTGGTAAAGCTGTGGAATTGTTGCCACAAGCGGCTGTGGAGACCAAGTCATTGGGTGCATTTGAGGCAGAGATAGATAGGTTCTTGATTAGCCAGGGCATCAAAGGGTATGGGATGAAAGCAGGGGAGTGAGGATGACTGGAAGAATTGGATCAGCCCATGACTGAATGGCAGAGCAGACTTGAAGAGCCAAATGGCCTATTTCTGCTCCTATATTTCATGGTCTAACACAGGCAGACCCTCCACTCCCTAGTAGCTCATCAGGAGTCAAACACAGACTCACGATTAGATTAACAGCATTCAGACACACATCTTCTTCATTGTACTTCTAGCCCAACCGCTCAGACAGCTGTGCGTCCAGCTACAGCTTTGGCTTGGATAGTTTCCCAATTACAAAACACTGCTGAACAGATAAGCTGTATTTGGACAAGGGCAAATACTGCTGCTTAGATCACAGGTTACAAAGAACATGATTGTTCCTAACAGGAAGAAAGCAGTAGATACCAAAGTCAAGAGAAAAGTAGAAAACAATATAGCCAAATTGCCATGATAGGAAGGAGTGATGACTACACAAAGCAAGATTTACTTTGATAAATGGGGCTCCTCATTGAAATATTTTCAGTGAAATGACATTGAAAAACTAATGAAGGGTATTGGAAAACTGCTGGCTCTTGAGCATAATTTTATATTGAATGGTCATAATGCCAGTTACATGCAAAAATAAGGTAAGTATAGAAAGCACAGAAGAGAGTTATGATTTCTTGGTAAAACTTAAAAGTAAGCCTACAATAAGTGTGCCATGATGGAAGCAACAGATCAGCAAGTTACTGGACAGCCTTCACTGGCTTTTCAATTAATCAATATTTTTGTCTAACAAACGTAGGACATTAATAAAGGTTTTACAACAATTAAAGGGAAGAGACCCAGGGTTTAGGATGAGAATACCAGGAATTCTGCCTTATTTCTGACCTCCTGGGATCATGTTGATGCTTCATAAAGTGTGTGCGAGGAGGCTTCTCCTCAGACACTCTCCACAGTTCTGTCTCCGTTAGTCAGTACCACAGGATCAATACAAAAAGGTAACACAGCCCACTGTTATTGACCCTGCCTTCACTGGCTTTGGTCGCTCCACATGTCCTTTTAATAGATGACAAAGCTCTACAAATGACCCAGACCCTGTGAAAATAGATACTTACAGTCAAGAGCCGGCTACCTCGTCCTTAAAATATAGTTGGCAGCATCTTGCTGGCTGTAAGCAATTGTTGTAACCACGTAATTCCTTGCCATGTCAAAGATGCAACTTTGTGACAGGGTTACCACCAGAAGACTATCTGGTTTAAAAGGTTTCCACACACATTAGTGATGCTGCTGGAATCTACAGCGTTTGCAGTTTCATCTGTCGGGCAAAGCAGGTGGATGCAAAAAGATAGAGACTATTATGTTTGAAGCTGACTTTCCTGAATTTCACCACAAGCTCTCCTTTTCTTCTCAACTTTAGAGTTGTGCCAAGTAGAAATACAACAAATATGCACAGTGACAATGTGCAGCCGATCACTTAACTCCCTTCCCAGCACTCACTTATATATGCTGAGTATCTCTGAGTACGACATCCAACATGTCATTGGTTTCAAAATGAACCAAGTGTTAACATAACTCTCAGTTAATAAGGATGACAACTTCTCATTTCCACCTCAGACCTGATGACAAATTGCTAGGATTGATTAGTTGAGGCATTGAGTTCAAAAGTCCAAAACCTATGTCGCAGCTTTATAAAACTCTAGTTAGGCCGCATCTGGAGAATAGCACTCAGTTCTGGTTGCCCCATTATAGGAAGAAAGTTAAGGTTTTGGAGAGGGTGCAGAAGAGGTTTACCAGGATGTTGCCTGGATTAGAGGGCATGAGCCTAAATGAGAGTTTAGACAAACTTGGGTCATTTTCTCTGGAGTGGTGAAGTTTGAGGTGAGAACTGTTAGAGGTTTATAAGATTTTAAGAAGTAGAAATATGGTAAACGGGCATTATCTTATTCCCAGGGTTGAAATATCTTATACCAGAGTGTAAGCATTTAAGTTAAGAAAGGGTAATTTCAAAGGAAATGTGAGGAGAAAGTTTTTACACACAATGTAGTGATAGAGGCAGAAACATTTGGGACTTTTTAAAGAGATGTTTAGTTAGGCAGATGAATAGGAGGAAAATGGAAGGTTATAGACATTGTGTTGTCACAAAGTCACATCGATGAGTAATCCTGGGAGGAAGAGATCCAAATTGCAGCAGAGCTTAAAGTGGATTTACTCATTCTTACTTTAGAATAGCTTCATTTACCAATTATATGTACTTCCTTTCCTGATGGGCATTTTGTGAGGCAGTGGTTAAGTTATCAGCCGAGGAAAATGACAAATGTTCAATTCTCACTAGTGGTGCTAGACTTTAAATTCAGATGATAACTTGCATCTCTTTTAATAGCTATTCATAGTGAAAACTACAAAATGACTGATTGCTGCAAAAAACCCAACTGGTTTAGGGGAGGGAATGTATCCTTATTCGGTCTAGTCTGTGTTACCCCAGACCATCTATGAGGCTAGCTCTTAAATGGTTTGGCAATTCACTCAGTCCAAGGACAAATTAGGGCTAGACAATAAATCCTGGCGAGATTGCAATAGACAGATAGACAGACAGATAAAAAACATTTGAAAATAAGAATAATTATTTTCTCATAAGGCCTTGAATTTGGCAAGATATTAAGTCCAAATTATGTAAACTTTAGAAACCAGTTCACAAGAGTATAACATTTTCATGTCATACAGAGGAAAATGTATTGGTCAAAGGCGATAGCGAGTAAGTGCAGCATTAAGGCAGAGATAAAATTTCTGTAACCGCCACTATAACAACAATTAAATTCAGGGATGTTTCACCAGGCCAAAATCAGAGAAATGCAGATATCTTGAGTGAGATATCTAGATAGCTGTGTCTCCCAGAAGTGAGGAAGAATTTTGCATTTCTCATATTTTCATATTTTGGTAATAAAAGAAGGCCATTCGGCACACTGCTGGGTGTCACAGAAATTCATCTAGTCCATTCCCTTACATTAGAACATTAGAACATTTTTTGACAAGAACAGGCCATTTGGTCCAACAACGCTTGCTAAATCCTTATTCACATACTTGACTTTAACCTGTTCTTTCACATGCCTGTCACCCGCTGGTACCAGGCTAGTTTTTGAGTAGCTAATCATTCTACTAACCAGCAATTCTTTCACGCCGTGAGGTAATTTGATCACCAGGGGAAACCCACGTAATTACAGGGAGAAAGTGCAATTTCCACACAGATAGCCACAGGGATCTGGACTGAACCCATGTTATAGGAACTGTGAGACAACAGCACTAACCACTGTGCCAATGTGTCAAGGGCAGCAGCAGGGATCTGGACTGAACCCATGTTACAGGAACTGTGAGACAACAGCACTAACCACTGTGCCAATGTATCAAGGGCAGAAATTTTTAAAGCAGCTTTTTACTTGAGGGGAAGCCAATGCAGGCCATCACAGGGGTGAAAATAGCCATTCAACATAGGGATAAAAACATGCTCCAAAACTCGTCGCAGAGTCAAAGATAGTAGCATGACGACAAGTAATTCAAACTCCTTGCTAAGGAAAGGAATTAAAGCAGAGAAGGAAACATGAGTCAATGACAAAGGACAATTGCTTCAGTCTCCCCAGTAGAAATGTATTTACTGCCCAATACACCACTGGCATTAGGGCAGCAGTGAAGTTCCTCAATCTCTGGAAGTGTTCAGGGTGCTGTTCAGCATCCCGGTTTTCACCTCTGTCAGCCATGCAGGTCCCAGTTGGAGACACACGAATACCGTCGCACTCAGATGTAGAAGGATTCTTTGTTGCTGTTTCCGTAGCAGTTTTGCTATACCAGTCAGGGTTGTTAGCCCTGAGTTGAACCTCCCTGAACCTGGAGGACCAGTAGATCACTCTTAGTCTGGCCTCTACCCTTTGATTTGTTTGGCATGGGCAACCCTACCTAGAGCCAAAGCATAAAGCCCTGACCCCAGCCAGCATAGTTCTCTGGGCCATTGAGGCACATAAGCCCCCACACCACAACAAGGTTCCCCGTAGATAGCTGATGAGATTTTCTGCTTATCCAGTGCTCTATGTCGGAAGTGGTGTCAGAGCATTTCGGGCAGATCTTGTGCTATCAGATGATAGTAGGAAAGAGCGGCATTCAAGGTAAGCACAACAGAATGGTGCAGTAGGAAGCCACTGGAGATAATTCTCTGGGGCTGTTCCTGGAAAGGAAGGAATGGATCAGGCAAATGTGCTCCCCACCAGATGGGTAACAGTGGACTGTGTAACAAGAAGTTTGGAGTGTGCAATCAGCTTTTAAGGCTGCAAACAGCTGATGAACAGGGAGTGACTAGCTTTGTCACCAATATCAAGGATATCATTAGTGACTTTCCACAAAAGAAATTTTTCATACTGTAGCAGGATGTGAATCTGTGTAGAACAAGTCCAACAAGGAGTTTCAGGAAATTCAGGATGAGATTTTGCAGATGGTACAATGAATAGGGGTTTAGGGGTTATGGGGTGCTTTTATAAGGAGGGTGGCTGGTGATAGAGAAGGGCAACCAGGGCAAGAGTGGAACTTGTGCAGTTAGCAACTTAGAGTTGTCCAGGGAGAGTAGATGGCTGCACTGATGGAAAGGTGAGGCCAGATATATAGTGACAAATTATAGGAGAGAATCTATTCTTCTCTATTTAATGGAAATGGTGCTGAGCAAATATCAGTTTTTGTTATAATTAATTCCACTTAATTGTGCATGTGCAAATGGAAATGAGCAAGGGTTTAAGAAGATAATTGGTTATGGACAAAATAAGATGCTATCCTTATTTGGAAATTAGATATTTTGATTGTCTTTTGTGTATTTCAGCCAGGCCTTTTTAATTGCATGCCTTTTCAAGTTATTGAGGTACTATCATCACCCATTAAAATTAAAGTTTCTACATTTCCTGGCTTTAGTTCATTAACCAAAAGGCATTCTAATATATCAAGAAGCAGAGAACACAGATGTTAGGCTTCTGAAATGAAACAAGAAACTGCAAAGAGGAAGCTAGATCCTGATGAAAGTCAGCAGCCTCAAAGGATTACGCGGATCCCCTCCACTGCTGCTCTCTGGCCTGTTGAAGCTTTCAGCATTTTCTTTATTTTTTTAATTACAGTTTAACTTGTGCTTGAAAGGCCTTGGATTACTCTTTATCTTCCATCAAACAGGGTGTGTTGCAGCTCAACTTGACTATCGAAATGCAACCGAGAAGGTGGAAAGTGAATGGCCTCATCCACTGGACTCTGGATAGTGTTACTGCCCCTTCCCCCATCCACTGGCCTCTGGATAGTGTTAATGCCCCTTCCCCCATCCACTGGACTCTGGATAGTGTTAATGCCCCTTCCCCCATCCACTGGACTCTGGATAGTGTTAATGCCCCTTCCCCCATCCACTGGCCTCTGGATAGTGTAAATGCCCCTTCCCCCATCCACGACACAAGCGAGCACTTTAGGTGATTCTTCCATTCAACACCCAGTCCTATGATTGTCCCTGCTTCAGCCACATTGCTGCAAACGGGCCCTATAATGTTGTAAAATATGTCACATTCTTTGCGGCCGAGGCGTCCATCAAGTCTTATTGCTTTGGCATACACTGCTTGCTTACACCCATCATTCTTGAGTGTCAAATGCTGTTTAACGAGAAAGACAGATGAGACTTTCAAAGCAAAATGTATCTATAACTGTTTGCTGATATATACATTAGATCTCATTTAGTCTAATATGTGGTTTTTCAAAAGGACAACATTACCAGTGGTGATTTATCTCCTTCCGTCACAAGTAACCCTTTCATTACAAGCTTACTTTTTAGGGTATCAGGAAATTTTTATTCCAGTGTAATAACAGAACTAACTTACAATGAAAATTTTATGCTCCCTTCATGAAAATTGGAGATAAATGAAAATAGTAGGGCAACGATTCTGTTTTATTAGAGTTGCTCAATTTGTTACTACAATAAAAGGGGAGCATTTTGCAAATCTTTTCCTGCACATCAGCTTACATTTACAACCAGTTGGAAAGCTTACAGAGACAATGTGAGCTATTCTGTTTTGAATACTGTCTGAGCTTTCAGTACAATTTTAATGCATACCCTTGCTTGCCATTCTTCTTTGTAAATTGTAGTCTTTCCTTAACATCGTTTCACAAATCAGCAACAGTAATTTATAGCAGTTTGGCAGCCTGGGCTAATGACTAATATTGGAGTGTTAAATATATAGGCTTCTAATTTTTAGGGTTGCAGTACCTTTCCTGTAATAAGGAACATGGGTTTGAGAGTGCCATGTTGATACTGCAACAGGCATTCTGTCAGATCAAAAGGAAAGTACAATGAAGAAGGTCATTTGATCCATCTTAGCTCATCCATTCAAAAGCGGCTTACAGGCACCCCCGTCACGGCATCCATAAATGATTCCAGGATCTTTGTTTCCGCTATTAGACATTCATTCCCTGAGCTGGCCGCTGTGTGAAGAACTTCCTGATGTCAGCTTTCCTTTTGCTAATTTAAAATAATTTTCTCTGGAACCTGATTTCAGAACGGCTTAAATAAGTGGCAGTATTTATGTCTTTTCCATATGAAGGCTTGGTTTATGTTTTATGGTGCACAGCTAGAAAAAAGAGAGAGATGTTAAAAATACTTTCTGAAGGTAACTTAATTCTAACTTGTTTCCTTAGGAGCCGATAGCAGCTCATTAAATAATAGATTCCCAACTTTGATATTTGATCTGTGCTGAGTCAAAATTCTTCAGGGGTGTGATTCCAGATGTTTATCTTCAGCTTTCAAATGATGAACTAAAGAAGTTGCCTCATGTTATGAAGGTGAGGTGGGATGTCTTGGAGATGGAGGTCAGAACACATCTGAAGTCAGCCAGGATGCCCTGGCTATGCCTTGTCCATCCATACTAAAATAAACTAAGAGGGAGCAAAGTTAGCCTTGGGTTCTGCACCACTGCAGGCATGTCCTGATCTGATTCAGGCTGGAGGAGCTGCAATGGTTGCTGCTGTTTAGCATCATTCATTGTCCAGGATCAGATGTGAGACATTGCTCCAGAATGTGGCACAAACTCATCAGCACCCTGTTCCTTTCAAGAAGGAGTAAGGTTGTACAAATGAGATACAAAACTTGAAGTATAAGAAAACATGAACAAAAATGTCTGGTTTATAAATTCATCTGATTCTGATTTCATTCACAAGTTCACAGCTGTGTCCCAAAGGGTTACTTTTCATTGATCTTCAAAGAAAAAAATCCCAAAAATGACCCAAGAATGTCTATTAACAGAATGATTCAAACAACTACTATCAAACAGCACAAGCTAGGGAAAATTTCAACATCCATATTTCACCAGCAACTGTAACGTAGAACACTCTTGTCAATAAGGAAAGCATAAAAATAACTTTAAAACCAAGAGAGCTCAATAGGCTTTGGCATTTCAAATTCTTAGAGGGAATAAAACACAACCTTATAACCCACTGATGAACCAATCCTAGTCTATCCTCCACTCTTTGAACCGTTTGGCATGGTGACTCTACCAAGAGCTAAGGCATAATGCCGATTCCAACCAATGTAGCTCTCTGAGTCATGGAGGCACAGGAGCCTCTAAACCATGACAACTCCAGCTCTGGGGGCTCAGCTGAGAGTTAATAACCCCGACTGGTAAAACAAAATTGCTATGGAAACAGCAAAGAAGAATCCTTCTACATCTGAGTGCGACGGAGTCTCTGCCCAGGACTTGCATGACGGACAGCAGTGAAAACCAAGAGGAAGCCCTGAATACTGCCCAAGATGAGGATTGTCATTGCTGCCCCAAACGCCAGCAGAGTAACAGGCAATGACCTCCTACTGTGCAATGGGCCACTCTATACAGATTACTAAGTCACTAAGTACTGATCAGTGGATCACGGGGCGCTGCTCATTGGGTCACTGAGTACTGATCACTGGATCACGGGGCACCGTAATCTCAGCGAGGGCACCATTACCAACAATATCAAGTCTCCAAAGAGAGAGCAGCGCCAGATACAATGGCTGCCAGCCAAAGTGAACGTGGCTTACTCCTTCAATCGATTCTGTGTAAAATATCTAGCAACTTCAATCAAAGCAGCCAACTTCAAGTAACTGAGAGATTAAGAACAGGGGAGGGGTGGAGGAGGTTTTAGATACAAAATCAAAAGTGAGGTTTAGTATGGAGGTCCTCAAAACCTCTTCAGACAGAAAGTTATATGAACTACTATCCATGTCGATGCTTGAACTGAAATCTGCATCTGAAGTTCAAGCTGGAAAGCTCTCCCCTAGCTGTGCATAAATGGCAATGTCAACATCTATTACCTTTCCCAATGGCAGTGAACTGCCTCCTAGAACCTCTCTTGCAAAGGGGTGAAGCTGTTTGCACAGTGCTGCTGGGATCTGATTCAACATTGAAGAAGGATCAGCAATAAATTTCCAAGTCAGGGTGACACAGAAGTGAAAAGTGATCATGTTCTGATGCACCTGCTGCCTATCTCCTTCCAGGTGTAGGACCTTATGGTGCTGCAGAAGAATGAGGAACTGCTCTGCATCTTGAAGGTGGTAGGCCTGGTGCTCATGGTGCAAGTACTGACTGTTTACAGGGACGAATTCAGTACCAATCAATCAGACGCGTTGCCCTGCATGAAGGAAAGCTTCTTAAGTATTATTGGTGGAGGATTTATCCACTCAGGTGAAGGTTTTTCCATGACCTATTTGACATACTTTGTAGATAGTGGAAAGGCTTTGGAGGTAGGAGGTAAATCACTTGCCAAGAATGCCTAGTCTCTGATCTGCTCTGAAACCATAGGAATAATGTGACTTGAGAAATTATGTTCCTAATAAAAGGAATGAGATGGATGCAGAAGCAAAATGAGTAAATGAGATTGAAATTAATTGCCCACACTGAGAGTAAACACTGACCTGGTCTGTTGAATATTCAATTTATATCTTACAACTTCTATATGACTCTATGTTTCTAGCTGTTTACTTAGAGACTTTAATGACCCTAGGGACAAATCCCAGGTCAGCAGACTGCAGAGGGCAGGAAAGAGTAATTTCACAGCAGTTCATGAGTCCAGCTCTTTATGCCCTGATCTCACCTCTTTTGGTTCACAAACCTCTACTTTTGGAAGACTGAGGCCAGCGCTGCTCACAGGTGGCTTGGCTCTACCTTTCCTTTAGTTGATTCAGGCAGTATTTCAAAAAACCACAGGGAGTCAGGCTTCAGGTCTAAAACAAAACTGACGCAGTAACCCCCATCAAGCAGCATGTGCAATTCTTAGCGGCGGTAGGATAATACATTCTTTCTCTGTGCCACAAGGTAAAACATCCCTTCTATGCACAAAACCCTTCTGGGGAAATGTCATGCTAAGGATGTGTGGACTCTGCCTGGAACTTAGTTAACAGCAGGTGGTCTGAAGGTCATTGCTGGAAACCCATACAGCAGCATAGCTAACAAAGAGACAGATTAGGTCGAGAATGCTAGATGGATGCTCCACATAATGCAGTTGCTCAATTCCACAACGTCTCTTTCATGTCCATTGATCCCCATAACTATCAAATCTCTAGCAACATACCCTGATCCTAGTAGAGTTCAAAGTTGAAAGTTGAAAGTTCAAAATATGTATACCACATACAATCTTGGGATTTGCCTTCTTGCGAGCAGCCACAAAACAAGCACAATAGAACCTACTAAAAAACCCCACACAACAAAAACCGCCAAGTACCCAATGTGTGAGAAAAGAACAAACCATGCAAACAAAGAAGAAAGTAAACAAATATCATGAACTGTAGAGTCCTCAAACATGAGTCCACAGTCATCAAGTTAGCTTAGCGCTGCAACCAGTTGCGCAGCTGGAGGCCACAACTGTGGACCCAGAAACCCTATTTCCAACGTGCCCATTATGTTACTTTGTAAATATCCCCTCCAGAAGTGCCCATGTAACTAAGTGCCATCAAATCTTTCTCAAAGCATCAAACTCTTCCTCTATTTTTAATCAGTGTCTACTTCTGTTCCCTGAGTGCTTAAAAGTGACTTCTCTATAGCTAGTAGAAGCAGTACATTCCAATTTTCCATAGCCAATTTTGATTGGAGGGACATTTCAAAAAATATTCTGGAACATTTCAATGCTAATAACAGCAAGTCTCAAGCACCTCCTCATCTGGGATTGTGGCAAATGCGGTATAGAGTACTTGTACCAAAGTGATTGCTGAATCTCATCCTCTACCACCACTCTTATACTCACTCCACTTCGAAGGATGACACTTCATTATTGTGAGGGAGAAGAGAGAGAAAAATTGCAGAATAAGGTGCATGGGAAAGACCAGACCATGCTGAGGCATTACATCAATGACCACAACACCTACCTCCACTTATTATGCCTCAAGAAGGACCCTTACCACCTGGGACATGCTCCCTTCTCATTATTAGCATGTGAATTCAATAATTCAGTAATATTTGAGCAATTGTGTAAATATATTGTTTGACTAAGCATCCTTTGTCGTTTAAATAATTCATTATGGTTATATGTAAAAACACGTGAATTGCACACGTCATGACACCACACGTGATATCTAAGCACCTCATTTCAAGTAAAAGAGTGACGTTCTACGAGGCTGTGGTGGCCAGTGCTATCATGTTTGCTGTTGTGTGCTGGGGCAACAGGCTGAGGGTAGCAGACACCAACAGAATTAACAAACTCATTCGTAAGGCCAGTGATGTTGTGGGGGTGGAACTGGACTCTCTGATGGTGGTGTGTGTAAAGAGGATGCTGTCCAAGTTGCATGCCATCTTGGACAATGACTCCCATCCACTCCATAATGTACTGGTTAGGCACAGGAGTTCATTCAGCCAGAGACTCATTCCACCGAGATGTAACACTGAGCGTCATAGGAAGTCATTCCTGCCTGTGGCCATCAAACTTTACAACTCCTCCCTCGGAGTGTCAGACACCCTGAGCCAATAGGCTGGTCCTGGATTATTTTTCACTTGGCATAACTTACTTATTATTATTTAATTATTTATGGTTTCATTTTGCTATATTTCTACACTATTCTTGGTTGGTGCGGCTGTAACGAAAACCAGTTTCCCTCAGGATCAATAAAGTATGTCTGTCTGTCAGTCTGTTAGCCTCGTATCTCTCGGCTCTCTTGTTTTTCTTTGAATTAGTTTAATGTTTTGGAGTTACAAAACATAGTTACCATCAGGGAGGAGATGTTGAAGAACTTAGGAACAGCTTCCTCCAATCTGACATCATATTTCTGAGCTTTCCACAAACCCATGAACTTTGCCTTGCTAGAGAACCCCTCTTCTGCACTGTTCATTGATCTTTATTGTAGTTAATTTATATCTTGCTCTGTATTGCTGTCACAAAACAACAAATTTCACAACATATGTCAGTGATAATAAACCTGATTGATTTTGATTCTGATTCAATGCTGAATTGCCGGAGTGGGACACTAGGTAATAAACAACTCAAAACCCCCTTGAACCTCAACCAGCAGGGGCTCACAAGAATTTCTGACCGCTCAGCCCACGGGTGCTGGATACGCCACCTTCGGCCCCCCTCGGCCAATTTGATTACTGTGTGATGAAGCGCACAGTGTTTTAATGTAAGGTAAAAAGAGAATACTTTGAAAGTAAGGAAGATGGGAAAGGGAATTCTTCATTGACTATGATGATAGTGAACCAAATCCTGCTTTGCACAGCCTCTGGTTTTTCTCTCCATTTCCAGATTTCCTTTCAGCCTTGGATGGTATTGATGATCAGCTGTGCTCCCAATGAATCTATTTATAATCCACTGACCCAAGGGGGTTTTCAGAGCATGAGGTAGATAGGTGGTCCAGGCAATATCATGGATTAATCTCCCTGTAAACTGCTGTCCCCTCCCCAACCCCATACCCACAGTGAACTACACATCGGAATTCTTTTCTCCGGTGAGGTTCCCACATCTACTTTCTCTGTGCGTCACACACCAAGTACAGGTACAGTGTTGAAGTGTCTCTCTAAAGATGTAGAAATAAACAATATAGTTCTTTTCACTATAGATTACAGGACTAACTCTCTTAATTGCTTGTTTATTATTTGATATCTTGTACAGTTTATGCTTTGTTAATCTAGTCTTTTTCTCCCTTTATATTGTGAGTGTAAAAACACTACAGCAGCACTGCCCAGTGTTAGTTTTACACACTCATACTCTGCACTCCAAATTGTTCTAATAACTCTTCTATGTGACTTGGCAATGTAGAATTACCAGTGTTAACATGGGAAAACCTTACATTAGAAATTATTGTTTCTAATGTTAGTGAACTTTGTGACACAGGGTTTCACTATGAGTTTGACAGAGACATTGACTCAACTAAAATAAATAGTCTAATAACAGTTTTAAAGAAGCAGACAAAGAGAATTCTCCTTCATC
The DNA here is from genome assembly GCF_030144855.1 of Hypanus sabinus. Lineage (NCBI taxonomy): Eukaryota > Metazoa > Chordata > Chondrichthyes > Myliobatiformes > Dasyatidae > Hypanus > Hypanus sabinus. Next base: position 28,956,289 of record NC_082709.1, on the reverse strand, counting down.
AGCACGGTGTTGGCTGATCAGTACAACAGATGTAGTATGCGTCTTCTTGCAGTGCTGCGGGTTTGACACTAGAGGGCAGCATCCACAATCGGTCCATAACAACATAATGAGGAATCTCATTACTAAACGCTTATTAATGCCAACTTTTAACAAAATACCAGATCAACGCTACTCTATGTGTTTTTAGCACAGTCTATGCTCATAATTTACCAGCAAATGTAGTGCTAACATATTCATAAAGTTACAATTGCTTCCTTTCCTAAACACAAGAGATCCTGCAGATGCTGGAAATCCAGAGTAACACACACAAAATGCTGGAGGAACTCAGCAAGTTGGGCAGTAGCTATGAACACAGCTTCCTTTTCTTCTGTATCTATATTACTCTGTGTTTATTGTTACATTCAAATGTGTTGTGCAACTTTGTCACGTAGGATTTGATTTGGAATGTAGCACAGTCAGGAGTGCTTCAGGACTCGATAAAATGATTTATCTTTAGCCCACTGGAAATGCAGAAATATCTTTGCTATTAGTGCCTCGGGCTATGGCACCTCCTGTTATAGAGTCTGTAGCCTTTACAGAAGGGAAACATACACAGTTCAATATCCCAGGCATTAGTCCTAGTATGAGAACTCCCAGGACCACACAATGACTGCTTGATCCGTTGAAAATCCCCTTCCATCATAAGGAAATTGTCAGAGTCACACACAGCTGATCTATTGACTTCAGACCAATTGGTTCGCTAACGTGACCATTTGATCTTCTGCTGGCCAGCCTGTGGAAAATGCTGCAATACCCTGAGGCTTGCAACATGAAAGTTACTTGGAAGGTTCCTTGCATTCTCCTTCGCGACACAACAAAAGTGACCCAAAAAAGTTGTACAAGATTTTAATTTACCAGAGTTTGCGAAATGTCGTACGAACATAGCACATCATTTCAGCATTGCAAACGGGTCGGGCAAGAGCGTACAGTTCACTAAGCAGCCAACAAAAAGCTGCCATGAAAACAAGTCGCTCCAGTTCAGGCAGGGAACTGCAACGGAAAGGGTTGAGGAATGGAGCAACATATCCTGTCCTCAGAAGCACTGTGCAGGAGGGGTTTTCGGAATTGCAATCTCAGGTTCAGTGAGTGAAGTTACACTTCCTTCTGGCCTGTCGGATGCACTGATCACAGGTTCACGTAGCCAGCAAAATCAAAAAGACTCCTCCTTCTTATCCTAGTGCACAGTTGGCCAGACTAGTTCCATAGCCCAATGTTCCTTGGTGTTTCAGCAACAGTTATTACCCCTCAGCTCTGAGTCTCTTGAACCAGAGGGCATAACTTCACTCAACATCACTCATCACTGAACGGTTCCCACAAACCATGGACTCATTTTCAAAGATTCTTTGTCTGATGTTTTCAATATTTATTGTTTATTTATTTATTATCATCATTAATAGTTTTTTCTTCTTTCTTTCTTCTCATATCTGTACAGTTTGCTGTCTTTTGCATACTGGCTGTATGTCCATCCTTCTGGGTGTGATCTTTCATTGATTTGATTGTGTTACATATTTACTTGCAAAGAAATGAATCTTAGGGTTGTGCATGGTGACATATAGGTACTTAGATTATAAATTTACTTTGAACGCTTTGAAGTTTGAATGCTGAACAGGAAGAAAGTCATTGTAGATTTATTGCAGTAGACACTCGGTGCAAGCAAACTTGCTTCCCATGGGCAGACTATCAGCAGAGGCACTTGTGACATCACACGTATGCTCAAGGTAGGTTTTCAACCGTTCTCTAAGCACGTAAAGTCCCTTCTGCTTGTCAACAGTATGCAAGATACACTGTATCCACACAGCTGAGCGGAGTCTGACTTTTGGGGGACAGGCTCACCACTGCTCCGCCTGCCCACTCCAAATGCAACATTCAACGCACCAGGAGAAATCCCAGTCAAAGTACAATACACTACTCAAACTATGTGAGTCTTGAGGTGTTGCATCCTCACATGGGTGTGTGCATGGCCTTCCCTGAACAGTCAATGTGAATTCCAATTGCCAAGGCAATCGTGCTTTGATTGATGATGTCGCTGATTGTTTCGGCTCCCAGTTGAACCCAGCCAGCATTGATGAGCACTAGATTCTAAGTGAATATTTAGTTTTCTCTCAATCTCACCATCTCCATTGGCCAAGCAATCTGGCTCCCCATGGATGTCCAATCCCCAGTCCCAGTATCATTGTGAATGGCGATTAAAACACCAAGCAAGAACATTGCTGAAATTGGATGTAAGCATTGAAATTAGGTGTGAGCATTATGACTCTTGGAATCCCACACAATCACTAACCTGCTAGTCAGTGTTGTAAAAGTAGTACCACTGCATTTTAACACCTTTGTTAAAAGCTGAGAGTGCAACATACCTTGCTCTACAGTATGAAAGTTGAAGTGTTATGACTGAGATGTTTTTGGCTATTACGATCAATTACTTGCTGATGAGTTGTCATTTACAAGGATTTTGACATGCGGAATTTATGATATTGCTTCAAAGTGCGCTTTAATCTGTGCCACTAATGCGGTTACTGAATACAACATAGATAAACTTTATTGATAAACATACCATTGCACTAAAATGTTATGGGTCATTTGAAGCAATTAATGATAGAGAGTAAAGGTATCAACTGGTTTACATGTTCATTTTGATAGAAGTGCATAATTAGGTAGCATTCAAAGCTATTATATTTATAGGGTAGGGTAAGATTAATAGAAATTAAAATGTTTAACTGACGAAGTAAAAGCTGATACAATATTTGCTCTATCAAGCAAAGATTTAACTTCAAATTACCTTTTTATTTCCCATTTTTATAAAAATCAATTCCAAAGTTGATTAAAAATAAGCTTAATTGAATTGCTAATGCACTGAGTATGTTTTCCTAAGAACAAAATTAATTTGAAGTTCTTATATAAGGTCTCTGCTTTCTTAGTTATTGTCTGTGAAGACATGGAAATTCAGTACTCTGAGGATTACTTTGCATGGCTAAACGTGGCACTGACTTAAAAAAACAGGTCTAGAAAAAAACTACAATCCAACACTGAAAGGATGTTGTTGTAAATTAGGTACAGAGCCAAGCATACAAGGAAGTCATACTTACGTAATATGGTATATTTTGATGTGAAAAAGGTCATTTTACAGAAATTTCCTCCACTGCACACAATAGCTGCATGGATTTTAGTCAAAGGGATCATTTTTATATTAAAATTTTGTGAGTTTTATATCATATCAACAACGTACTCGTTATAAACATGCATTGATTGTAGCTACATAGTAAGTTTGAAGATAAGATATCAAAGACAGTCTGGTTTATATACATAACCTAAAAATCAGAAATGTGAAATGTGAAATCAGAAAAATCAAAGCATGATACAGTATTAACAATGGAAATGCGCCAACTCTGACCGCCAAGAGACTCCATCTCAATAAAATCCTTCCTGTCCCAGTAAAGCAACCACAGCAGGCAGACTGATGAGGAAGAAAAGTGCCTCTTGCCAGATTCTGAAGGGACATTGATTGTGATTAAAGAACATAAAGTACGTAACAGTTTCTTTTTTAGTGCAGTAAGACTAAGAACTACTTTCAATAGCACAGGTGAGAAGTTTTTTGGAACACACAGATATTGAGTTTATGCTTTGAGCATAAATACCATCAGAAGCGCAGAGCACTGGATGACAAGCGCAGTGTGGACATGTGTTGAATATAAGCTTGCACATCCGGGTTAATGGATGCTGCTTATGCTGCCTGGCCTACCGAGCACTTACATCTCCAGTTTCCTGCTTCTGTGGTGTCTCTGGATGGGGAGAAAGTCACTCCATTAGAAATATTCAATGTCGGATTCAGTTGACAAATCAGTTTGACTGATGCTCATTTTTAATACATTTCTGCGCTGCAGATCTTAAGGTATAGATGCCAAGGCTGCATTAACCTCCAAAACGAAGGAAACCTCAGGCTCTTTGTAGGTATTATCCACAGTTCAACCTCAAATAAATTTAAATAACTTACCCACAACTACCCAAGTAGCCTTCCTTTTCCCACTCTGCCTCCGGTCAAGACTCCGTTCCATTCTCCCCTGCTCAGGGCTCCTGTTGTTGCCACATCATTCCACTTCCATTCTGATCTGTGTGCCACTGACCAGCTACACTGTTATGACAAAACACAGCATAATCTTAAGGTTGAGCATCTCCACTTCTATCCAGACAGATTTAGCATTCTAAATTCAGTATCGGATTCTGGAACTTTTGGTCGCTCACTTTCTACATCTATGTTGGAATTGGCCATTTCTATCGTAGGTCATCTATCTGTATTACTAGTTCAGCTTTCCTCTAGTGAAACCTGATCTCTGTATTTCACACCTTTTATCATCCTCTGAGCTCTTTCTCTCTCTCCCCCACTCTTCCTCTCTCTTTCCTTCCCTCCCCTCTCTCCCTCCCTCTCTCTATCTCTCTCTATCTCTATAACTTTCTCTCTCTCGCTACCTTCCCTCTCTCCCTCCCCTCTCCCTCTTTCCCTCTCTCCCTCTTCCTCCATCTCTCCCTCCCTCCCTCTCACTCTCTCTCTCCCTCACTCTCCCTCTCTCTCTTTCTCTCTCTCCTATTTAATTAACCTATTGACTTAATGACTTCATTTCAGCCAATTCCCATGACAACCCTGGTCTCACTCTATTTCAGATATACCCTTTGCCCTTTCCATTCCTGCCCTGCTGTTATAAGACTATTGAACAGTTCCTTAGTATGATAAGATGGACTCTTGACCTCACAGTCTATGTCATTGTGACCCTGACAACTAATACAAAATGCTGGAGGAACTCAGCAGGCCAGCTAGCGTCTATGGAAAATAATACAGTCGACATTCCTTGCCAAGACCCTTCATCAGGACTCGAAAGAAAGAGGGAGGTCAGAATAAGAAGGTGGGGGAGGGGAGGATGAAGTACAAAATGGCAGGTGATAGGTGAAACTGGGAGAGGGGGAGAGGATGACATAAAGAGCTGGGAAGTTGATTGGTGAAAGAGATAAATGGCTAGAGAAGGGGGAACCTGGTCGGATAGGACAGAAGAATATGGAAGAAAGGGAAGAGGGAGTTGATGACAGGTAAGAAGAGAAGGTGTGTAAAGGAAACAGGAATGGGAATGGTGAAGGAGGTTCAAGAAATCGATGAGCATGCCATCAGGTGGAAGGCTACCCAAGTGGAATATGAGGCATTGCTCCTCCAACCTGAGTGTGGCCTCATCCTAGCAGTGGACTCATATGTTGCGATGGGAATGGAAGTAGAGTTGACATGGGTGGCCGGCAGGAGATCCTGATTTATGTGGCAGATGGAGCGAACCTGCTCAACAAATTGCAGTGAGGCTAGGGGATGCACTGAGTCTGTTTGCAAGGAGGGAGATCAGTGGGGGAGGGACAAGTGGACAAGGGAGTCGCATAGGGAGTGATCCCTGTGAAAAGCAAAAAGAGGGGGTGGAGGGCAAGACGTGCTTGGTGGTGGGATCCCGGTGGAGTTGGTGGAAGTTACGGAGAATTATATGCTGGATGCAGAGGGTTGTGGGGTGGTAGGTGAGGACAAGAGGAGCCTTATCCCTAGTGTGGTGGCAGGACATGGGGTGAGGGCAGATGTGAGCAAAATGGAAGAGATGCGGGTGAGGGCTGCATTGATGATGGAGGAAGGAAAGCCCCTTTCATTGAAGGAAGACATATCAGTTGTCCTTGCACCTTACTGGCTGTGTGCACTGCATTTTCTCTGTAAATGTAACACCTTATTCTCTATTCTGTTATTCTTGCACCTTGTACCACAGTTCTAAAGAATTGACCCGTGTGGATGAAATGCAAGACAAGTTTTTCATTGCACCTCAGTATATGTGACAATAATAAACCAATTACTTTCTCTGCAGCTTTATACTAAATTGTTTTCCCTCTTTCCCAATTATGATGAAGACTTTTGACCTGAAACATTAACTCTATTTCTCTTCCCACAGATGCCGTCTGACCAGAAAATATTTCCATCACTCTCAGCTTTATATTCCAGGTTTCCAGCATCAGTAATCTTTTCCCTTTTCTCAAAGGTAGGTCTCAGTTCACCTGCCAAGCAGGAGTAATGATTAGCATAGAGCCATTTATTTTATTTAATCATTTACAGAATGTGGCTGCCTCTAGAAATTCCAATGTTTATTATTCATTCCTAATGCCCTTGAACTGAGGGAGCAGTTAAGAACCACACGCACTGGTGAGCCTGGAGTCATATCAACACCAGTCCAGCATGTCAGATTTCCCTCCTTAGCAGGCACTAGTGATGCCAGATGAGTTTTTCCAAAACAGTTTCTTCATGATTGCAATTATTTCTTCTAAAGTTCCAGGCCTATGTTACTTCTTGAGCTGCCGGGTGCACGTCTCACGATCAATAGTCCAGAACTCTGTTTGCTTATCCTGTAAAGTAATGACTAATCATTGCTTGGGGTTCATGTCCTTTGAATCAGGGAGCTCTCACGTAAGCATATCTTCCTTACCTAAATCACAAAGTACCAATGAATGGGCCACGTCAGCTCATTTTGTCAATTAACATAGTCAATATAAACAACTTATCCTTGCACAGCTCATTGCATGGGCAATAGCTGATAGAAATAACATAACAGCAAATAAGTTGAGGAGCGGAAAGGCCCTGTTCATGGACATCTCTCCACGGGGACCAGGCTTTTGCTGATTTGGAAGCAGCTTCCAATAAACTGGAGTATGCGTAGCATCCATGTGACAATGCCAAAGTGTATTATTGCTTGTAGATTGTGGCAACAGATGAAAAGGAAATGTTTGGAACTCAAAAAGGATTCCAAGGTAAAACTGTTCACAGTTCGTCTGCTTTTGATATATCACCTCGCAAAGAACTCCAGCAATTGTTCAACTCCACTTTGGTGTGCCATCAGAGGAGATAACGTTCACAGCACTTGGCAAATCAGCATCTGATTGACTAATCCCTTAGGGTTCACTTTACTGCTTGTAGGTAGCTGCACTTGCAATGCCACACATTGCAAGTGGATGATAGGCATATGGATGGTAGAAAAATGGAGGATTATATAGAAGGGAAGTGTAGACTGTTCTTAGAATAGTTAAAAGGTAGGCACAACATTGTGGGCTGAAGGGCCTGTATTATTCTGTAATGATTAATATTGTATTAGGCACATATATCTTGCCAGACAAGTCTTCCAAACAATTTACCAAGGTAAACATCTTGGCCATTGTAGTCTGATGGTCTTAAGAGCATCACTAAAGCCTGAGCAATACACGCAGATCACTAGAGGAACTCAGCAGATCAGGCAGCATCTATGACAGGAATAAAAAGTGAATGTTTCGGGCCGAGACCCGTCATCAGTACTGGAAAGGAAGGGGGAAGACAGCAGAATAAGAAAGTAGGGGACGGGAAGGAGGACAAACTAGAAGGTGAAAGGTGAAGCCAGGTGGGTGGGAGAGGGGAATTAAGTAAGACCATAAGACATAGGAGCAAAATTAGGCCAACTGGCCCATCGAGTCTGCTCTGCCATTTAATCATGGCTGATCCTTCCTTTTTCTCCTCCTCAAGCCCAGTTCCCGGACTTCTCCCCTTTACCATTGATGCCATGTCCAATCTAGAACCTATCGATCTCTGCCTTAAATACATGCAACAACCTGGCCTCCATAGGTGCATGTGGCAACAAATTTCACAAATTTACCACCCTTTGGCTAAAGAAATTTCTCCACATCGCTGTTTTGAAAGGGTGCCCCTCTATCCTGAGGTTGTGCCCTCTTGTTCTCTACTCCCACCATGGGAAACATCCTTTCCACATCTACTCTGTCTAGACCTTTCAACATTTCAAAGGTTTCAATGAGATCCCCCCATCACCCTTATGAATTCCAACGAATACAGATCCAGAGCCATCAAACTGTCCTCATATGATCACCCTTTCATTCCTGGAATCATCCTTGTGAACCTCCTCTGGACCCTCTCCAATGCCAACACATCTTTTCTAAGATGTGGGGCCTAAAACTGTTCACAATGCTCAAGGTGAGGCCTCACCAGTGCCTTGTAAAGCCTCAGCAACATATCCTTGCTCTTATATCCTAGATCTCTTGAAATGAATGCTAACATTGCATTTGCCTTCCAAAACCACCAACTCAACCCGCAAGTTAACCTTTAAGGTGTTCTGCACAAGGATTCCCAAGTCACTTTGCATCTCAGATTTTTGGATTTTCTCCCCGTAAGAGGCTGGTCGATGATGAGCGGAAAAGGCAAAGGTCTGGGAAAGAAGGAATTTGATAGGAGAGGAGAGTAGACTATGTGAGAAAGGGGAGGAGGAGGTCAGGAAAGGAGGTGAGGAAAAGATGTAATAGGCCAGAGTGAGGAAGAGTAGAAAGTGGAATTGAGAGGGAGATAAACACTGGAAGTTGGAGTAATCAATGATCATGCCATCAGGTTGGAGGCTTCTAGATGGAATATGAGGTGTTGCTCCTCCATCCTGAGAGTGGCCTCATTGTGGCAGGAGAGGAGGCCATGGACCGACATGTTGGAACAGAAATGGGGATTGGAATTAACACTAAAGCTTAACCTTGCAAATGATGCATATTGGTGTCCGACCAGATAAGTTTCTCTAGATTATGCTATTTGACGGAATAGTGTAGGTGCACTATCACCCTTGGGTCTTATCGCTCACTTTCATTTATTCTGATACCGGCTCATCCATTCCCTTTTACAAGTGCATATAAACCACAAATCCTGTGCCATGCAAACTGTGCTTGGAGCGGGGGTCTTCTTAAAAGCTTTGTAAAACATGATTTTACCTTTTTTTTTGCTGCTGCCCTTAAAAAGCAGAAAGAAACATATAACCACCACACACTCAATCAACCAAAGGCAAGCGTCAGCGCAGTTCTGTGCAGGGGAACATTTGTGGAGCTGGAGGAGGGGGCAGTCGGTGGATCACAGGCACCGCTGAACAGAAATGGGTAAGCTTTCTTCGCACATCAAGCCATGAATTCTAACTTTCCTGCAAACGCAAGCCTGAGATTCAGCATCAATTGATTATTTGGAGAGTGCAGCAGAACATTCTGCATTGTCCATTAGCTGTAGTGGTATGCACCTATCCAAGTAAACTTGCCAATTGCTTTGGAGACAACAGTACTGCAGGGCCAGCCATAGTAAAGATTCTACTGACTAAAGAGGGGTTGGCAAGGAGTAGAGAGATGCTCTGGCTTATTAAATAAAAGCAAATTTATTCATAAAGTAATTAACACGCATATGATTTTTCTGTGAAATAGCAACTAAAAGTATAATTTTAATATTACTTCTATTCTCTTCTGGTGCATCATCACACGTTGACATATTAACACTTGCTTGTATTATTTCATTTTAGTACATCTACTCATATTTTATTAATATAAATATATTCAGCATTTAGAAAGTTATAGCCTTAATATCAGCAAATACAGGAATTCACAAGACTGAGTAAAATTTGGAGCTCAAAAATAATTCAATTTTATCAGCAGACAATTCATTTTAATTAGAAAAACTATTCCTTCAAATGTCAATTGCATCTGTTTTCTGCAGTGTACCTGATGTGGGGCAGTGGGATTATGTCATGTAAAGGTCAAATATATCAGAAAGCTTCACAAGAGTAAATCAGGAATATTTACTAAATCCGCAGAATTCTTCAGAACACAACCATTGACACAAAGCCAAGCAGTTAAGACAAAGGAGCCAAATAAACTCTGAGGATGCACAGGTTCTTGATTGGGCTAAGTTAACCATAACTGTGTATTGATTGCAATTAATCGAACATTTGCTGAAATGGCTGCTGCTTACTATCAGCTGTGTTACATGCTCTGAGAGAGACTCCTTGAAAATGATATCAGCCTTAAACAGGACATGCACTGTGTGCTATGGAATCCAATAAAACTATTTCCCAAAGCTATAAAATCTTAATGGACCTACCCAATAACAAAAAGAAAGAACACAGCATAGAATACAAGTTTGTGCTGTAACTGAGTGAATGTATGGGAATAGGCTGCATTTTCAGCTTTGCTCCTGAAATTAACTGATCTGTTGAAAGGAGACCTACTTTGTATGACTGGTGTTGAACTTGGGGATTATTATAATTATACATTTTAGTCCTAAACTCTGGTCAACTTCTCTCTGAACCAGTTCTTGAAACATATGTGAGGGTTCCAGATTGTGCAGTGACACTTGTGAGCTGCCCCCTGCACAGCCTCAGATTTGGTGGATGTTAACATAAATGGTGCCTTTCACTACATCTTTCACTGTGGATGTGGTAAATTGAAATCTGCGCCTCTCCGTCAATTTACCACTTCTGATTCCTCGTGTTAGTGATTGCTCACTCACACTATCTGACGCTCTACCATGCTGACTTTAAGGGTACTGGGGATAAGCAGCTGAAAAGATGGAAATATTCAAGTCCTGAAACGATTAGGCAGTTGTCAATTTCACAATCTCAGGCCACAGTGATATCAAATGATAAATCCCAGCCCTGCACTCGGTGGCCAATGTTAAAGGCATTAAAGAAAAAACATTGTCAGTCGAGGACACAGTTGAACAGTGGAAATATTGAACTGTGCAAACTCTTAGAATGCTAGTTAGCATAGTGGTTAGTGCAGTTGGTTTACAGCACCAGCGATCACCAGTGGGGGTTCAATTCCCACTGCTGTCGATAAAGAGTTTGTAATTCTCCCCGTGACTGCCAAGGTTTCTGGCTTCCTCGCATATTCCAAAGACATACAGTTAGGGGAAGTTATGGACATGCTATGTTGGTGCCAGAGGCATGGTGATTTTTGCAGGCTGCCCTCAGCACAATCTTTGTTGAATGGATTTGAAGCAAAAGATGTATTGATTTCGATGTTTTGATGTACATGTGACAAATAGAGCTAACCTTTAATCTTTAGATCTACGGTAACATGAGGGTAGTTAAGGAAACAGTCACAGAGCTAAGGCAAACTTAAACTGGGAATTAACAGACACTGGTCTGTGGTGTATATTTAAGGAGTTATTTTACAACTATCAAGAAAAATATATTCCACTGAAGAAAAAAGGGTGTAAAAGAAAAAATAGTTATCTGTGGCTAAGTAAAGAAATAAAGCAATGTATACGACTAAAAAGAAAGTTATATAAGGTAGCTAAATCTCGTGGGAAGATTGAAGATCGAGAAGCTTTTAAAGATCAGCAGCAAATAACAAAAAGATTGATTAAGAAGGGGAAGGTAGATTATGAAAGTAAATTGGCAAAAAACATAAAAGCAGATAGTAAGAGTTTTTATAGTTACATAAAAAGAAAAAGGGTGGCTGAAGTAAATGTTGGTCCCCTAGAAGATGAGACCGGGAAATTAATGGTAGGGGACATGGAGATGGTGGAAAAGCTGAACAAATATTTTGTATCAGTTTTTACAGTAGAGGACACTCAAAATATCCCAACACAGGATAAACAGGGGGCTCTAGGGGGAGAGAATCTAACTACGATTCAAATCACCAAGGAAATGGTACTTGATAAATTACTGGGACTGAAGGTGGATAAATCCCCTGGACCGGATGGCTTGCATCCTAGGGTCTTAAGGGAAGTGGCGGTCGGGATTGTGGATGCATTAGCGATAATTTTTCAAAACTCGCTGGACTCGGCAATGGTCCCGGCAGATTGGAAAAATGCTAATGTAACTCCTTTATTTAAAAAGGGCAATAGACAGAAGGCTGGGAATTATAGGCCAGTTAGCCTAACATCTGTGGTTGGCAAAATGTTGGAATCGATAATTAAGGAAACAGTAACAGGGCATTTGGATAAACATAGCATAATAGGACGAAGTCAGCATGGCTTTATAAAAGGGAAGTCATGTTTGACAAATTTGTTGGAGTTCTTTGAGGACATAACATATAGGGTAGATAAAGGGGAACCAGTGGATGTGGTGTATTTGGACTTCCAAAAGGCATTTGACAAGGTGCCACACCAAAGATTATTACTTAAAGTAAAAAATCATGGGATTGGGGGTAATATTCTGGCATGGGTGGAGGATTGGCTTTCTAACAGAAAACAGAGTTGGGATAAATGGTTTATTCTCAGACTGGCAGTTGGTGACTAGTGGTGTTCCGCAGGGGTCGGTGTTGGAACCCCAACTCTTTATGATCTATATTAATGATTTGGAGAAAGGGACTAAGTGCAACGTATCGGTTTGCTGATGACACAAAGATGGGAGGGAGTGTAATGAGTGCGGAGGGCATTGAAACCCTGCAGGGGGACATAGATAGGCTGAGTGATTGGGCAGACATTTGGCAGATGAAATATAATACTGACAAGTGTGAGGTCTTGCACTTTGGCAGGAAAAATAATAGAGCAAGTTATTATCTAAATGGAGAGAAACTGGAAAGTGCTTCTGTGCAAAGGGATCTGGGGGTCCTGGTGCAGGAAACACAAAAAGTTAGTATGCAAGTGCAGCAGGTGGTCAAGAAGGCCAATGGAATGCTGGCTTTTATTGCTAGGAGGATGGAGTATAAGAACAGGGAGGTCTTACTGCAGTTGTACCGGGTATTGGTGAGACCGCACCTGGAGTACTGCGTGCATTTCTGATGTCCATATTTAAGAAAGGACATACTGGCTCTCGAGGCAGTGCAGAGAAGGTTCACTAGGTTAATTCCAGGGATGGGTGGGTTGATGTATGATGAGAGGTTGAGTAGATTGGGACTCTACTCATTGGAGTTCCGAAGAATGAGAGGCGATCTTATTGAAACATATAAGATTGTGAAGGGACTTGATCGGGTGGATGTGGGGAGAATGTTCCCAATGATGGGTGAAACTAGGACTAGGGGGCATAATCTTAAAATAAGGGGATGCCGTTCCAGGACTGAGATGAGGAGAAATTTCTTCACTCAGAGGTTAGTGGGGCTGTAGAATTTACTGCCCCAGAGAACTGTGGAAGCTACTACACTCGATAAATTCAAAACGGAGATTGACATTTTCCTGGATAAAAATGGCATTAGGGGATACGGTGAGCGAGCAGGTAAGTGGACATGAGGCTAGGTTTAGATCAGCCATGTGATCTCCTGGACCAGTTTTCGATAGCCTGGATGGGTCGGAGAGGAATTTTCCAGATTTTTTCTCCTCAATTGGCAAATCGTTTCCCCCCCCCCCCCCCGGGTGATCACATGGGTTTGGGCGGGATGAACAATAAAATAAAATGGGCGGCATGGTGCCCTGTTGGTTGGCACTGTTGCCTTGTGGGATTCGGTGATAACTAGAGTTAAGATTGGATCAGCCATGATCTTGTTGAATGGCAGAGCAGGCTTGAGGGGCCGATTGGCCTACTCCTGCTCCTATCTCTTATGTTCTTATGTTCTTATGGTCACTGGTACTAAAGCAGACCTAGATTACTGACCACTGACTGACTTACCCTCTTGATGAGTAGAATTAAGTTTCAGTAAAGGATCATAACCGGCAGCCGAGGACTCATTTTGCCCTAATAACCAAAAACAAATTTCTGCTGCCATTATGGTGGGCTCGAAATCCTGTCGATGGGGTTCGGCCCAAAATGAAAACGTTTTATTTCCATCCATAGGTTTTGCCTGGTGTTACCTGACCTGCCGAGTTCCTCCAGCATTTTGTGTGCATTGCTTGAGCATAACCGGCCTCTGGAACGTGGAAGGGGTGACCAAATCATGTAATCAGTTAAGTTGGAATTCTACTTTCAAATTAAAACATTTTTCAATCAAAATGCTTACTGTTTCTGTTGCTGCTGATAATATGTCTGAGTTTACTGTAGTGTGTCCAAAGACTGTGACAGCTATTAAAGTGTAGTGAATTCATGACTAGTGTATCTTTAATAGGGTTTCCTTCTAACCAGAGCACTTGCTTAGTTCTGACCGTAATATATATTCTCATAAGAGTTATTCATCTATCTTATGTTGCCTTAACTACATTCCACAAAAGGAGGATGCAAGGAGCATTTGGCCTTGTTCAATTTAGAATTAGAGAAACAAAATGTGGGAGCGAGGATAAGCAAACCAAGAGAAGAGTGAACTGTTTGTCCTGCCAGAGCAAGGTAACCATTTTACAGAAGAGCCCACAATAAAAGCAGTTTAATTGCTTCGTACAGTCACCACTAAGATGATCCATGGCTGAAACGTCAGAGTCCTCAAGAGCCACTAGACACACATTTCTTTTCTATAGCTCAGTGCTGACAGATCTGGCAGAAAAACAACATGGCCAGTTGGAGGCTGAGCGAGGATCCAACTCCTTTAATCACTGCATACATGCTGCAGTTTACATTAAAATCTCTGCACTAGTCATTATTTTGTACAGTAGCGGTGCTAATTGTCCAATAAATGAGATTTAAAGGCTCCGCAAGCTTGCATCAGTATAAATTTAACCAAAGAACTTCAAAAGTAACGTGTATAAAATGATCATTACACATCTTACAATAAATCCCAGCAAGGACGTTATTAACCACCTATGCTTTGTAGACTGACAACTAGGTACACTTTATGGTTTGATCGAGAAACACAGTGTTCGGTTCCAAAGGGGTCATAATGCAAGCTCTGCTCTCGTGCTGTCACTGCCGCGGGCTGTGAGAAGTGCTGGAACACACATTAGTCGATTTATGCTGCTCTGGTTCATAATAGCCAGTTCTGGGGCTGCTTTCAAATTTCTCTGCTAAGAACATTGTAAGAATGCTTTCGAGTCAGAATCTGAAAGCATATGTAAGGAGTTAATATTAGAGATTTCTATCTGTATCTATCTATAAAGAGGCAGTCCAGAAATACAAAGATTGTGGCAGAAATGGGAAGAAATTTCCTTTAAGAAAGAAAATTCGCTGGTCCAAATGTCTTATATTTTAGAACATGTTCAAGATTTATATTTCTCTTACTGTTTTCAGTAACGGTTCAGTTGTGCATTTCACTCTAAATAATAAACAAAGTTCCAGGTAAAATAGATCAGCAAACTCTTTGATCACAAATCTTATTCCAAAGATTTTCCACTCACATTATCAGAACTGAATTGGATTTTCATTCGTCACTCTCTTTTAGCACTCTATGCATTTCAAATGCAGTGAGAAACCCTTGACAACAGCACTCTGGGTTTTGTTGGGTGATCAGACCAGGAGCTATGGAAAAGGGCCTTGCTGCAGTTTGAAACCTGACTGCATCAGCCACAAAAGGGAACAGCATCCCTGAGATAGTGCTGGAAAAAGACTCCCTCTCAGTAAAAGGGATACAATGCTTCTCATAAATCTCCTTTAATTCTGTTTAATCCCTAAATTGACTCACCCCTTATATTAATGACCCGAAACTGCTATTTGTCACAGTTACGCGTTCAAAGGGAAACCAAAGTATTTATAAACAATTTCATGTGCAGGGTTGTAATTGTAGCTGACAACCAGATGTCTGCCTTGTCACCCATCCAGAGTTAACTCAGCAAGTACCACAGACCTAGACAACTGGAGCAAAAGGTCCCACATCCAGTCTGTGTAAATTATATGCAGACAAAGAAAAACATAACAAATCACACATGGAAAACATCCAGCAGTGACAAGATGTCATCCAAACTCTTTAAGTTCAATTTTGAAAGTGTTCTGGGGATGGTATCAATGAGAGAGCATCACAACTTATTTATTAGTTTTAGTCACAATAATAGTATGCTGTGGTGTTGTCATTGGAGGAATGTATAATGTCATGCAACAGTTAAAGCAGCAGACTTTACAGATTCACACTCTAGGTCAATATTTCCTTAGAGAAATAAATCTACATTCCTTATCACCCATTGTTTCTGCCATTGTTGCCATGACATTTATAAGTCATGTTCATTCATTGATGTACAAAATACAGAATGGATGGAATGCATACTAACTTCTGTAGTAAGAGGAATGGACCCAGATGATCCTCATTTTCTGTTTGTATCTGTAGTCCACCACATACTTCGAGGTCAGGTGTTCATTTTGGATTGGAAACTTTATGCAAAACTGCATGGTTTGATTTTTTAAAACATGATCAGTCACCAACTTCATGGTAACCTTCAGAAGCAAGCTAGTGAAGGGGTTGGTTCATTTTGCATGTCTGGTTTGGATTAGAAGCAGGAGAGGGCTGCTCAGCTCCCTGAGCATGCTTTGCCATTCAATGAGATCAGGGCCAGACTGAAAGCTCAAACTTCACATTCCCACCAGATAACCTTTCACCCCACTTGTATATCAAGTGTTTGTCCACCTCCGCCTTAAAAATGTTCAAAAGCTCTGCTTCCACCACCCTTTACGGAATGGAGTTCCTATGTGAGGGAGAAATTTGCCTTAAACTGATGATCACATATTTTAAAGAATGACCCCCAACTTCTAGATTGTTCCACCAAGTGAAACAACTTCTCGACATCCACCCTGTTAACTTTCGAGGACCTTGTGTGTCAGTGTGAAGAATGTACAGTGCATATCTCACATTGTCCATGCGGAATCATGGATGTGTAATACTTCAAAAAAAGAACACACAAAAAGGTACAGCAGTAAAAATATCAGAACTGCATGCCGAGAAGATTGAGCAATAAAGTTAAATGAGCTGATAATATTTCCCCACAGACATTAATCTGCTATAGCATTTGCATTACTTGTTTGTGCAAGCTAACTTTTCCTTTTTTTTTCTAGCCCAGCATTGGCTTTACAGTTGGTTACTGCCCACAATATTTGATTACAGCAAACAAACAAAAGCATGTCTGGAATAACATGGAAAATCTTGCTGTTTGAATAGCACACATTCCCCACACTTCCCTTCTATACTCTGGGGGAAAGTTCCACTGGACTGTTCCCATTCATCCTCTAACTTATCAACAGGGAAATGATGCTGGAGTGTTCCTTGGCCTCCCATGAACTTTTTTTTTGGCAAGATTATCTGAGGTCTAGTAATATTTCACTGAGTATCATAATAAAAGAGACGCTGACAGGCTGCCAGAACTTCTGTGGCCTTGTAAACATGAAGCGAACTAGTTAAATTTTATGAAGTGTTAAAAAAGTCAAATAAAATGTAAGAATGAAAACCCACAAAATTTACTGTCCCAACAAATGCCGAAAATGACAGGCTCTCCAAACTACGATAAAACCAACTTAGCATGGATTAGGCAGTAAAGCGACACCAAGCATGTGACTGTAATAAAATTATACAGGCAGCATGGTGGTAGAATATTATATGGTTAGGTTTATTTGGGAAGAAGGAGAAGCATTCAGTTAAGGCAGAGTAAATCCAGTGATCACTGCTTGTTTTATGGCCAAGCTCACCACAAGCCAATGTGGAAAAAGTGCCTCTTATTTTCTGCACACCACCAAAGAAAGAAGTATTTAGTCCTTTTGCCCACTAGGTAGTGCTACAAGTCTAGGAATATCTACAAAGCAGTTCTATCAGGCAGACTCATTCCCCAGCCACATCAGAGCACTGTTAGCATTTGACCACTTTAGGAATCTGGGGCTGGGCCTTGTTTAGTCTGTGGCAAAGCTTTGATCCTGAGAAGGATCATGAGGATGCAGACTTCGTATACACAGGTAGTATGGAGAGAATTCCGGGCAACAAAAATATTCCTATGCCATGTCTGAGCTGCAAATATTGAGGTAAATGACATGCTTAGTAAATCTTCCAGTATTAACTCGGTGGATAAAGGGTTCCTTTTGGAGTTTTATTTATGTGGAGTGTATCTGCATCTTCCCAGAATAAGAGCAACTGCCAGGTTAGAGTATATTGTTTTCTGGTTAGAAATGGTCACATCAAAAGCTTGGGACAACCTGACAATGATCCAATAAAGGAAGCTAAATGGTCGCCTCTGGGATATCTACCTTTTCAATGACCTGGGACCAAGAACTGGTGGGAAAGATGACGGAAACGATGCAGAACCTAATAGCATAGGCGTGTCTCCAGTCCTATGAATATATATCAGGCTGCTGGCTGTAATGAGTTTCTAGGCATTCCCCGTGACCGGGTGGGTTTCCTCCCATTGTCCGAAGACATACCGGTTGGAAGGTTAATTGATCGTTGTAAATTGTCCCATTATTAGGCTAGGATTAAATGGCTGGGCAGCGTGGCCTAAAGGACTGGAAGGGCCTACACCAATAAATAAATAAATAAATAAACAAGCTACATACATACATACATTTTTCCCACTTTCCATAGTTCGATAAATTATGGAAAGCGGAAAGGTTTGTTTAAGAGGACTGGCCGTGATGAATAGAAGAGCTAGATTTAGATTTTTAGCTTCTTATTCGCCTTTAGCAAGAATTAACCGTGCAATTGAGTCCCTGGGGTACACAGCACAATAGAAGCTGTTTCGTAAAGCGTAAAGCAGGAAGGACACTTTTAGCGGGAGTGAGAAGTCATCAGTGGCGACAATGAGTTGAGCCGTTGGAGAATTTCTGCTGTGGCCCGAGCGTATTTGCATAGTTTGACCAACCCAATGGGTATAGTCAGAGGAGGGATAAACCCTGGTTCCTAGAGCCTCTACTGAAGACTGGATTAGGCACAATATTGCCTGCTTTCAGTTATAACAGCAAAGGGTGGTGATGTCGGCGTCTTCTCTAAAGCGAAGATAAAATTATCACCTCGTCACTGTCACTCGTAAAATTAGAGGACAATTAGAGTTTGTTTTCAAGTTGAGCTCGTTTGGACATTTATGCGCCCTTTTTCATGGACAGATGAAATTCGGTTCAGGGTGACATATTCTGAATTCAGGCTCTTGGGTTAAAGAGCTTCCGTCTGATACGCCTCTTCATCGAGTTAAAAGTTTTCCAATTCGCCACCCAACCACTAGGTGGAAGAGTTGGGTCTTCCAACGCCGTGTGCGGCCGAGAAACACTGGCCGGAGCGGGGCAGAGCGCTTGCTCAGGTACTGCAAGGGAAGGAAGCTTTGAGACACTTTGGAAACTTTCACAGGAAAAGAAAACATTTCCACAAATTATCTAATTCTACGTCGTGGAAAGTTGACGCACAATCAAACGAGCTGAAATGTGCTGTTTTTTACCGCAGGAATGAAGTTTTAAGCTACAGAGAGACAATATTATTTCCACTTTACACAGATGGTAAAAAGTTCAAAAATTAAAAGACATAACAATAATCTCCAAATGGCATAGGAATTCTGTGATTGCTCCCTTCGCATCGCGTCATGTCATTAAAAGAGTGGCTTAATCATTACAGATCAGTTACCACATTGCCGAAATTTATTTAAGCTGCTGATGGCCACTAGCGATTGATTAAAACAAAATATGTAGCAATTGACGGGGAAAAGAGTCAAAGACCACTAAATCAGGCAATGAAAGAAACATTAACAAGCTGAAAAGTCTGGTCAGAAGATTCAAATGAGGCGCCGATGATTTCACACACTTCAGTCATTCTATTGAAAGTTAACAAATGTATCGATTTGATTTATATTTAAGTCTTTAACATCTTTCGTCCCTGTAAAGTCAACACTTTAAAGTGAAGCTCCTCCTGTTAGGAGCAGCCTGCTGACGTTCACGAAACACAAACAGTGGCCATTTGGGTTCATTGCCACACGGTGCAAAATCCTAGCAAAAACCCGTACCTTCGCAGGACAGCAAGGGGAAAGACAAGTGAAGTAGAATAGAAACTCAGCAAATCACCTCTATACGGACGATTCTTCACCGTTACATTTTGAAGGTCAACGCAGCCAGAAGCCACTGTGATCTCGGAGTGTCAGAGGGTAAAAAAAAAATTCACCACGCTGAAGATACAAAGGCCTTACAAGATGATCACAGGCACAAGGGCGGTGGTAAATGTGGTAAATTGCACACGGGGAGCAAATCCGCCAATGTTTTGCAGAGTGCTGGGACCATCACTCATAGAAAAAGTATCCTCCTTACAGTCATGGGAGGATAGAATTGAAGGAAGATTAACCAGACCACGGAGATCGTACTCGTTCACCTCCCCCACCACATCACACGGGCATTCACCTGGCCTTGTATCTGGGCTGGAGAAATATTTGGAATCTGTACAACATGATGGCCACACACACAAGGACTGAACATGCGGCAAGATGCGTTGCATATGTTTATACAGGTTAATGCTCTTGCACTCAATATTGTTTCTCCTTTCCATACCGGCCCTGTAACATTCGATCTGTTCCAGCCTGTGGTGCAGATCTGGGCAGGAGTGACAACAGCGAGCGTGTCGGCGCTGACGCTGCGGACCCTCCCGCCAATCCAGAGCAGGTCAAGATTGTTTTCCATGACACAAATATAAAGGAGAACAAAATAATTGCTACCCCGGATCCGACACACACAATAAGATAAAGAACACAATAATAGAAAAACACAATAAATATAAATACATAAGATACCTCATATTCACCGATTGTATGTCCATAAAGTGACACTAGGCACATGTGTGACTGTACATAAGGTGACTGAAAGGAAATAATGAAATAGTGGTGGTGGGGTGGGTTAGTGGGTACAGGTGTTGACCAGCCTTACTGCTTGGGGAAAGTAACTGTTTTTTGAAATTGGTAGTCCTGGCGTGGATGCTGCATACCCTCCTCGTTGATGGGAGGGGTCCTTGTATAGTCGGCCCTCACCCCGTGCTGTAAATCGTAAACGAAGAATTAGAGATAATTCAGGAAAAGTTTGTCTTTTCAAAATTAAGCTGGCTTAACCTAAAAACGCTGCAGATCCACAACAGAGTAAAAATGTACATATATTCAGATATTGGTTTAAATGGGAGTGATTTCTTGTTCTACTTTAACTTGCTTATCATCGATTGTTCATTGCTGCCGCTTTTGAAGCTATGTCATTTCATCGAGTTGCCTCTACTCGGAAATGTTTTGCCATGTTAGCTAGTTTAAAGAAAGAACTGTCAGTTCTGTACTCTCTGTCGGACATGCTTCGTCAAGTAGTTATTTTTCCATTCATTTGGTAGATCGTTGGTTATATCTCAGTCGGTAGCCTCACAGTCAGAACGTTGTGTGTTCGGAGGCTGGAGTGTGAAATCCAGGCAAAGAGTATTTGTAGGTCACGTAGAAGTGTGAAATGCATTATGATACACATGCAGTGTAGTTTGGGGTCTGTGTAAACCAGTTACATACCAATTTATCTCTGCACTTGTCATTGCTCCCAGTTGAAGGAAGAAATACATGCACACCTGGATACTTTACAAATCAGTAGCAAAGACAGATGATCAGCATAACGAGGCTGAGTTTTTATGTCTGTCCATGAGGGCAGGTGGACAGTTCTTAGTGCCAATCAGTAGCCCATCACATCTGACCTTTTTGAAAGATGCCGTAGCAAGGAAATAGAGTCACGATAAGGTTGACCTCCACGCAGAAAGCAGTGCTAGCAAGAGAGAATGGCCAAAGATTTTTCTGTAAAATGCCTGTGAATAGTCTGTTCAGTGGGAGGATGCAGTTCTCTGTTGGAGAAGTATCTGTACTGATGAGTATTACTTCATCCCTTGCCCAACTAAGCCTACGCTATCACCTCCAGCCGTGCGTTTACCACACAGGCACCCACTCGACACACTCATCTCAGCAGATGAGTGCTGGGAAAAAATCTCCTAATTAGTCTCAGCATATTCTGTGAAGTCTTCTCAACAGATTACACTTAGTTCTGAAGCTCCCTAGCCTGTTCCTTTAAATTGACATAAATAGAACAATGTAGTCATGGTACTATGATGTTGTAGCATTACAGGGACTGGATTGAGAGAGTGACAGGAACAGGTTGCAATGTTTTAGAAAAGATGGAGGAGGTGAATGGCACTACTAATCAAGGATAATATCACAACTGCACAGCCCATCCATAAGGGCAAAACTCAAAAATAGGAAGGATGCAATTGTACTACAGGCCTCCAAATTGCCACTGGGACATTGAGGAACAAGTATGCAGGCAGGTTGAGAAAAACTGTGAAAACAACAGGGTTGTCATCATGGGAGACTTCAACTTCCCTAATATAAACTGGACTTCTCAGTGCAAGTGGTTTAGAGGGGGCATCATTTGTTAGGTGCATCAAGGAGGGTTTCTTAAATCAATATGTAGATAGTCCAACAAGAGGAGGGGCTGTACTGGATCTGGTGCTGGGTGATAAGCCAGGCCAGGTGACAGAACTTACTGTAGATCAGCAGTTAGGGGAGAGACCACAACTCCTTAAGTTTTAAGACAGATATAGCTAAGGATAAGCATGCATTTTGCAGGAGATTAATAAACTGGAGCAGGGAAAATTATTAGAGAATTGGGCAGGAACTAGGGAGAGTTAATTGGGAACAGTGGTTTTTGGGAAGTCCACATCCAGTATGTGGAGGGCGTTTAAAGATCAACTGCACAGTACAGGACAGGTATGTTCCAGTCAGAAGGAAGGACAAGGACAGAAGCAAAGGGACCTTTGAATGTCAAGGGAGGAGATGAATTTAGTCAAGAAGAAAAAGGAAAATTATGTAAAGCTTAAGAAGCTAGAATGAAACAGAACACTAGAGGATTATAAAGAAGCCAGGAAAGAACTTAAGAAGGAAATTAGGAAAGCGAGGATGGGCATGTATATATCAGAGGCAAGAGCATAACTAAATCGAAAGTAGGACCACTCAAGGACCAAGGGAGGATCTTTTGCTTGGATACAAAGGATATGGGTAATGTTCTTAATGAGAACTTTACATCTGTATTTACCCAGGAAAATTATGTGGAGGGTAGGGAGATCAGAGCTGAGCATATTGATATGTTTGGACATTTTGAGGTAAAGAAGGAGGTGGTGTTGGGTCACTTAAAGAGCATGAAGGTGGTTAAGTCCCCAGGACATGATGGGATATACCCCAGGTTATTGAGAGGAGCAAGGGAAGAGATTGCTGGGGCCTTGACCAATATCTTCATGTCCCCTCTAGAAGCTGGCATAGACCTGGAGGACTGGCGAGTAGCTAGTGTTGTTCCATTGTTCAAGAAGTCCTGGAAACTATAGACCAATGAGTTTCACATTAGTA
Source organism: Hypanus sabinus (assembly GCF_030144855.1). Taxonomy (NCBI): domain Eukaryota; kingdom Metazoa; phylum Chordata; class Chondrichthyes; order Myliobatiformes; family Dasyatidae; genus Hypanus; species Hypanus sabinus. Next base: position 28,933,338 of record NC_082709.1, on the reverse strand, counting down.
GTAGGAAAGTTACTGAAAATGACTCTTAGGGTAGGGTTTATGAATATTTGAAAAGCCATGATCTAATTAGGGAGAGCCAGCATGACTTTATATGGGCAATTTGTATCTCATTAACTTGAAGGAGTTTTTTGATGAGATGATGAGGGTAATTGATGAAGGTAGAGCTGTAGATATTGTCTACATGGATTATAGTAAGATGTTTGACAAGGCCCCTCATGGGAGGCTCATCAAGAATATTAATATGCATAGAATCAATGACAAAATGGCCATTTGGGTTCTGAACTGGCTTGCCCATAGAAGGTGATGGTTGAAGGGACTTATTTTAGCGAGAGGTCCATGATTAGTGGTGTTCTACAGAGATCTGTGCTGGGACTTCTGATCCATATAAAAGACCTGGATGGAAATATAGATGGGTGGCTTAGTAGGTTTGCAGTTGATACAAAAATTGGTGATATTATAGAAGATTGGCAAAGAGTGCAATGGAATATAGATCAGTTGCAGATTGGGCTGAGAAATAGAAAATGGAATTTAACCTGGCAAATGTGAAGTGTTTAACCTCGATAGGTCAAATGTAAAGAGACAGTGAAGGTAAGACCCTTAACAGTGTTGATGAGCAGAAGGATCTTGGGGTCCAAGTTCACAGTTCCCTGAAAGTGGCTGCACAGGTTGATAGGGTTGAGGCACTGGGTTCAAAAGTCAGGAAGTTACATTGCAGCTTTATAAAATTTGAGTTGCATCACATCGAGAGTATTGCATACAGTTTTGGTCACTCCATTATACAGAGAATATCGAGGCTTTGGAGAGGCTGTTGAAGAGGTTTAACAGGATACTACCTCAATTAGAGGGCGTGTAGTATAACAAAAAATTGGACCTCTCTGCAGCAGCAGAGGCTGAGAGGAGATCTGATAGAGCTTTACAAGATTATGGGAGACATAGACAGAGTAGACAGACAGTATCTTTCTCCCAGGATTGAAATATCTAATACCAGAGGACATGTATTTGAGGTGAGAGTGGGTAATTTTAAAAGAGGTGGGTGAGGAAGTTTTATTTGCAGAGAGAGCTAGGTGCTTGGAATGCACTCCCTGGGATGGTGGTAGAGGGAGATACATCAGAGACTTTTAAAGGATGTTTAGGTGGGCAGAAAAATGTGAGGAAAATGGAGGGATATGGACATTGTGAAGGCATATGGGATTCCCTTCTACCGCCTGCGTGACATGACGAGTCTATTGACACCCTGAGGACTTGTGGAAACTGTGTGGTGGTTTCTTTTGAACTTATAGTCTTTTAACATCTTTGGACTATTTTTACTGGGCCCATGTTCTGTTTTTTTTTAATCAATTATGGTATTGTCTGCACTGTTGTAACTATATGTTAACTATAACTATATGTAACTATGTGGTTTTGTGTAGGTCTTGTAGCTTTAGTTTTTGGTTTGTTGGGTGGTAGAGTTGGTCTCCTGACTTGGTGTGTCTGGGTACTCTTGTTTTGTCTGGTGGATTTGGATCTCCTTTCTGAGGAACACACTAAGATGGTAGTGCGATATTAATACGCAGCAGCCTCTCCAGACTCTGGGTTTGGGGATCACCAAGCATTATGTGGATTTTCTGGTGCAGTCTGTTTTGTCATGTGCTTTTGTGATATCATTCTGGAGAACGTTATCTCATTTTTTAACTGCATTGCATTTGTGGTTTCTAAATGACAGTAAACTGAAACTGAACTGAACTGGTTAGTTTAGTTGGCCATTTGATTACCAGTTTGTTTGGTTTGACGTAACATTGTGGGTCGAAGGGCCTGTTCCTGAGCTGTACTGTTGTACGTTCTATATTTTACGTTCTAGTCTAATGAACACAGGTTGCTCTTCAGTGATTACAATAAGCTGCACACATGAACCCCAATTTACATTGATAAAGAAAGAATTATGCTACATTCAACTTATGACTTTGATAGATCCATGTCACACAATGAACAGGAGTCATGTCAGTAAGGTAAGGAAATTTGAACTGGAAATGGACCTGGAAATATACTTTTTATGTATATTTTGAGTACAAACAACAGGCACCAATTGATCCTCCTTTTTAGGCTGCTATTGGGAAAGTGTGCAGAAATATTTATTTCTGAATACAATGCAAATATCGTGGGTTACGGTGTCTCTTTCTGAGTTAAGACAGGTATGAATTCAATCTCTGTACATCTTTAACCAGTGTCTGTCCATTGAAGAACTTGGAGTAAGAAAAAATAGAAAAAGTAGATTGAAAGGGGGTTCTGGTGAAGACAAAAGCAAGACCATTTCCAGTGTTTCATAATCAAACAGTGATGATTGTACTTAACACTGAACCGAGAATTTGTTGAGCACTGCAAACATTGCTCCTTTCAGAGATTTCATAGTTAGAGTTGGCAGCAACCAAAGTTTTCACCAAATTAGATTTGTCTCATGAATAGGCTCAGCTGATGTGAATAAGGCTAGTCAGCAATTGTTAACAATCACTAAATATAAGGATCTTTATCCCTACACAAAATTATATCATGCCGTAAAATTGTCACCAAAGAGCTTTTAAACTGCCATGACAGGACATTGCAAGGTATGGATTATTGTCTGTTCAATCCAATGATATGTTCATGGTCACATGGGCTGATGAAGAACACATTAGAATTACTTAGGTGACTACACACAGTATCAAGCACAAAAGAATCAAATGTGCATTTGTACAGAGAAAGCTACTGAACTAAAAGCAGGTATAAATGGATAGCAATCAGTCAAAGAAGAGGCAGAAGCAATTGCCAAGCAAGGAAACCTGAAAACATTACAAGATCTAGATCATTCCAAGGCATGGTATAGCCAAGGCTAGACTTTTGTTTGATCTTGCAGTGTTACTGACAACATTATATTAGCACCCAAAGAAAGCCATGAAATGGAATTGGGACATGGTGCAAACAGCGCTTCACTTACATACGAAGAACCTACAAGTGCTTCTTTGATAGTTCACTTGATATAACTTAATTTTTGAAATGTAATCTTATAGATTATAAATTGAGAGCTGTAATCTGTGATGTAATCATGATGGTCAAGAGAAGCCAATCAAAACTGCATTTTAAATATTGATGAAGAGGTAAAGAAGTCATGCTTAAATTGAGGAAGGGATTTTAGGGGTTGCTTTTGGTATGAAAATATTTCATGAGATCAAGTTTTTTACTTTGATTGCAGATTACCAGCCTCAGTACTTTGATCTACAGAATGTCATCAGTACCAACAATAGATATGTCAAGAGTGCAGGAAACAAGACCTTTTCCTCATCGCAATAAAACTGCACACTCAAATATAAAAGTTCAAAGAGAAAATTATTGCAGATGCTCTGTCAAGGCTACTATAAGAAAGCTCATGGTTAAGGAGCAAAAGCATAATCTTCACATTGAAATTAGTAGAAGATCCATATACAGCTCAAAAATTTGTTCAAATAGAATATGAAAATGTAATGACAGGATGAGATCAATCAAACAAATCTTCAGATGAGGACATGAGAATGGGACCGGGTGAGATATACCCCAGGCTACTCTGGGAGGTGAGGGAGGAGATTGCTGAGCCTCTGGTGATGATCTTTGCCTCATCAATGGGGGTGGGAAAGGTTCCAGAGGATTGGAGGGTTGCAAATGTTGTTCCCTTATTCAAGAAAGGGAGTAGAGTTAGCCCAGGAAATGATAGACCAGTGACTCTTACTTCAGTGGTTGGTGAGTTGATGGAGAAGATCCTGAGAGGCAGGATTTATGAACATTTGGAGAGGTATAATATGATTAGGAATAGTCAGCATGGTCATGCCTTATGAGCCTGATTGAAGTTTTTTGAGGATGTGACTAAACACATTGATGAAGGAAGAGCAGTAGATGTAGTGTATATGGATTTCAACAAGGCAGTTGATAAGGTAACCCATGCAAGGCTTATTGAGAAAGTAAAGAGGCATGGGATCCAAGGGGATATTGCTTTGTGGATCCAGAACTGGCTTGCCCACAGAAGGCAAAGAGTGGTTATAGAGGGGTCATATTCTGCATGGAAGTTGGTGATCAGTGGTGTGCCTCAGGGATCTGTTCTGGGACCCTTACTCTTCATGATTTTTATAAATGTCCTGGATGAGGAAGTGGAGGGATGGATTAGTAAGTTTGCTGATGACACAAAGGTTGGGAGTGCTGTGGATGGTGTAGAGGGCTGTCAGAGGTTACAGCAGGACATTGATAGGATGCAAAACTGGGCTGAGAAGTGGCAGATGGGGTTCAACCCAGGTAAGTGTGAAGTGGTTCATTTTGGTAGCCCAAATATGATGGCAGAATATAGTATTAATGGTAAGACTCTTGGTAGTATGGAGGATCAGAGGGATCTTGGGGTCTGAGTCCATAGGACACTCAAAGCAGCTACACAGTTTGACTCTGTGGTTAAGAAGGCATATCATGTATTGGCTTTCATCAATCGTGGAATTGAATTTAGGAACTGAGAGGTAATGTTGCAGCTATATAGGACCCTGGTCAGACCCCACTTGGAGAACTGTGCTCAGTTCTGGTTGCCTCACTACAGGAAGGATGTGGAAGCCATAGAAAGGGTGCAGAGGAGATTTACAAGGATGTTGCCTGGATTGGGGAGCATGCCTTATGAAAACAGGTGAGTGAACTCTGCCTTTTCTCCTTGGAGCGACAAAGGATGAGAAGTGACCTAATAGAGGTGTATAAGATGATGAGAGGCATTGATTGTGTGGATAGTCAAAGGCTTTTTCCCAGGGCTGAAATGGCTGCCACAAGAGGGCACAGCTTTAAGGAGCTTGGAATTAGATACAGAGGAGATGTCGGGGGTAAGTTTTTCACACAGAGTGGTGAGTGCGTGGAATGGGCTGCCGGCAATGGTGGTGGAGGCAGATATGATAGGATCTTTTAAGGCTTTTGGATAGGTACATGGAGATTAGAAAAATAGAGGGCTATGGCTAAGGTAGGGACATGTTCAGCACAACTTTGTGGGCCGAAGGGCCTTTATTGCACTGTAGGTTTTCTATGTTTCTATGTAATATAACCAATGACATGAGCACTCAGACAGAATCAGAAATGGGCAATAAGGGTATTCTTAACAAAAGTCATTGACTATAATAGGAAAAGACTTCGTAACTTTGAGAATTCATGGGCAGTTACATGCAATAGTTCGAGATGAAACAAATCAACTCCAGGTTGCTACAGAGCATATACGAGAAAAGGTGAGATCTGTTTTTTCTAGTTTTCATGGAGCACTAGAATTGGATAAAGGCTCTTTGCTTTTATTCAGTTCTATTTGAGTACTTTATGAGACCAGATAGCAGTGATCACACATTTATTTACCTGCCTCATCCACCAACAAATGTTAAAGCGGAATGATCAAAGAGAATTGTCAAGGAAGCATTGAAGAGGCAGGTTTCACAAGGACGCTTGTATTTAACAATGAGGTATTAATTTAGAACTTAATTGTTAAACCATATATAATGCCTCATTCTAAAAGGCAACTTAAAAAGAGATTACACAAGAGACTGAAGATGCTGGAATCTGGAGTCTGATGGAGGAATTCAGCAAGTCAGGCAGTATCTTTTGGGGGAAAGGAAGAGTCAGTGTTTCACATCGAAACCCTGCATCAGGGAGATGATTACACCAATTAAAACAAACCTTGGAGGGGAGGAGAGAAACAATTGGGACTAAAGCAAAAGTATGGCTCAAGTCCCGGAAAGGATCAATTCAAATAACATAATAGAATTTGTATATTAAGATCACTCAGCAGTTTGGAACTGAGATGTTGATTGAAGTATGCAGTGAAAAGATACCATCTGAAATTAGGAAGAAATATTAGAAGTGAATATGTAATCCACTTAATTCCTCGACATTCTGTATGTGGAGCTTCCTGTGCACAAACTGGCTACCCTGTTTCCAAAAGTACTTCCTTTCATGTAAAGCACTTTGAACAAGAAAAAATCTGCAGATGTTGGAAATCCAAGCAACACACACAAAATGACTTCTACTACTCAGCTTATTTTCTTCAGTCTTGCCAAAGTGTCTTGGCCCAAAACGTTGAACGCACTCTTTTCCATACATGCTGTCTGGCCTGCTGAATTAACCATATAACCATATAACAATTACAACACGGAAACAGACCATCTCGGCCCTTCTAGTACGTGCCGAACGCTTACTCTCACCTACTCCCACCAACCTGCACTCAGCCCATAACCCTCCATTCCTTTCCTGTCTATATACCTATCCAATTTTTTTAAACGACAATATTGAACCTGCCTCTACCACTTCTACTGGAAGCTCATTCCACACAGCCACCACTCTCTGAGTAAAGAAGTTCCCCCTTGTGTTACCCCTAAACTTTTGACCCTTAACTCACAACTCATGTACTTTTCTTTGAATCTCCCCTATTCTCAATGGAAAAAGCCTATTCACGACAACTCTATCTATCCCCCTCATAATTTTAAATACCTCTATCGAGTCTCCCCTCAACCTTCTATGCTGCAAAGAATAAAGACCTAACTTGTTCAACCTTTCTCTGTAACTTAGGTGCTGAAACCCAGGTAACATTCTAGTAAATCTTCTCTGTACTCTCTCTATTTTGTTGACATCTTTCCTATTATTTGGTGACCAGAACTGTGCACAATACTCCAAATTTGGCCTCAACAATGCCTTGCACAATTTTAACATTACATCCCAACTCCTATACTCAATGCTCTGATTTATAAAGGCCAGTATACCAAAAGCTTTCTTCACCACCCTATCCAATGAAATTCCAGCTTCAGGGAACTATGCACCATTATTCCTAGATCACTGTTCTACTGCATTCCTTAGTGCCCTACCTTTAACCATGGATGTCCTATTTTGATTTGTCCTACCAAAATGTAGCACTTCACACTAATCAGCATTAAATTCCATCTGCCATCTTTCAGCCCACTCTTCTAACTGGCCTAAATCTCTCTGCAAGCTTTGAAAACCTACTTCATTATCCACAACACCACCTATCTTAGTATCATCTGCATACTTACTAATCCAATTTACCACCCCATCATCCAGATCATTAATGTATATGACAAACAACAATGGACCCAGTACAGATCTTTGAGGCACACCACTAGTCACCGGCCTCCAACCTGACAAGCAGTTATCCACCACTACTCTCTGGCATCTCCCATCCAGCCACTGATGAATCCACTTTATTACTTCAATATTAATACCTAACGATTGAACCTTCCTAACTGACCTTTTGTGTGGAACCCTGCCAAAGGTCTTACTGAAGTCCATATAGACAACATCCGCTGCTTTACCCTCGTCAACTTTCCTAGTAACCTCTTCAAAAAATTCAATAAGATTTGTCAAACATGACCTTCCACGCATAAATCCATGCTGACTGCTTCTAATCAGACCCTGTCTGTCCAGGTAATTATATATACCATCTCTAAGAATACTTTCCATTAATTTACCCACCACTGATGTCAAACTTATAGGCTGATAATTGCTAGGTTTACTCTTAGAACCCTTTTTAAACAATGGAACACACTAGCAATACGCCAATCCTCTGGCACCATCCTCATTTCTAATGACATTTGAAATATTTCTGTCAGAGCCCCTGCTATTTCTACACTAATTTCCCTCAAGGTCCTATGGAATATCCTGTTAGGACCCGGAGACTTATCCACTTTTATATTCTTTAAAAGCGTCAGTACTTCCTCTTTTTTTAATCATCATAGTTTCTATAACTACCCTACTTGTTTCCCTTACCTTACACAATTCAATATCCTTCTCCTTAATGAATGCCAAAGAAAAGAAATTGATCAAAATCGCCCCCATCTCTTTTGGCTCCACACATAGCTGTCCACTCTGATTCTCTAAGGGATCAATTTTATCCCTCACTATCCTTTTACTATTAATATATCTGTAGAAACCCTTTGGATTTATTTTTACCTTACTTGCCAAAGCAACCTCATATCTTCTTTTAACTTTTCTAATTTCTTTCTTAAGATTCTTTTTACATTCTTTATATTCCTCGAGCACCTCATTTACTCCATGCTGCCTATATCCATTGTAGATCTCTCTCTTTTTCTGAACCAAGTTTCCAATATCCCTTGAAAATATGGCTCTCTCAAACCTTTAGCCTTTCCTTTCAATCTAATAGGAACATAAAGATTCTGTACCCTCAAAGTTTCACCTTTAAATGACCACCATTTCTCTATTACATCCTTCCCATAAAACAAATTGTCCCAATCCACTCCTTCTAAATCCTTTCACATCTCCTCAAAGTTAGCCTTTCTCCAATAAGTATCTCAACCCTGGGTCCAGACCTATCCTTCCCCATAATTATTCCTCCAGCATTTGGTGTGTGTTGCTTGATATATCATGAGATCATGTAAAACCATAAAAACTCTCAAGTGTTGGTTTCATTATTTATGGAGGATTTGTACTTACAATGGAAAATACAGTAGATCTGGCCATAAGCGGTTGAGTGTAAATGCGGGATGGAAAGTTAGTCAGATCAGGTTCTCTGCCAAATTCTGCCGCAGATTGGAAACTGGAATCTCAAAATGATTAAGCATACAAGACCATTTAACATGCAACATACTGAACCTCTCCATGTTGGTTTTGACTTAACCACCAGAACTATCAATAATCACATGGTGAGAACATGATTATCACTTATCTTTTCCCAAATACCCCAATCACAATCCATTAATGACATTACACAGATGTGTAATTATGCAGGAATACATTATGGAGAGTATGTAGCCAGAAAGTCTACTTTAAGCACAGATGTGAAATGGAGCTTTGTGATAATATTCTAAAAATATCTAGTAGTTTAGATAATAGAGATAATTTCATAAAGTTGTCAAAGTACATGAGTGGATTTAGCACATAAGCATGAAGATGTTAAAGCAAGTATCAGGTCATCCTGAAACACATATTTATACTGCGTCAATTTCAATTTATAACATCTTTTAAAATAGCTGGTATACTTCATGTGACAATACATGACCAGCATAGGGCAATTCCTTATGGTAACAATGAACAATGTTAGTCATCTCACATTCTGATGTAAATCAGTAAAAATGAATGAGATAAATATTTCACAGTCTGGCCAAGTAATAACTCACTGCTCTGTGATTCCAAGTGCTAGTTGCAGTGAATTATTACCTAATGGTTTGAACTGCAAGCCACAAACATTTGAGAAGATGTTTAAAACGGAATCAGGATTCTCCATGTAATAAATAGAATACTGCATCACTGGTGCATTAAATGCTGAGATTCCCATGGTCGAGTGAAAGGTCTTCAGAATTGAGATTGAGCACCGAGTCATTGGCCCTCATTATTGAGCTGATACAAGGCTGTGATTCCTGCTGCTCTCTCTCCTTCACTCTCCAAAAACTCCAATATAAGGAATGCTGGTGTAAAAATATTCAACCACCTCTGAAATTTATGGAAATGTTAATTTAAAGGCTTTCTATACTTCCTACACAAAGGATGCAGTTACAGCTGTGTTAAGTGTATTCATAAATTATATTAACTTAACCTTTAAGGGTAAAGAGAATCTATTGAATAAAGTGGACAATTCTAGATGGAAAATTAGACATTTTATAGCTGTTAAAAGATTAGCTTTATGAAGATTTCATTTCAGCAAATCTTATTCAACCTTCAATCATATTGGATGTTGCTCGTTCAGGTGTCATGTTAATGCCTGAAATAATTCCTAATAGAGAATACTGTGAACTATCACAGAGTATCTGCAGTGGCAATTTTCAGTGCTGAACTTCAATGAGAAGTTCAATGAGAATTTCTGAGATTTCCTAGCACCTTTACTGATTCCATTCTCGTGCTTCTTGTTCCCAATAGTTCTGGACAATGGAACAATAAGAATATTATCATAAAGATTATCTGCAACTTTGTCACATCAACTTCATGTTTTGCAAGGCAAAAAGAAATCAGGCACATTTCTCAGTCCTAATGTAGGTTCTTGATCCAAAACAATTACCATGCCTTGGCTCCACAGATACTGCCCAACCCACTGAGTTCCTCCTGCAATTTACTTCCTGCCCTAGGACCTTATGACTCCAGACCTTGTGGCTCCAGGCACATTCCCATCTAACCCAACTTCAATACTCAAGGATGAAATTTCCTTGGATTTTAATTTCTGCGGTTTTGTAACATGTGAAGGGAACTTGGCAGATGTTATATTCTATTGATCAGCTTTAAATTCTTTGATCCGTGTTATAGTGAAACCTTTACTTTAGTAGTAATACTTTGGCTGTAAAGAATCTTGGGACAGCCCCTGGTGTTAGGGCATATTCTGGAGTTAGGGTATATTGCAAATTTTACCTTCACCAGTAACCAATCTTCAGACCTGAAGGTGGATTGTAGATTGAATTTAAAATGCAGCCCTGAACAATAGTATTCCTGGAGCTGTAGCCTGGAGTTGATTGCAAACTGGGCAGTGCTGATTAACATTCATTTTAGGTGTCTGGAAAGTGAGTGTGAAGAAGGAGGTATTTGAAAACTATATGTAATTCAAAGGAAGCACTGTAGATATATTGTAACTATAGAATTGTCCTGCTATTACCTTTGATCTTTAGCATATAAAAATGTCACCTAACGTTGGGTTGGGGGGACTTTTCCTCCAAGAGTGTCTCAATATGCTGCCTGCTGCATGTTTTTGTTGAATAAAACACTTTAATATCCACTAGCTTCAGTGTCTCTCCAGAAACTTTGTTCACATTACAACACTGGCACTCGAAAGTTCTACATAAATATCATTTATTAGCTCTTTCTTTGTTGTCATAAAACTTGAACTAATAATATTTTGTTAATCTGTGCATATTGTTTTTATTTTAAAAAGACAAAGGGCATCCATTGCAGCAGAGTCACAGTCAAACTAAAACTTACTTCAGACCAGAAACCATATTTGCCCAGTAGACTCACCATCCCATGGTGGCAATGTCTAATACAAGAGGGCATCATTTTAAGGTGACTGGAGGAAAGTAAAGGGTGGCAGATCAGAGATAAGTTTCTAGACAGAGAGTGGTAAGTGCATGCCAAGGGTGGTGATAAGAGGCAAATATATTAGAAACACTTAACCAGCTCTTTGATGGGCTTGTAAATGTAAGAGAAGTGGAGGACTATGTGGGAGGAAAGAGTTAAGTTGATCTTGGAGTAGACTAAATGATTGGTATGACATCATGAGCTGAAGGCGTGTACTGTGCTACACTATTTTGTGCACTATTCCAGATCCTTGCTGCAGATCCCAAACCTCACTGTGGTCCAGCCATTGATGTGGACTTTTTTCACTGTTGCAAATTAACCATTATCTGAGGATGAGAAAAGTCAAGGCTTACTTCATATCTGGCACCCTTTTATAAAAATTCCTCAATAAACAAATTACAAGATGATAGCTCAAATGTCAACTATCATTCACCCATATTGCTATTATGCACACAGTAACAACAGCACCCATGACCATTGTTTTTAAATGTCGCAGAGGCCCATTACTAGCACTAACAATCCCAGTCTGATCAAGATCATCAGAGATTGACATTATTTTTACAGCCTCTTACCTCCCCCCAGTTTATATTACAGCCCTAAATCAGGGTGACAATTCATGAATTATCATCTCCAACACCAATGATCTTCCAGTCCAACCTTAAAGACGCTATTCGAAAAGGTTCCATGCTCTAAGCTCCCATCCTATACCAAATGTAAGGTTTCGTCTTTCATTGCTTGTCTAAGCTGAAGTCATTGAGAGTATAACTGAGAAGCAGTGCCCCTACAAACTGCCTTGTGAATTTTAATTATGGAAAATAGCAAGCAGAGCGCCATGTGTTGACATAGGTGTTGAGAACAGGCTCAGTCACGAAAGCCCTCCAAAGAGGTAAAATCTTCATTCACTGGCACAGAAATGGCTTTGTGACACCTATGCACACAGTAGCATAGCTGTTAGCACAACTCTATTCTCTATTACATCTTGGGTTGCTCCAGAAATTGGAATTCAATTCCGGTGCTATCAGTAAGGAGCTTGTACGTTCTCCCTGGGAGTGTGTGGGTTTCCTCCAGGGGCTCCAGTTTACTGGTCAGTAGATTAATTGGTCATTGTAAATTGTCCTGAGATTAGGCTAGGATTAAATAAACGGGGATGCTGGCGGTGCAGCTTGTTAGGCCAGAAGGGCCTATCCCTGCTGTATCTTTAAATAAATAAATAAATGAATAAATAGAAGCAACGGCGTGCGAGTAAAAGGTCCTTGATGCCCGTCAGTGCCTCCAGGAGGGGCTGGGGAAAACAGACAAAAGCAATCTGCCAGTGTCATCTTTTCTAAGATTAGAAGTGCAGATCTCACTCATGCAGTGGAGATTATCTGTTAATATTTACTCAAAGTTTATGCCTGGTTAATGTTCCTATAAATATTCCCAAGTGCCCAAATAATTCAGTCAAAAGTTAATAGCTGGCAAATGGGCTCCACTCTACAGATCATTGATTATATTAAGGAGTCGGCAGTTTAGTAACTTCTGTTTTGAGAGCTTCATTATAAAGATGTCAACCTTATTTCAAAGCCCTGGGCTGAGTGTGGCTGGGTTCTGCAGATGTTTCATGGTTTTTTTTTTCGGAAAAAAAGGAAGACTTCAAGAGGAAAATAGGTAGACACGCTGAGTCCTGAGAATGAAGGGAAAGATGTTGCTTCATTCTACTTGTCACTCGAAGCCCCAGGCACGGGTAAATGCTTCCCAATTATTTAATAGACATGCTTCGAATGATGAAGCAGCTCTGAAAACAATAAGAAACATGACGAAGTTCTGCTGGAATTTTCAGATGGGTCAGACTTTCCAAGAGGCTGACTCAGATATCCGGAGCTTTACCATCTATTTATTTTTTCAAAGGTACAGTGTGGAACAGGCCGTTCCAGCCCAACAAGCTGCACTGCTCAGCAACCCTGACCTAATCACAGAACAATTTACAATGACCGATTAATCTACTACCAGTTCATCGTTGCACCCACGCAGTCACAGGGAGAACGTACAAGCTCCTCACAGGACAGTCGTGAAATTGAACTCTGACCTCTAAAGCCCCGAGCTATAGTACTGTAACTTTGCGATAACCGCTACATGTACATGCTCTGACCTGTTTTGGTCATTTACAGGCCTCTTACATACGCTCTCATTTTGCTTCAGATTCTTAGCAAGTGCAGCCTGAATTCTTCTTTTCTTTTGGGTGTGAGGACTGAATGTCAAGGTTCAGTGTTCATTGAGAATCACTGGCTGTACACCCAATGCCCACTGCTGGACAAGTCTGGCAATTGTAAGCCAGTGACTGTGCGGATGCAGAGCCCTTGGTCTTTTCTGGCAGTCTTGGTGTAGCCAGTAGCAGAAGGAAATAGGAAGTGTGTTAGATGCAAAAGGAAAACACCCAAATGCCTTCAAATTCCTTGTGCTTATTTTAAAATCTAAGCACTGTGACTTCTTCCATTCTTGCTCAATTGCTAGCTGTAGTCATCCATTAATAGTTTTTTAAATATCCTAATGGTTATGACCCCTCTAATATGTTATGCAACCATTTTATGTTCAACTTTATCCACATTGGCTTGTTTCTTCTCCTCTGGAAAAGAAAGCAGGCACCATCTGACTTCTATGACATTTACTGGCATCAAAGTTCCCATATGATTGCCTTTGAAGTTCAATAATTAGAATGGATGGTTAGACTGAGTCCTCTATCTTATCCAGCGCAAGGCCTGAATATATCGTCAGTCTGCCATTTACTATGAAGTGAATGGTTAATCCTGCTCGTACAAAGTACAAATACATAAATTTCAGGGTATGAAACAAAAGGAAAAACAAGTATTTCTGTTTGTCAAATCATACCTCGTGTTTCCTTTTAAAACTAAAGATGTGAATCTACGATGGACCAACAGAAAGAATGGAATCGATAGAGTTCTTTGCAGTATATTTGCACAGATTTTTTTTGTGCCACTTCCAAAATCTTTGCTATACAACTAACAGAATAAAATGCAAAAGCTGTTTAAGAAGTATTTAAATAGCAAAAGGAAATTTGTTGAATGGCTGTCATTACATTATTATTGTGCAACATTTGCACTATCAGTTGCAATTCAAAAATAACTTTAGTAGCAGGTTGATTAAAAAAGACTTAATTGTGTTTTTCAGATAGAAGACTTTAACCAGAGGAAGCTATTCACTAAGGGAAAAGTTTGCCCATGACTTTGCCAACACATTAGCAAAATGTTAGATTGTTAGAATCTTTGCAGATCATCTTCTGAGGATAATTGCAATAAACCCACAACCAACAACAGTATATGATTTCCTATGAGATTGATCCAATGATCTGTCATGTTAACATTAATTAGCAAATCAGCGGCTGACAGTGAGAGCCAGTTGAGCTGATTCTGAGTTGATGAAAGACAGTGAAAAGGAAATATTTAACAAAAATTATTCTCAAAGTTGGAAACTCAGTATGAAACTTTCAGCATGAGTGACATATCCAGTTTCCATAATGACCCACCTGAGAATGACACATTTCCCTTTCCTGCCTCATTATCCATCTATTGAAAATGTGATGCCCAAGTTACTTAGCAGATTTATTAATTGCTTTGGAGAGATGATACTTTAATGCCATTTTCACCTTTTTTATCTTACTTGAAGAGTGTTAATACTCCAAGGTATTTCATCCCACATGTTCTTTCCTGTTGCTTCTCTTTGTTTCCTTTTGCTGGGTCATGAAGAGTCTCAGTGCCACAATGCATTGGGTAGCAGGTGCCAATATCCTCAGGTATCAACTCTTCACCTTCATTAACTGCTCAGCCAAGAACCACAATGACAACTGACTAATTAACCTCCTCTGCAGCAAGAGCTGCATTAGAATGTTGGAGCCCTGACCATTTAATAGGCTTTATGATCACTAGAAAACACTTAGATCTGACACAGAATACATGTTGGTCCAGAGATACAGGCACAAATTGGGAATTTCATATACGATCAGTCTTCTGAAGTTTACCCTAAACTCAAAGAGTTTGTTCATGAGTAGCCATCTGCATACTTCTGAATCAGCAAATGCTCTGTCTAAAGCTCAGTACAGAGAAGCAGATTTCCATCTCCTCCACTCAGACAGCAATCAGGAAGAAGGGAGTGTAAATCCCTGCCCAAATTTTGATCCATTCAATGTCTGATACAGCATGGAAACAGTTCACTCATCTCATCCATGCCAACCATAAGGCACTCATTTACACTTCTCTGATACCAAATGCATGTTTATTCTCTGTGCATTCCCATCTATTTCCCCACACTAACCTACACACCAGGGGCCATTCATAGTGGCCAATTAACGTAAAAAGTAACACACTTTTTGGGATGTGGATGAAGGAACACACTCAGCAATTCAGGAACTGCTTCTTCCCCTCTGCCATCTAAGTAGACATTGAACCCATGAACACTACATCACTACTTTTTAAAATTTCTGTTTTTTCTGCACTAATCTTAATTTAACTATTTTATATACATATACATACTTACAGTAATTCTGTTTTTTTGTTTATTTATCATGTATTGCATTGTACTGCTGCCACAAAGTTAACAAATTTCACGATATATGCTGGTGATATTAAACCTGATCCTGATTCTCCCTTGTGCTAATAGAGAGAGCTTGCAAACTCCACAAAGAAAGCACCAGAAGTCAATATTGAACCTGAGCTGCTGCAGTTGTGAGGTACCAGCCTGACATAGTGGTTCCAAAAATGTTAGGTGGTCCACTTCTACTGATTCCAGACCAGCAGGAGATACATACCCCATTATCTCGTAACACAATCTGCGCAGTTAATTTGTTTCGGTGATGAGTTAGGGGACACTATGATTAGACTTAATGTTTAAGAGTTTTTAATGTGATTGCTTTCTGAAGGAAAATTAACTTCTGGTGAAAACACGCGTGAATGGACTTCAGCAATACAGTGTGCTTGCAATGACTTGTGCAGTTGAATAAGATATTCACAGAGCAGACACTAAGATTGAACACTTGGGCAGCCCAGAGGAATACCTACAAGGATAGATCCAAATATCAGCATGGATAAGGCCCCAACAGGGAGAAAGAGCAGGTAAGCAAAATAACCAGCATCTGCAAGAAGTCAGCTAAGCTGTGAAACAGAATCGCATCGTTGTGGCTTGAGTGTGACAACAGTGAGGAAAGGATGAATTTGTTATCGTCTCTTCACTTGAGGTAGAACCAGTAAATTCCACTGAGTAAACTGTAAATGCAGGCTGAATCTGCCCCTTTGCATCAGGCAGATTCTGAGCCGTGTTGTGTATTTTTATTTTACAAAGTAATGTAAGTGAGTAAATGGCCGTGAGTGAGGTTATATTATTCATTTTGACTATTAATTTCTGGGTTTCATTATGTAATGTTACAAACCTGAATAGACTTTTCCAGAGTTTGGTATATTGGGTACACCTCTGATCAGCACTGAAAACAAAATGATTTAACTAGCAGTGGGCCCTACATACCGTAGTGACACAGGAAGTTCCCAAAGAGTTGCATGGCTTTGTCAGAAGGAACCATACAGCTTTAATCTGTGCTTTAATCAAGCAAAGAAGATCTTCAGCTGGGATTGCAGTGCAAGGAAGGGGAGGGGAGTCACGTGACTGCAATGATTCTGGGGGGGGGGGTAAGGAGGATAAGTAACATTTGCGTTTCTATTGCTATTGGTTTTTCAGTAACCAACACTGAATACATGCCCTTTTCTCACTGTTACCATCAGGTAGGAGGTACAGAAGCCTGAAGGCACACACTCAGTGATTCAGGATCAGCTTCTTCCCCTCTGCCATCCGATTCCTAAATGAACATTGAACCCATGAACACGACCTCACTTCTTTATATTACTTCCATTCTTGCACTTTTTAAAATTTAACTATTTAAAATACATATATATGTTTATTGTAATTGACTTCATTTTTTTCTATATCATTACATATTGCATGGTACTGTTGCCGCTAAGTTAACAAATTTCACGACATATGCCATTGATATGATTCTGAAGTGCACATACATTCATGAGGTGGTGTGACAGATATATAGAAGTTTACCTCAGCCTTCTGCAAGAACAAATTTCCTTCTTATTTCTAGGATCATTAGTAAATACTCACTCAGACTACATTTTGAAGAACTGATGCTATGGAGAATATATAGCATTGTGTACTACTAAAATCTACAAAGAGACACATTGTACTTTATATACTATATGATAGCTGACTTTCAGACAGTTGGAGTGTCATTTTATTCAAACAAAATACATTAAGTGTCTAGAAAGGAGGGTTCTCGATGTGCAATAGGTCCCTGTGTGGTTGCAGTCCTCCAATATCTTGTCAAAGTGATTATGGAAAGTAAGGCTATTTAAATCCCTCACCCACTCAAACTCGGGCTGTTATTACAATTTAAACAGTTTTCTCTTGAGGCCAGCGAATGAGAAAGGAAATGCCCTTTAAATTTAGAGCAGAATTTAGTGATGCTTCCTCCAGTGCTCAATTGTTAATTCCTGCACACTCACATAAAATGCTCAGGAAATTAATGTAAATGAAGTTATTAATATTAATTTAGATACATGATCCTGCACTTAGCGATGCCAGATGAAATGTGGACTTTGCAGCAAGGTGCGTGGAATTGCATTATATTTTCATGTTGACAGGGAACTGAGGAACGCAGTGTTTCTTGTAAGAAAGAAAGAAAGAGTGAAGATATGGTAATAAAATAAACTAGTCATGTAGAAAGATAAAATTCAGCATATTTGGAATGAAAGAACTGTAAAGCAAGACCTCACATGATAATAGATGCAACTAATGAATCAATCTGATTAAGGCTACAGTCTTCTTTCAGTTGAAATGTCTGGGCTATAATTCACAAGTATTGCAATAAAACTTGCATAACCTTTATTAATTCACTTATCATTTTTATGAAGTTTATTAGCTGTATATGATATACTTCAAAGTATTAACTCAAATAGTTAACAATGCCAGGAGATAAGTGCTAGAAAATTTCGGGATTTCAAATGTCACCCTGATCGGCTGGTGCTGAAGTAAGGCTTGAATCTGATGCTCAGAGGCATCCCTCTGGACTTGTTCCATCTAATGAAATGAACTGCTTTCAGTATTTCCTTCCCATCATATGGCACAGGCAGTTGCCATATTGTAATATTTAATTACTTTTTTATAGACTCATTCACATATTCCTAACTTTGGGAACCAACGGAGAAGATCACAGGAACAGCTTGGAAATGCTTTGGCGGCTGAAAGGGCAGATTAAACAGGGCATGCACAGCAAGCTATCATTTTAAAGTGCTCACTACAGCAAAAGCCTATCATGTGTGAAGCCTATTGCAGCACACACAATTGCACAGCCTTTGCAGGTTTGAAGTACTCAAAGCCCTTTTCTTTCTCTGTGAGTGGAGGGAAAATAGAACATCAGGAAGCAAGAAAGCTGTGAAAGAGAGACTCCATTAAATAATGATGTTCTTTGTGTAATGGAGAGGGATGACCTTAGTCCAGGGAACCAGGACATACATGTAGAAGTAGTTTGAGTTAAGAAAAACTAAAGGAATGAACAACCACACAAAAATACTGGAGGAACTCAGCAGGTCAGGCAACATCTATGGAGGGGGATAAACAGTCAATGTTTAGGGCTGAGTCCCTTCATCAGAACTGGAAAGGAAGTGGGGAGAAACCAGAAGAAGAAGATGGGTGAGGGAAAGGAGCACAAGCTGGCAGGCTATAGGTGAGATTAGGTGGGTGGGTGGAGAGTGGGGAAAAAAGTAAGAAGCTGAAAGGGGATAGGTGGAAGAGGTAAAGGGGCAAAGAAAATTGAGTCTGATTTGAGAGGACAGTGGGCCGTGGGGGAAAGGAAAGGAGGAGGGGCATCCAAGGGAGGTGATGGGCAGGTGAAGGTCAGGGTAAAGGAGAAGCCAGAATGGGGAAAAAAAGAGAAAGCTGGGGGGGGGGGGGAAAGAGAGGAAATTGCCAGAAGTTAGAGAAATCGAAGTTCATGCTATCAAGTTGGAGGTTACCCAGATGGAATATGAGGTGTTGCTCTTCCTATCTAAGAGTGGCTTCATTGTGACCATGGAGGAGGCCTTGTAAAAATGAGGTACAGAATCCCTAATATGGTGAATGATAATTCCTAAACTAGAACAGAGTATGAAAAAAGAAATGATGACAGCTTGTCAGAAAGGCACAGCATTAATCATAGATGATTTTAATATACATACTGTATAGACCAGAAATTTCAGAAGGGCCAAAGCAGCCTACTCAATGAGTTTATGAAGTGTTTTCAGGATAAGTTTGTAGAACAACACGTTCTGGAGCCATCCAGAAGACAGACTACAACATGAGACAAGATTAATTAATAAACTGATCATGAGGGCACCCCAAGTTAAAGATATCAAAATGTGAATTACATTTCACTCCCATTTCACGTACATCTGCACTCACCTCATCCTCCCGCCACCCCACTAGGGATAGGGTTCCCCTTGTCCTCACCTACCACCCCACCAGCCTCCGGCTCCAACATATAATTCTCCGTAACTTCTGCCACCTCCAACGGGATCCCATCACCAAGCACATCTTTCCCTCACCCCTCTTTCTGTTTTCTGCAGGGATCACTCCCTGCGTGACTCCCTTGTCCATTCATTCCCTCCATCCCTTCTGACCGATCTCCCTCCTGGCACTTACCTTTGTAAGCAGAACAAATGCTACACCTGCCCTTACACTTCCTCCCTCTCCACCATTCAGGGCCCCAGAAAGTCCTTCCACCTGTGAGTCGGCTGGTGTGATATACTGCATCTGGTGCTCTCGGCGTGGCCCTCCATATATTGGTGAGGCCCGAGGCAGACTGGGAGACCGTTTCACTGAACACCTATGCTCAGTCGGCCAGAGACAGCAGGATCTCCCAGTGGCCACACATTTTAATTCCACGTCCCATTCCCATTCTGATATGTCTATCTATGGCCTCCTCTACTGTCAAGATGAAGCCACACTCAGGTTGGAGGAACAACACCTTATATTCCATCTGGGTTGTCTCCAACCTGATGGCATGAACATTGATTTCACTAACTTCCGTAAATGCCCCTCCTCTCCTTCTTACCCCACCCGCCATTTATTTATTTATTTGTTTGTTTGTTTGTTTGTTTGTTTGTTTGTTTATTTAGTAAGTATTCCCCCTTTTTTCTTTTCTCTCTTTTTTTCTCTCTCTGTCCCTCTCACAATCACTCTGCCTGTTCTCCATCTTCCTCTGGTGCTCCGCTTTCCCTTTCTTTCTCCCTAGGCCTCCTGTCCCATGATCCTTTCTCTTCTCCGGCTCTGTATCCCTTTCGCCAATCAACTTTCCAACTCTTAGCTTCAACCCTCCCCCTCCTGTCTTCTTCTATCATTTCAGATCTCCCCCTCCCCCTCCCACTTTCAGATCTCTTACTATCTCTTTTTTCCGTTAGTCCTGACGAAGGATCTCGGCCCAAAACATCGACTGTACTTCTCCCTATAGATGCTGCCTGGCCTACTGTGTCCCACCAGCATTTTGTGTGTGTTGCTTGAATTTCCAGCATCTGCAGATTTCCTCGTAATTATGTTTGCCTTCTGCTTGAGGGAGAAACGAATGAGTCCAAGGCTTGGATTTCAAACTGAACTGAGAGCAAGTACATGGGCCTGATTGGGCTAGCTAAAGCGAATCAGAACATTGGGTGAAGGGGTCAGTCAGCCAAGGCTCAGCAGCTGCCAGTTAAATGGTTGGCTGACCGACAGGAAACAGTGGAAGCATACATAGCTGATTTTTATTTGGTTATCTCTCATCTGATAGCCCATTTTCCCGTTCTGTCTGTGTCCTCTTAGGGTATAAGACCGTGAGAAATAGAAACCGAAGTAGGCCATTTGGCCCCTCAAACCTACTCTGCCATCCAATATGATCATTGCTGATGGATACTGCATGCCCTTTCCTCATATTTATTAATTGCATTACTGACTGAAAATCTCAGCTTTGAAAATATTCAATGATTCAATTCTACAGCTGCCTATGGTGTCGAATTCCAAAGATTGTCACACTTTTTAGCTAAGAAATTATTCCTCCTCAAAGTCTTAAATGGATGTCTCCTTATTCTGAGACCATGTCTTCTGGTCCTAGACTCTTTCTCGATGAAAAACATCCCTCTTCCCTTAGCATCATCTATGGTTCAATAAAATTGCCCGTCATTCTTCGAAACTCTAATGAATATAGACTTAATCTGTTCAACCTTACATCAGAGATAATTAGTAATCTTAATGAACCTTCCCTGACCTCCTCTAATCATAATATCTTTACTTAAACAAGGAACCCAAACTATATTTGACATGGCCTCCTGGTGCCTAGCACAGATGCAATTAGAAGTCCTTAGTCTTATATTCCAACTCAATTGAAATTAAAGCCAGCATCACATTCTCTAATACCTGCCCCTCCCCCATGTGTCACCTGTGTTTCTATATTTCAATCCTTTTCTGTTGCAACTTTCTGTGATTTCTACATTTAAATAATAATCTATTTTATTATTATTCTTTCCAAAGTTTTCTCACATTATATTTACCAGTTTTCCCATTCACTTAACCTATCAGCATCACTGTGTGAGCTGTAACATCAGCATAACTTTTTGCAACACCTTCTACTGCATTATCAATAAATATGGTTAAAATACATTTAGTTCCTTCCTCTGAATAATTAAAATTGTTCATGGACACTGAGGCACCCTATTGGTTACCTGGAAATAGTTTTCACTCCTATTTGCTAATTAGGTAATCGGTTCTACTATAGTAGCTCGCACACTTTATTATGTGAAATACAGCTTCCGTTTCTGAGAATTGTTCACACCTTAAATGTTTCTTGTCAGAAATGAACAAAAACAGAACACATTTGTGTTTATGTGTTTAGATTCTTAAAATAAATGTATAAAGATGATCAGATAGTTATGACCGGTTCTGAAATTCTGTTTTTAGGCATTATCAGAAGGATAGAAGCAAATCATTTTCCCTTAAATGAACATTAGAGATTTATTAGCTTGCATGCACTTCTACAAACACAAAGCTCCATAAACAACAAAAGTGATCTCATTAAACTTTCAAAATGCCTCGTTTTATGTTCAGGTTTTCACATATTTGAGAAGATGAAGGCTGCACAGTGAGGATTCAGGCAGGGATAGAGACCGTCTCATTAATCATCAAACATGTTATGGACATGCATGAGTACAATGTGCATGGAGTTAACATTCTATCCAAAAGCAAACTCCCACACCAGCTGTATTTGAAGAGCAAGATGCTGCGGAAGAAAATCTTATTTAAATTATTTTTTATTCGAAATTATTAATGTAGTTATTAATCTAAGCATTTCAGCTAAAAATCATTATAGTTAATGAAGGTAAATGGCTGTACAAGGTGCCACGATATTTTAGGGAACTTTTCTACTCTTATTCTGTACAGAATATTGAATAAACAATGCAATTTCCTATATAAATGTGACATAAAAGACTTTTTAAAAAAAAGTTCAACAGCAAGTTATCAAAATAGCAGAGCGATATCATTAGCAAAATGACTTCTCTTACATAAGGTAATGATTCTAAAACATACTTTTTCCTGTGTGATATATCCTTTCACCATAGCTGTCTACTCGCTAATATTTCAGATCACAGAGACATATTACAAAGACATAAACCACGGTAAGGTTAAAACCAGCAATGAAAGGTGAGATTCAGGTACATGAGAGAGCGCAACCTGCCTTATCACCATAGGATTGATGATCTCCTGTAGTCAGGCAGCTTGTAAAGATGACAAAATATTGATTTACTGATATCTGAATTCTTCTCATTACTAATAAACACTCATCTTTAAATCAATGCATCAACAGACACTGATCTGATTTGAACCTGCAGAACCATACAAACCGCAGATGCATGACCGCATTAATTTTCTCCCATTGAAGTTGTTTCGTAAGAGGGAAAAATCATTTAAATTACCCCATTTGTTGACGATTTCTATCAGTGTCCTTTAATTGTATGTAAACTAACTAATGTCTCAAGCACACAGTCCCATTTCTAAGGCATTGCAGTTGGCGTTCTGATGCAGCCTCAGCAGGGTAACTGAACGTGCACAGTGGAGCACAGCACATTTCCATCAAATATCACGGCAAATTATCAAAGAAACAAAATGATATTGGCATGTTAAAAGGATTAATGATAAAGATGTTTTTCTTCGCGTAAGATGACAATTCTAAAATAGGTTGTTTCCAGCCTGCAGGAGTCTAAGACCAGAGGACACAACCTCAGGATAGAGGGGAATCCTTTTAGAATAGAGACGAGGAAGAGCTTCTTTAGCCAGAGATTGGTGAATCTGTGGAATTCACTGCCACAGGTGGCTGTGGAGGCCAAGTCATTGGATCTGTTTAAGGATATATTGGATATATTTGATAGATACTTGATTGGATAGGACATAAGGGATACAGGAAGAAGGCAGCAGATTGGGGCAGAGAAGGAAAATGGATCAGCCATGATAAAATGGTGGAGCACGCCTAATTCTGCTCTTATATCTTATGGTATTATAACCCTTCACCACTGTGGAGACATGTCACTTTCCAGGTCAGATTGAAAAAATACAAATGATTTTCAGCATCTCTTTTAAGACCCATTTCTGAAATGTCAGAGTTTTTATGTTAAGCAATTATTTCCCAGTGCACTCTTTGCTTCTCCCTAACTGGCCCAGAGCACCTGGTAGCTTTTCAATAATTTGTTCAAGTGGCAAATCCTCCTGATTATGGCCAGGCGGTGGTTGTTGCTAAATTAGTCCACTTTGTTGGCTTTTGTAGCAAAGCAGATACCATCATGGGACTTCCAATTTCCCTAAATCTTGAGAGGTGCACACAATCTAACTTAATATTATAGGACAGGACTGCACAGGAACATCTAAAGCTCCTACTTCTTTTACTGTATGACTATGTGCAGCTCTGTGTCTCTACTCCCCCAAATCCTGGGGTGCAACTCCAGCAAAAATCCTTTTCCTTTCCCCTTGCTTATCTTTCCCCACTAGACATCACTTAGCCGCTGGCAATGGGAAACCTGCTTGATTTCTCTCCTCGTACCCCAGACACCACAATCCTGTTCCCTGCTTCTCTTTATTCACCAAGGATCTGGCATGTTAAAATCAAATGATTTTTATGACAATACAGCCTGAGTGAACAAATCATTAAAAAAAAACACAAGAGATAACGCAGTTGCTGGAAATCCAGAGTAACGCCCACAATGCCAGAGGAACTCAGCAGGTCAGCCAACATCTTGGAACAAAGAGTTGACTTCTCAGGACCTCCCACCGTGACTGGAAAGGAAGGGGTCAATAAGCCTGAATGAACAAATGCCTGATTCAGTAACTTTCAAAACAATGGAAACTTTATTGAATCCCACACTAAGTTATTCAATGTACTAGGCTTTCACAGATTTTGATAAAATATCAAAAAGGTAAGGGTTCAAAATCTTCAAATATTATTTTGAACTGAGTGTCAGAATACAAAGAGGCATCATAAAGAGCAGAACTAGGCTCTTTGCTTTGTCACTCAATACAATCATTACCAATCATCTATGTCAATACTATATTTCTATCATCTCCACATACATCAATCTATCTCCTTTTAAGTATATTCTGCCTTCTGAGTTGGAGATATCAGTTCACCACCCTATGAATACATTAATAATTTCTCCTCACCTCATAATCACCCAGTCTGTGATGCCTAGGCCAAATGGAGCAGAGTCCCTCCATTTCTGTCTGTTCAGTCTTGCCAAATATCTGCACATTTCAGTAAGATTTTTACTCTTTCTTCTAAGCACTGGAGAAGAAAAACCCAGTGATCCAGTTACATCCCAAAAGCCATCCTGGTGAAACTTCATTGCACTCCCTCTATGATAAAGAGATGCCAAGTGTTGTGGATGTCATCTCATGATGATCATCTCTTGATGATCATGCCCCTGCCAGTCAGGGTCAACCATGGATATTGCATCCTAGCTGTCTAGACACGCAAACCAAGGCAGCATGATATGGAGAGCAAGTTGTTGCCCATATAGCAAGCTCCTCCTCTCCGCGCATCTTTTGAACCCAAAGGAACGGCAGAGGCCGATGTATTTTGGCACCACCAGCAGTATTGCAGGAGTTGCCAGTCAGCGTTGAACTCAACATAAGACTGAGATAGCGACTCCACCTCTGGATTTTTTCCAAGGGGTTTACTGCTAAAGCCTTCCCCATGAACGGGTATAGCTGCAAGGCAGCAGAGGTTTGAGATCAGAGTTTTCCTTCTCCTAGATTAGCTGCCAATCACAGTTGACAAGCCCCTTCTGCATGAAGCCACTGGTTTTAAGATGCCAGCAATCTGCCTTTGCCTCTTCTCCTGTCAGTAGAAGTGGTTCCACCGGGCTTAATAGCTAACCCATACATGAAGGCCAGGAGCTGGATTCGATTGCCAGAGGCTATTTGAGGTACATGCCATTGGGAGTGTGTCCCCATTACCACCCCCAGCTACAACAAGCTTAAGGAACCAAGATCTATTACTGTGTTAATAAACATTTAAGAAGTGCAGATGCTGGAAAGCTGGAATTAAAACAGAACTATTGCCTCCGACCTAAATTGTTCACTCAGCTTCACTCTCCACAGACGCTGTCCAACCTGCTGAGTGTTTCTAGCATTCACTCTTGTTATTCTTGAACAACAGTGGTAAGATATCTTTACTCCTAAACTCAAAACATTGGTACCAGGCTGGCTGAAATGAGCACTTCTCTCTGAAAACTCATCCAAAAGTACAGCTGAACTCTGAGCCATCTTCTACTGCTCAAGAGGATTTTTTTAAAGTTGCCACTTTGTTTACAATTTGAGCTGGGATTTGGGAGGATGGCTGTAGTGGATTTGTTCTCTGTGAAAATTAGATTAAATGTCACCAAACACATACACAGGAAGCCATTAGAGTTAACAAAGACTTATTTCCTTCACTTGAGAACAAATTGAAAAGCTGGCATGAGAAAGTAAATCCAATTTACTGCTTAATGTCAAAAGCAAATAATATTTTACTTTAATTTACAGGGTATTACAGTAATTTTTTTCTATTTATATGTTGTTAGTTTGTGCGTCTGGTCTTGAAAAAGAATGGGATTAGCAGCTCCCAAACTTTTGCCAAATCTCCCCGTAAACCAGCCACCACAAGGAGACTGTCCAGTGATGACAGTTGTCTTCGCACCTTCAATTTCCTCCCAAACTGAAACACTCCCTATCTTCGTTGATCTTCCTGCCTGTTGGCGAAGACTCAAGTGAAGCAGGAAATAAAACTGCACTCACTGCTGTTAAGCAAATAGAGCCTCCTTGAGATTAACGCACTTTAACAAAGGTAACAGGATGTCAACATTTCTGATGAGCTTTAGGCCCGAGTGTTACACTTGGATCAGATGGAGGAGACCAAATCTTCAAGGGCTGCTGACTGCTGACTGCTGACTGTTCAGACACCAATAGGGAAAAATTGGCCAAAAGTCAGCATGGTTTCTGTGGTGAACTACATATACCTGTCTGGACACGCCCCTGCTGACTGCTCCTGTAGCTCCTCCCACAGACCCCTGTATAAAGGCGATCAAGGCCTGAGCCTGGCCTCTCAGTCTCCAGGATGTAGTATGGTGGTCAATCACTGCTTGTTCCTTCTTCCAGTCAATAAAAGCCGATATCTCGCCTTTACGTCTCAGAGTGAGTTATTGATGGTGCATCAGTTTCCTTACGTGTAAACTTGCCTGACAAAGCTGTTGGGATTATTTGAGGAAATAACAGGCAGGCTAGGCAAATGAGAGTTAGTGGATGTTGTATACTTGTATTTTCAGAAGGACTTTGACAAATAATAATAATAATACTTTATTGATCCCAAGTGGGAAATTATTTTGCTACGGAAGCAATATTTTAAAACACACTTAGCAATAACAATAAATAATAATAATAATAATAATAATAATAATAATAATAATAATAATAATAATAATAATAATAATAATAATAATAAATAATAATAATAATAAAGTACAGAATAATAATATACACAATAATAATTTACCAATGTGCAATAATGTACAATGTACAAAATAATAAAACATAGACTATTGTACTATGATGCATGTTTTCCTGTCACACAGACATGAACTGTTGTATGTACGTATTGCATTTGGTAGGAAAATTTTTCTGTAACAATCCTTGAGACAGCGGAGCTGAATGACCCTGTTTGAAAGAGTGACCACTGCCTATTCAATTGGTCATGGAGATGATGTGCCTGATTTCTAAAATGGATAATAGTTTGTTTAGTGACCTCCTTTCCACCACTAACTCAAAAGGTGCTGCACGTGATGCTGTTTATCAAGAGCCCATGGTATTACAGGCAAGATATTAATATGGATAGAAGTTTGGAAGACTGTCAGGAGGCAAAGAGTGGGAATAAAGGGGACATTTTCTGGCTGGCTGCTGGTGACTAGTGGTATTCTGTAGGGGTCTTTGTTGGGACTGCCTCACATGATATATCAATGATTTGGACAGACAGAATTGATGGCTTTGTGGTCAAGTTTGAAGATGATATGAAGATAAGTGGAGGAGCAGGGAATGTTGAAGAAGCAGGAAATCTGTAGAAGGGTTTAGACAGATTATGAGAATGGGCAGAGAAGTGGAAGATGGAATATTGAGTAGGAAAATGGATGGTGATGCACTTTCGTAAAAGGAATCATAGCATAGACTACTTTCCAAACAAAGAATAAGTATAAAAATCAGAGGTGCAAAAGGATTTGGGAATCCTTGTCCAGGATTCCCTAAATGTTAACATGCAGATTCAGTTGGTAATAATGAAAGCATTCATTTTAAGAGGACTAAACTGTAATGTTGAGCCCTTAAAAGGCATTAGTCAGACTGCAGTTGGAGTATTCTTGTGTTTCTTTAATCATCTCCTCAGTAGTTCTCTTAATGGAATTGAATTGAATTGAATTGAATATCTATATTAAACAATATTAAACAAAGGGGAAGGTTTCCACCGTATAACAGTGAGAAGTTTCCTGACACCCACAGAGAATCCTAACTTATAACCAAAATCACCATAAGAAGTGCCATTTCAGCAGCACCCTCTCAACCTGCTACTGATGCTTTTCAAGGGCAGAACCAGGCATTCTAATTTTTACAACATTCACAGGAATGTATTGGAAGATGGTAGTCAGAATCTAAGATGTCAATTACATCTGGAATCTCCCCACATGTTACCTGGAGACTCCAAAAATTTATGAACATGGGGCTTCGGGAAGACTGAGCCAGACTTAACATCACTACAGGCTGAAATGCACCAGCGGACACCAGGACTCCAGCCTGGCCCTGTACTGACCCTTGTCAAGGCCACACATGTATTTGTCATTCCTTTGCTGTACATAGAAGCCAAGCTGGAGCCTGTGAACATTCATTCCCAGGTATGGCATCACTTTGCTGCAACCACCATTGAGGGGGCGGAGGCTTCTTTAATTTTATGCATCCAGAATCTCAATCGAATTTATACAGAGGTAATCTGGATCAGAATCCTTTATGAGCCTTCTCTACCTAGGCCCAAGTCAGGCTAATTGAGATAGATAGATTTGTATTTTATTGATCCCAAAGGAAATTAGTGTCACAGTAGCATTACAAGTGCTCAGATATAAATATTAGAAGAGAAGTAGAAAGAATAAAAAATAAGTTACCACAGTCTAACAAGAGGGTTCATCACTTCCCTGGCTATAGGTTGACTCATTATAGAGCCTAATGGCCAAGTGTAAGAATGACCTCATATAGCACTCTTAGTCTATTACTAATAAAGTGCTCCTCTGTTCAGCCTGGGTGGCATGCAAAGGGCGAGAAACGTTGTCCAGAATTGCCAGGATTTTCCGTAGGGCCCTTTGTTCTACCACTGTCCCCAGTGTGTCCAGTTTGACTGCTCCAACAGAGCCAGCCTTTCGAATCAGTTTATTGAGCCTGTTGGCATCACCTGTGTTGATACCATTACCCCAGAACACCGCCACATAGCAGAGTTGTACTAGTGACAACAGACTGGTAGAACATGTGAAGGAGGGGCCTGCACACTCCAAAGGACGTCAGTCTCCTCAGGGAGTAGAGGAAGTATATCTCCATACTCGTGAGAAAATAATAGAAACTTCCAACATCAGATTCTATTTATCAATGATGAAATATTTCTATTTATGAACATTTCAATATAACATTTATTGGGACTTCCTTTCCACAAAAGAGCTGAAACAGAATATAGTTTCTCACTTCCTTGTGGTCCCGCTCCTCCACCTTCCTATCTCCCCCCTCATGGAGTTTCTCCTTTCACTTTCTAGCTTGTACTGTTTCCCCTCCCCTTACCTTCTCATTCTGGCTTCTTCCCCCCTTCCTTTCTAGTCCTGATGAAGGGTCTCGGCCTGAAACATTGACCCTCTATTCCTTTCCATAGGTGCTGCCTGACCGGCTGAATTCCTCCAGCATTTTGTGTGTGTTGCTCTGGATTTCGATCATCTGCAGAGTCACTCGTGTTTATCGTTTTAGTTCCCGTGAAGGGAATTCAAATGAGAGGCCATGAGAGTTTCAGGAGGTTTTTACATCCTTTTAAATATGTCTCCACTTCCAGTAATTGATTCTTCTGCGTAAAGATAATGCTTTCCTTGCAGCCAACAGCTCGATAATATAAAGCCAACATAAATTCACCATAGGTACATGGCCAAAAAGAAGTATTTAGGTGTTAAGTCACTTAGTGACCAGATGTCATTTGGCAGACAAAAAGTCTAATACAAGTTATTAATGACACCACGAGCCCTCTGTGTAATCAAAGGGCACGGCTGAAATGATATATGACTAATGTCAAGCCAGAGATCTCTTTTCAGGAATACATGCCTACCAGCTGATGGCAAATATCCTCCAGTCTGCTTACGTGACAGACAGCCCAAAGCACTGACTGCCCCCTCATTTTTATCCACACACACTATCTTTACAATCACTTTGACACCTTTCTTGCTAGTCAGCCCTGTTATTATGTACCTCCAGTTTCAAAGTAGCGTTCACATCTCCATTTGTTTACCTGTTCTGTGCAGTCAATGCCTTCTGCTTATACAATTCAGAGATGCCATGACCTCAGCATGAACCCGGGCTCCGGTAGAAAATAAATGAAAAATTCATTTCTCTCTGCATCATTTCAGCGCAGTATCAAGACAGATGCGGCCGCCGCTGTATGTGACTGAATAATGTCAACAGTGTTTTCTGGAATAATAAGCTATATTCTAACACTCCATGCTGACATTTGTGAAAGAAATAAATGAAAAAACATCAAACAATTACAGTATACGAAAGCACGATATATCTTTTTTGACAGTAAAAGTGTCATCCATTTCTACTAAAATGTAGAATTAATAAAGCTGTAAGTTTCAAAAGGGAACTTTAAGCCTCGGGAAATTTTGCTTGGTCTTGCAAGATATTTTTTTCTGTTCAGAATATTTCAAAATGGTATCCAATCGTGACGTAATGCCAAAGAGTAGGAAGGTTTTCCAATTAGGTCTGCTCCAATCATGTTGTGCCTTTTGATTTGATTTGCAATCCCGATGAATCCTCATTACTGTGAAATATGTATAGCTTCCCATAACACAGCACCGCGATGTCCTCTCTGATTCTGATTTATTCTGGAAACAAAAAGTGCCTCAGGTAGTAGAGGCTGTCTCCCTGCACAAATCTGGTGCACACACAAACACACAGTCACACATTCCAAAGCAACTGTCTGACCCTTCCGTGAACTTTCCGAAAGACGAAGAGATCGTTCCAAAGAGCAAAGGTCAGCCATCACGCTGGTCACAAATGAAAATCAAATTATTCATGCAAGGAAGGATGATTACTTCAGTGCTGCTGGTTTCAAAACCAAATAACGTCAAACGCTGAAATAGTATTTACAAGATATTTTAAAGAAATGGATGCAGCAAAGAGTAACCTGATCTGCTTTGTGCTACAGTGATCAGAGTTAGAATGATTGCACTTAACTTGGGCTATAATATTACTATTTAATCGTTTGTCCAGCAGTGGTTCAGCTTGTAACCTTATCACACCCCTCAGACAGGATTTGTTTCCAAATGAGAAAAGCCAACGAACCAGTCTGATGCTTCCAGTTCATAATGGAGAGATTCCTGAAACATAAACAACAAAGCTACTCTGGGGCTTTCCTCTGATCAGTCGATGCAATTCCTTTCTTCGTAAAGAAGACAGCAGACATTCTTGTGGCACTGCTCTGATTTATTAACTAAACTGCCTGTGTGCATCCACCCAAACAACACACAAATCTGCGGTGTGTCAGTGTGATAGGCATTTCTTCAAACACAGACTCAGACCTTAACTTCTCAATGTGCAAGCACGCCAGACCAAGAAACAAAGTGAAACCTGGTTTATAGCTAATCTAAATGTGATTCCACAGAAAAGACAAACTAGGCTTTTTTTTGCATGAGCTCCTGGTACATTTTATGGTCACACCTGCTCAGAAGCACTTAGCTGCAATCTCTCATAAACAAATGCAAATAAAGTCACCATCTCTAATGATCAAAATGTTAATTCATCGCCACTAAGGCCGCAGATCTAAAAGGTGGCCTCGAAGAAATTTACTGGTTCTTTGAAAGTAGGTGAAAATAGTTCTATGAACAAGACCTGCCATTATAGTGTGGACTTCAAAAGAAAGCAAATATTCTGGTAACAATGGCTTGGATGATGTCCTGGTTAGGTGAAGAGAGCAGAAAGGAACCGAGGAGTATAAAAAGAATAATGACAAAATAGATTGGTGTTATCAATTAAACACAAGCAAGTGGCTGAAGAACTCTCATGCCGTTTTCTCCCTGGCACTCGCATGTTATTATTACAAAGCATCTGATAGAGGACTCTTATTCCGAGCCTTTCTTTCTCTGCATACAAAGCAGCAACAACTAACCTGTGAACAATCAGCCTCAATAATGGGGAACCTTGCATGTATCCGAGAAGTGATTTAACTTTGGGTCAGTCACACTGTCATGGCTGAAAAGTGCTTTGATTTGTCGACTGTTAGTAAAGCAAAGTTTCCCTACTTAGCAAGAAGAATATTTCTCCTGTTTTTCCTTGGACCTCCTCAACGATATTTCATATGAAATTGGTAGAAAATTTATCAATAGTTCACATATTGTCTTGTATAAGTACACTGCAGCCATATAAGGGTTACGTCATACTCGATTTGAGTGATAGCACCACTACACTTAGTGTGGTGTAGTGGGAAATACTTTTCCTATTAAGGCTTGATTTAGATCATCTGATTGGAAGAAATGGGAAAATGCAAGCAAATCCACATTCCGGGCAACACCCAAATATCAAACGCTTGCCATTGAATTGCAACTGTTGGCTCAGTTTGCCCCAATCTCTGCACTTGCCAGGCCAAACACAGAGGACAAGGTGAGCTGGAGGAAAGGTCAAGTGCCCAGCTTCCCTCCAGGGAAGGCTGGCATTCAGGTGATGATACCATTTATCTAAATGATGTTGCCAACTCCATGGGGAAAGGTAAGCATAAGTGAAAAAGTCATCTTACTGTAAAATGCAACACGAGTGAATCTGCAGATGCTGGAAATAAATAAAAACACAAAATGCTGGCAGAACTCAGCAGGCCAGACAGCATCTATGGGAGGAGGTAGTGACGATGTTTCGGCCCAAAACGTTGTCACTACCTGCTCCCAGAGATGCTGTCTGGCCTGCTGAGTTCTGCCAGCATTTTGTGTTTTTACTGTAAAATACTCATTTTAGCATTTTTTTAGAATTTTAACAAATTGCTGGTTGCATTTTTGGTCTTTTTAAAGTCATGTTTATTTTGATTTAAATATTGTGGAATGCCTCTGGCAATCAGAGTCTTTTTAAAAATGCTTGGTAGTTACAAAGGTCGTCAAGGTTTCCGGAGAATAGAGCCTCTTTGCTGTGTTGCCCAAGGCCTAATCACTACTTGAAACTGAACTAGCTTGAGGGCACCTCTTGGGTGCCCAGGCTCACTGCTCAAAGTGCCAGCTTGATTGGACTTCTCTGCTTTTGGATGAAGAAATTTGAAGCAACAGCCACCACACCACACCCCTACCCCCCAATTCAAATGGACAACGATAATCTCATTGGTTTACTTGCTAAGAAACAAACGATCTAATTCATTTTACACATTTAGTTTTAGAACACAGCTCATGAAGGGAATATTAGCATTGGTGGGAGGAAACCCAGAATTATAGTTAAACACAAAGACTTTATTGAGGAGGACAGCTTGCATTGTATTACTTTTGCCATGGAAGATTTTCATCTATTTGGTGTACTTAAGATGATTAAAGGAGTCGACAGGATAGCTACAAAGGAACAATTCCCTTTGGTGAGGAAATGCAAGACAAGGATTCAAAATTAGATGTAAGCTATTCAGAAGCAAACTCAGGAAGCACTTCTCCGGCCAAATGCTGCTGTACATTCTGAACATGCATCCTGCCCAGCAACAAAACATGTGTCAGTGGCTTTGCCAATCAAAAACTTGAAAGCTACCATTAATAGACTTGTGTTAAATGAGAATATGACAGGGTATGTAGACAGCGCAGGTTAATGGCATTAAGGCAGAGGCTGGTTGTGACCTAACACATGACAGAAGTAGCTTGAGGGGCTGAAAGGCTTACATTGGCACAAGTGAAATTGCCGGCTTCCCAATCAATCATGTTTCACTAAATAGGAACTAAAGAGGAAGAGGAGCCTTGAAAGTAAAATCACTGAATAAATGCACTTCATGGATACTGGCACATAATGTCAAGAATATCAATTACTCATCTTAACAAACAATTAAGAAAGGTCCCTAATGCATTGCAGGTTTGCTTCTCTATGACAGCACTGTGAGTCTCTTAAAACATTCAATTTCTGCATTTCAACAGCCCACTAAGAATTCTTAACATTTGGTGAAAATTCTTATAATTTGAACATTCTTGTGCAGCAGTTTAGCTTTTTAATGACAAGAACAGGAAGCACAGGAAAATATAAA
The DNA here is from genome assembly GCF_030144855.1 of Hypanus sabinus. Lineage (NCBI taxonomy): Eukaryota > Metazoa > Chordata > Chondrichthyes > Myliobatiformes > Dasyatidae > Hypanus > Hypanus sabinus. The sequence goes on along the minus strand of NC_082709.1, from coordinate 28,899,236 downwards.
GTTTGAATTAATTCCATTAGGCACAATGAATAACGTGACTAATTCTTATTAAATTATTGCACTTAATAGCTCTTTTCAACAAGTGCAGCAGATGAGATGAAATATTCAATCAGTCAACAGACACTTGAGTGGCTGCTGATGGAGACCTTATACTTTAACAGCATAGACTCATAAAATTATCACTTTGGTGTCTGGATTCACATGAGAATAGAGGTCACTGTGTACATGAGCGTGCAGAAGGAGGTGGGGCAAGGAGAGGCATTAGCCTCTGCAATAACTACCTAACAAAAATCCATTACACGATGCTACAGATGTGTTCCTCATATATAATTAAGGATGCATGCAGATGCCTCTTGAAAATCCCAAAAAATTAGATTCCTTCACACATCCCTGCTTGTGTAATGGATTGGAGAATAACTATTTCCTATAGAACTATACAGTAGTCTATCAATATAGTCAGGAGAGCAAAGGGAAAAGCCAAAACAAGGGGGAGAATTGTTTATTCTTTCTTGAATTCTGACCAAATTATCTAAAAAAACTTTATATATATATATATATATATAAAAATAAGCTACACTAAAATAATTATCTAGTAAATTCTGATGTTCTCTCTTTATGCATTGAACTAGTATCCACCCTAAATTCTCTTTATGTTTAGAACCATGCTGTGTATTCATTAATACATGTGTGTATATGGAGTGTGCCTGTGTAATTCCCCAAGAACAGGCTTCTTTTTAATTGTACTTCAGTTACAGTTGCAACTTTATTGAAAGAAGGAAACACTACAGACATGCTTCAAGGCCAGGGAAGATATGAATATTTGATGTCTACTCCAGATTTTTTTCCTCTCTGCAGTACTCCACTTATCACTTTGCAGCTTTCCTGCAGCTCTAATAGGCGTGAGAGGAAGTCAGGGGAATATAAATCACAGATTAGACTGTCAGACACAAGCAGATTCCAAACAATTGGCACAGAAAAGGAAACATGGTTAACAGCAGATAGCCTTATCAGGCATCAATGCAATATTTTCTTTCTAGAAAAAGAAATTAAAAATACAGTATCTCTGACATTCACCTGCATAATGTGGAAATTGGAGTTCTATGGGACAACACTAGTTGTGGATCTTGAAGAAGGTAAATACATTTTTATTTCTGATGTACCCTGTTGGCAGCTACCAAAATAATATTTTAAGTTAATTAATGTAATTGATTCCTATAATTCTGCTAAAAATTCATCACCATAGACAATTGCTTGCATCATCCCTCAAAACAACATTTTTTTTTGTCATTATTTCCTTACTAAGGGAAATCTAGGGACAAACTTCAAAATTATAAACCTGTAAGCTATACATATCCATGTATGTACTCTGGAAAACCACCAACTATTGTATACTTCTAAAACATGTACAATCATGTGAGACCAAGATAGATTTACAACTTGCATTTAGCTCCAATAAAGCCTGATCCTTTTTATTTATCGACTGAGCTTTGTAAGAATGTGAAAACACTCCTCCCTGTCATTAGGACAGGAAGCAGATTGCTACGAGTGTCATAGACCTAACCCTCACAAACCCAGTAACATAGGCAAACCATTCCCTTAATAGGAGTTTATGACCAGATCAGTTTATTCACAACACAAGTGACTTTAAAGGGCCATGCTAAATTCTAATTACCATCCGGATTGTGCCCCCTTAAAGGGATATTCCAGCCTTGAATTGCACACATTGAATTAAAACAATGCTAAATTTATATTAAAATTTTGTCTTATTATTATAATGTTTTTAATTTTGCCATGGAGTCTATTTGACAAACTTGTCCTGCATTTTTATTAGACTCCTTATGAGCCCAGGCTACACCATATATCATTAAACTGCATCATGTGTTAATAGCAAAAAGTCTGTTAATTATTCGGTGACTATAATCTGGTCTACCTGGATCTAACGTAGTTTTTAAGTATCCCTTTAAATAATAAGCAATATATTTGGAAGTCTAAGTGGGCAATGACTCAAAGGGGGTGTTCTCATGCATCTGCTGTTCTTGTCCATCTAGATGATAGAGGTTGCAACTGTTGTCAAAGAAACTTCAAAAGGACGTCTGGAATTTATATAGTACCTTTCAGACCACGGGATGTTGCAAAGAACTTTACAACTAATAAAGTACTTTGAAGAGTATTCACTTTGCAATATAAGAATCACAGCAACCAATTTGCTGAAGAACTTCACCACAAATAGCAATATAATAATTGCACTAAGTTGAGCTGTAGGTTATGGAGAGGGAGAGAATTTGACCAAGATACCTTATTCAGTTAGGTGCTATGTGCTTATCTTCCTCTCAAAAATGTGCTGAATTGTTCAGATTTTCAGAACTGTGCTTAAGCCTCTGAAGTTGGAGAAACAAACAACATTCTGTTTCCAAACACAAAATACACTGCAGATGCTGGGGTCAAAGCAACACGCACAACACGCTAGAGGAACTCAGCAGGTCGGGCAGCATCCGTGGAAACAAGCAGTCAACGTTTTGGGCCGAGACGCTTCGACCCGATGAAGGGCCTCGGCCCAAAACGTTGACAGCTCATTTCCATGGATGCTGCCCGACCTGCTGTGTTCCTCCAGCTTGTTGTACGTGCAACATTCTGTTTCTGAAGTGACAGTACCACCAGCAGCATCATGGCTAAAGCTTTGGTAAGTTACCGCAGTACAAGTTGTCGATACCACACCAAGCAGCCCTGTGTGTTATTGGTGGGGGAAGGCCTGTTTCATGTGGTGAATGCTACGCCAAACAATCAGGTTCCAGTTTCCGTCGGGTTTATGTTTGATATACCAGTATATTTCCAGCTGCACGATGCCACACGTGCACAGGAACCCAGTCCAGCTCCCAGAATACCACATGCTTCCGATGCAACTGTTTAATACAACAAAGGCATTGTGGTGTCAGAGGAAGGGTTAAGTTGCTTTTTTCTGTCACAATTTAATACAAGACAGAATCAGACTCCTGTAACCTGCCAGTGAACTCTGCAGTTAATATGATGAAGTTATGATTTTGTCATCAATCAGAACAGGCCAAGAACTGACCAAACCTCAGAGCACTGCTTGGCAATCTAATTGTGTCAGAGATTCATCAGTTGCTGGGATAATCCATTTTTCCCATTGTCACTAGCCTCAGACAACTATATAACCTTATATTGTCAAATTTATCCTATTATCCCATTTAACAAGGAAGAAAATAAGGCCTTTGGATTTTTTGGAAGGAAAATAATCCTGCATTCTGTCATTATTTGCTTTTATTTATCAGTCTCTTGTGTTGCATAAGATGGCAGACCGTTGGTGCATGGCTGTAGGGAATCAAATGAAAATTAGAATCCCATAAGGGAATTGTGTGAACTTTTGAACCAACATCAGACAACTTTAATTTGAATAGCTGCAAGTACAATAGACCCCTTCACTGAAAAACAGTGGTATACAGAGTCTACAACAAAATGAAATTACAAACAGCTTCTTTATGAACCAGTATGAATCATATTGTAGAGTACATTATGCAGTGTGACGCTTAACAAAGATTGTGTGGAAGGGAGAGCCAAGTCTTCAGGAATTTATTGTCCCATGTCTTGAATACATGACAGACAGAGAATAACAACTTAATATGAAGAACACTCTTCCAGTAACCAGTTCCTTAACCAAACAATGTCATTCATTCCAAAAATGCTATCAGTATCCATTTCAAACAGAGTGCGTTTCACCTATTAAATAAAAAGCATTATTTTTTTATCAACAGCTGATGACATGAAATGGGCAGCTTAAGTTTCTGTATGTTTAAATTTTAAAATATGTTTCTCTCTTAGCTGGGTTAGAAATATCAATATCACAATTAATTAATGATTTATATAACTAAATCTGATCAATATATGCCCAACTGCTAATCACATGTACCTTCCGACAAACAGAGGTTATCCTTGATTATAAGTCCCCGTGACCAATAGGATGGAGCCGTGGCTGATAATGTGACAGGCAGAGGGGAGGAGAGGATGTATGCAGGCGGAATTGGGGGTGGGGGGGTGGTAGTGTGACATCAGAGTGCCAAATGCATGTCAAACAATCCCGCCTTGTTCTCCTTTCTATGACAGCAAGCATCCAAGCCCCCACGACCCCTTATTTCACACTGCGGAGGGTCAAGAAAATGTAGCACATTGAAATTGGACCGCTGCAATGCAAATGGAAGCCTGCTGTTCTGCAGGTTTGCAGCCCAGGCGGTGAATGGGAGGTAAGAGCCTGGGTGGGTCTAACAGAGTCCTGGTCCTCCACAGAGCCTCCAGCCTTCCCCAGCTGGTCCCAACCACTCCCTCTCCACTCTTTCCCTTGATTCCCTCCAACTGCTATCAACACTTGCCAGTTTCTTCCCATAGTCCAATGATGTCATTACAAGTTGTCCCATGATTAGGCTCAGGTTAAATCGGGAGTTGCTGGGTGGTATGGCTCAATGGTCGAGAGAGGCTTATCTCAATAAATGAATAAATGTTTTCAGCCTCAGATTTGATCCCTTCTCCCTATATTTGGGATCAGTACCAAAGATATTTGATTTCCTGACGTTGATTTCTTTACTGGCGAGTGGCATTGCAAACAATTTACCTGTTGGTGATGATATAGAGGCTCTATTGCAAAGTCTACTGAATCTTGGCAGCTTGGATTTATCATTGTAGGGCTGTCTTGAAGCTCTACTAATCTTTGCCATTATCTGGTCAATATTCATGATTGTATCTGCAGAACAGCGAAAGAATCATATTGAAATCTGTATTTAGTTCTGTGTTTGAAAGAATAAAACAACAAAAACACTCAGCTCATCAGGGAGCATCTGTGCATAATGTTTTAGGGCAAAGGCCCTTCATGAGAACTAACCAAATATGTCCAATCTAACCTTTTCTGTTAACTCTGCTTTTCTTTTCACAACAGCTGCCTGTCACACTGAGTGTTGCAATGTTTCCTGGTATTCTTTTGGAAATAAATCAGCAAATGTTTTCAGGAGCTAAGTACTGGGAATGTTCTCTGTGAAACTGAAAAAGTCCTTTTGGGTCTGGTTTTTCATCAAAGGGAACCGGTGAAGTGCATCCAGAATCAGAAACAGAATTAAAGGTAAATACTATGAGTTTTCTTTTAATAATTGGAACTTTCAAACAGAAATAACATTTAAATTACTCATTCTGGGTCCCCTCCTACCCTTTCTTTTCTCCTCACCTGCCCATCAATTCCCTGTGGTACCTGTTCCCCTTCCCTTTCTACCGTGATCCATTCTCCTCACCTATCAGATCCCTTCTTCTTCAGTCCCTTACTTCTTCTGCCTATCACCTCCCAGCTTCTCACTTCATCCCCCAACCCTCCATCACCCACCTACCTTTCCCCTCACCTGATTTCACCTATTACTTGCTAGCTCCTACTCCTTCCCCTTCCCCCACCTTCTTATTCTGGCTTTTTTGAATTGAATTGACTTTATTTCTTACATCCTTCACGTGCATGAGGAGTAAAAATCTTTATGTTATGTCTCCGTCTGACTGTGCAATGTGCAAATTCTAGTAATCTGTAATAAAAAGGATGTACAATAAGATTATACAACAAAACAATCAATATACTTTAGAAATACAATCCCCGCTTCCCTTCCAGTCCTGATGAAGAATCTCAATCTGAATCACCAATTATTTACTCTTCTCCATTGATGCTGCCTGACCTACAAATTCATTCAGCATTTTCTGTGTGTTACACTGGATTTCCAATATTTGCCGAATCTCTTGTGTTTAAAAAAATTATATATAATTTTTAAGTGCAATGCAACTTTTAAATTGTCAGATGTGAATGATGAATAAGTATCACAAAGAAACACTTCAGTAGTGCAAAAACAGAAATAAAAATGTAGTGAAGTAGCATTCATGGGTTCAATTTCCAGATAACTGTCTCCCAGAGTAAACCACTTCAATTTACTATTTAATTTAGAGTTCACACAAAGCACAATATTACATTTACTATGGGATTGAGAGACACATCAGTTCTGCTGCAGAGTCAGCGATCCCTTTGCCTTCACAGATGTGGAATTTCTCCAACGGTTTGATAGGTTTTTTTTTTGCACACATATTTCAGCATTTACAGTCTCTTGTGTTTCCAGAAACATCACAAAATTATCTCAAGCCCTACAATTGCAGCCTTTTTAATTTGTGTGCCTATACCAAGTGTTGCATATACCTATAGGTACAAGACCAAGAAATTATATCAATACGGAGCCACTTATTGTCTTCTGGACTGACCAGGAATACAGATTCAATTTTTACAGACAACTTTTTTCTTAAGTTAGGAAATACACAAATCACTCGATATGGTATCCATATTGTAATGAATAACATCAAAAGCATAAAGGACTGATATGAAAAAAATGTACTAAAACTGGAGAGAGAGAGAGGAAACTACTTCTGTAGTTTGCAAGAAACAAGTGCATACACTCATTAAAACTCTGAATTTAAGCTTATTCATATGCAAGGAGTGTCCGTAAATCAAACATTCATAGTACAGGAATGGCCTGTATTTAATGGAAGTTCTTAAAATGCTTCAAAGAAACATTAAATTGAAGCTGGCACCAAACAACACAAGTGAGGTGGTGAGTCAGAGGAGGGAAGAGATGTCAGGAAAGGGATAGCTTCAAATATAGATTGCTGGAGCTATGGTCTTGCCATCTGAACGCAAGAGCATAAGTGATCGGGACGAGTGTGGCAACAAAGGGATTTGGAAATAAGATTTAGAATTAAAACTTTGTTGAAGTAGGTGTCAGAATGCAGAGGAATGATAGGTAAAGCTGGATAGCATGTGGAAGGACATGAATATCAGAGTTTTAATTACTGTGAAGTTCATAAAAGGTAGAAGGAACAAGGCCTCTTGGATGTGAATTGAAATACTAAGTCCTAGAGGTACTAAAATCAAAAAGCAGAGACAGGAGCGTAGTCAGATATTGACATAGAACTGATTATTGGCTTTTTGAGTGATGGCATGAATATTTCATCAGAAACTCTTGAAGGGCAAGAAAGGTTAAGTGGTTGGTAGACGAGAGAAAGTCAAGGTGTTTATTTTTGAGAGAGATATTAAGCACATGAGTGGGTCCATTATATCTGGTGGTGAATGCCAATATATCTGTTCTTAGACTTAAGGGAACAGACAGGAATACCATTCGTGGTTTTGGCATAGTGAAGAGAGAGACATGGTTTTAATGAATACAGGGCATTTGTGGGGTGGTATTTGTCAGAGTTGTACACAAAAGAAATGGTGGGATTGGTGCTGCAAATAAGTGATCAGCAATAGCCCTGTGATTGAGATATGGTCACGGCTAGTCTATTTGAGATGGCAATGACAAGGATGCAGCTGGGATTATGGGTTGCGTTATTTACATTAGGAAAGATGGGAGAGTGGTTGACTCTGAAGAGAATGAAGAAGTCAAGACTGGGGCAGTGCAAAGAGAATATGAGTATTGGGTAAGAAATAAAGCATACCCATAATGATAGGAGGCAAAGATATCCAGAGACACAGCGGCACAAGAGATTGTGTATACTGGAATCTAGAGCAAAGCGAGAGCTGCTTGAAGAACTAATTGAATCAGGCAACTTCATGAAAGGCAGCAAATGATAGGTGGATCAAAAAGAGGAGAGTATGATTGACAGATGGAGTTAGACGTGTGAGGGAGAGGTGCAGCCATCAACAGTGGAGACAACAAGGAGATGCACATTGTGGAGTCTGGTAAGGAAACAAAGTTGAAATGTGGTATGCTGACCAGAAGGGAGCAATGGTGAGAAAGAGACCATGTGGGAGGAGTGTGTGAGTGAAGGGAAGATGGAGTAAGTTGAGGATGGAATATGGGGTTAGGGGAGGGGTTGGGAAGAAGATAGCATGTGGGAGGACCTAGAAAGAGATTTGTTTGAAGAAAAGAAATAAAAAAAACTGGATTAAATAAAAATAATGGGCTTATGTCTGAGAGACTCCATTAAAAAATCCTTTGTTAAATGAATCATTGATGGGACAAGGGACTATTTGGTCCACTGGGCCAACTTAATCTACTTTCAGTTCTGTAGTCCATTTATGCCCATCCGCCAGACAGTCTTCTCAACACGCTGTCCGTATAAAGTGTGTATATGAAATGCATTTCCCCTGTAAGCGCAGAAAAATAATCTCAGTTGTGTGTGGTGACATGTATGTATTCTGATAATAAATTTTACTTTGAACTTTGAAATTTGAACAGGCCAGAACGTAATGATCACTCATCAATTACATCTAGTAAACTGCAAGAAAACTTCCAATCACTTATTAGCACTTAATCATTCCACTTAAAAAAGGCACAACACTTGCACATCTGAAGAGTTGAAGTTCTCAGTCCTGTTATATGGCATCTTCGTCTATAGTAGGAAATCAACATTGTTGAATCAGAACTCTACTCGGCTAGCTCATGTTACTTGCAATACATGATATTTACACTGATTCGTTCTCCTTGCCACATTGCTAACCAAATTCACCTTTATCATGAGCAGTTTTCCAATGCTGGACTACAATCTTCTTAGCTGCAATCAGGCCTGCCAGCCAGATTTTGCATGTTTTTTTTCATAAGGGAAAGGTGGGAGTCATCATTTAGAAGATGTACAGCAGGGTCCATTGGTAATTGTACCCCCGTTAGTTCTGTAAGAGTACTGATAACCTTCGCCCACAAACCAAAATCCCCTGGACATTCCCATACAACATGTATAAAAGAGCCAACAGTTCCGTGAGGGCAAAATGAGCAATATGGGTCAGGAACCAGTTCCATTTGATGTCTAATTCTCAGTGTTAGATATGCTCTATGACAACATTTCAAGTGTATATACCGATGATTTGGGTTTTTCGAAGCACCAGCAGCATTATCCCAAATCGCATCCCAGTCTAAGTCCTGTCCCAATTCAGATATGTCCCTATCCCAGGCTTTCATTCCTGATGTGGGCATATATTTCTGGAAGTTTAATTTATCATAGATAAATGATCTATCTGTCCTGGAGCACTCTGTATCCAACTTAAAATGGGATGGTCCTTTAAATCTGACCCCCAGGGAACCCCATTGGCTTTACAAGCTGATCTTACTTTAAAGTAGAAGAAAAGAGAGTGTTTATCAATATTATATCGAGATATCAGTTCTTGAAAGCTAAGAATAGTACTTGCCCCAATAATATCTTGAAGAGTAGTAATAACTTTATACTCCCAAGTTCTGTTAGTAAATGGTTTCCCCCAGATGGAAAATGATTATTGTTCCATAATGAAGATGATTTGCACCATATGCTTTTAAATTTTAGGAATTTTTCTGTTGCTCTAAACACTTGTAGTATATGGGTTAAAATTGGATCGTAATACAAATCACATTTTTTGGTAGAGATACCTATAGGGAGAAAGTCCTTCCACTTTATTGGCGCTATTAGCTCTTGTTCTATAGTTTTCCATGACGAAACTTTATCCTCCTCCATCCAATAGCTAAGACTTTTTAATACAAATGCCCAGTGATACAGTTTAAAATTTGGACATGCCAATCCCCCATCCGACTTTATATTGGGTCGGTTACCATTCCAAACATAGCATCGTAGTAAGGAGTCCAGTTTTTGCCAATATCCTGCTGGAGGCGCAAGTGGGGTCATTGAGCTGATAAAAATTAATGCAGGGTAAGATATTCATTTTAATGACCAATGTACGGGCTTGGACTCATGCTTGCAGGTGTCTCCATCTATTAATATCTTCTTTGATTTTTTTTTCAAAATTAAAGAGTAATTTGTTTTAGCCACAGACGATAGGGAAGTATTAACTTAAATACTCAAGTAGAGGACCAAAGATTAAATCTTTTGATGAAAGGTCTTTCTCTTTCTTGCTGACAACTAACATAAGCGAATCTCAATGATGCATGCTTAACCCAATGTTCTACTCTCTCTACAACTATGACTGTGTGGCCAGGCACAGCTCAAGTGCCATCTGTAAATTCAAGATGACACCACTCTTGCTCGGAGAATCTCAGACAGCATTGATGAGATGTACGGGGGTGAGACAGTTCAGCTGTTTGAGTAGTGTCGTAATAGCAACCTTATCAGCAAGACCAAGGAATAGGTTGTGGACTTCAGGAAGGGAAATCAGAAGAACACACACCAATCCTCATTGTGGGGGCGGGGGTGGGGGGGGTGGGGGAGGTGGTCAGTGGTGGGAAGGTAAGCAAATTCCTGTGCATCAACATCTCAGAAGATCTATCCTGGGCCTAACACATCGATGCAATCATGACCAAGGTATGCCAGTGGGTATACTTCATTAAAAGTTTGAGAAAAATTGGTACATCACCAACCATGCTAGCAAGTTTCTACAGATTTATAGTGGTTGGGCATTCTGAATTGTTGCATCACAACCTGGAATGGAGGCTCCAAAGTGTTGGATGGAAAGACACTACAGAATGTTGTAGCCTCAACCAGCTTCACCACGGGTACAACCCGTCCCACCATCACGATAACTTTAAAAAGCAGTTCCTCAAGAAGGCAGCATCTATCATCATGGATCATCACCTTCCAAGTCATGCTCTTTATTTGTTACCACCATTGGGGAGTCTGCAGGAGCCTCTTGACCCACACTGATGCATTAGGAATAGCTTCTTCCCCTCTGCCGTCAGATTTCTGAACAGACCATGAATGCAAGAACACTGCCTCACTATTCCTCTTTTGCACATCTATTTTATCTTTTTAATGTGATTGATGATACTTTTTAGGCCTTGGACTGTACAGCCACCACAAAGCAATAAATTTCATGTCAGATGTCAGTGAGGATAAACCTGAATCTGATTCTGATTCTGATCTTCAAGCTGAAACATTAACTTCACTTCTGGCTTCACAGATGCTGCCTGACCTGCTGAGCACTTCCAATTTTTGTTTCAGATTTTCAGCATATGTACTATTTGCTTTTCAACTGTTTTTATCCATTTGCCCTTTATTTTTATGTTCCAGAATAAAGCTGGCATTTAAATTAGAATTATTGCTCATTATTAAGGAATAGGTTTGATTTTTAAATGTACCTGTAAAGCTGGGTAAGAGAACTCTTACAAGAATTAAGGGGAAAAACATCATATGATGTCTGTAATTCATGCAGAGCTGGATCTCATGGGCTATTCTGTGTATGAAAATTAGATTATTAATGTTTGTATTAAATATACATTAATAGAATAAAATTTCAATATTGTGAAAAAATAAAGCATATGACAAAGATCTAACCAGTTAAACTTAAATAAAATAATACGTGCATGAAAGAACAAACAGTGCAGGAATGCTTTTTAGAAAGCTCATTGCAACATTTTTATGTGATGCATGCTCCCTTTCAAAACATGATTTTTCATTTTCGACACTTCGCATACACTGTTTCCAGATTCCTGACTTCTATAAATATTACACTTGCACATCATCATGTTAGCACAATAACAATTTGTTGGAAACAGGTTTCAGCGACTTTGCCAAGACCTAGGTTATATTGTGGTTGACATTACACTATCATAGAAAACAGTTCATAAATCTTGTCTGGATCTCAGATTTTTTTTTACAGACACTCTATGTTTCATTAGCTTGCTTTTACTGCCTGGCAAATCTTGTAACTTACTCTCACTCCTTGCCATGATTTTCTACATTCATGAATTTGATTCACTAACACATTAATTCCAAAAAATATTTACATAACAACATAAAACATTGATGAAGGAGTAGGCCTTCAGGCCATCGAGCCTGCTTCACCATTCAACAAGGTCGTGGCTAATCTTCTACCCCAAACACCACCTTGCAGTTCTATGCCTGTATTTGTTGATTGTTTTCATATCTATCGTGTCTGGTTAATAGGTCTTCAATGACTGACTCTCCATAGCCCTACAGGGTAAAGAATGAGTCACCATCTGAATGACAACATTTCTCTTCATTCCAGTCCTAAATGATCTAACCTTTATTTTGAGATTGTTCTGCTAGATCAGAACTCCCCAGGCAGTGTAAAATACTTCCCTTTTGAATTCTTTAAAGGTTTTGTTCATTATGATGAGGTCACCTCTCTTTCTTCCAGCTGTGGAGAACAGAACTCTAGCCTATTCAAACTCTCCCCCCATGATAGAGCAGACTGGTGAACTTTTGCTACACTTTCTCAATGCTAAATATATTGTTTATGATAGGTGACCAATATTCTAGGTGTGGTCTCACTAAGATCCTATATGATTGTAATACATCATCTTTACTCGTGTATTCAGATTATCCAGCTTGATAATTTGCCTTCCTGGGTGCCTGGTGCACCTACGTAATAGATTTTGATAACTTCTGTTTAAGGACATTCAGGTACATTTGAACATCAACGTTTCACAATGTTACCCATCATTTACAAAAGCAAAAGCACATGTTCTCTCCTTCACTATCTGTCAATATTTAGTAAGCTGTAATTTGAAGCTGTTAACATTCTACAGGGGAATTGGTTTGTAGAGCATGAATTAATTAGAACTGGATATTCTGACAAATTTTCATTCCCTTCTTCAGCTGCTTGGTGCTGTCTATATGAGAGCCGTGGGAATCTGTTCAAATGCTTCTTCCCTCTTTGCTGACATAAGAAGCACTGTGTGGCAGTTACAGCAGATGAAATATACAGCCATATTTGTATTAAGGATGATGTAAATTCATTGAAATATTTTGGCCCATTTCACTGTTGTTGTAATTGAAGAACTAAAAACACACTAACACTGGCACCCTTCCACAATTATTTTCATCATTTAGATAAGAATGAACAAATTCATTGGAAAATGAGACTATTTTTCAGGCAAAGTACTTAAATGCTTGATAGCTTGTTTGTGTCTTGAAAATATTCAGAAAGTACTGATAAATTGCCTCATCTACGGCAGAAATCTGTTTTCACCCTCCAGTGATCTAATTGTGATACTTCTGAGGAAGCATAGCCTGCAGGGGGAAGTACTGTGACATAAATAGAAACATTTGCCTTTCATGTTTAAATGACTAAGGGTTTAAGCCAAAGGACTCCTTTACTAAATACAAAAAAATTAAACTAGCCTCTTTCTATCTGTCTCTATCAGGCAAAGATTTTGATCAAAAATTTAGCGATGAGTTTTTTTTTTGTTTTGTTGTGGGAATGATGAGATGCGATTGGAGAATAATTAAAATGTTAATATGTGGAGTATTTATCACTCTGACATAGAATTCCAGGTGTTATCGTGTTGACAGTACAATTTAGACAAGGGAATTCAAGTGCTACCAGCTATTATCACATTGCCTACCAAGGTGATACTGATATTTTATCTACTAATGCCTTCATGAAATGTTTTAGCATAAAGGATGAATAGCTGGTATAAAAGACTGAAGCAGGAGTACTTATCCTGGAGGTCAGAAATAATCAAGAAATATTGTAGAAGTTCAGTGCCCAAGAAGTAGGCGGTGAGAACAAATTAGAGTTGATTTTTCAGATCCAGGACAAGACATTTTCACAAAATAAGAGACAAGATGTATTCTCTGCATGGACATTTGATTTGTTGCAGTTTGTAATGATTAAATCAAAAGACAGTATTATAAAATGGCACAATTTGGAAAAGCAAATACAATATGAACAAATGGAACTTCGTGTCCACATATGTAAATCTGTAAAGTCTGCAAATAAATTAAAATATTACATGGATTACATTGGAGCTTCAAAAAAAAACAGAAAAGAACATTAATGCAAAGAGATTATGCCCAAATGTTAATTACTAGTTAGGCCTTAACTGGATTGTGGTGAAAACTTCTGAGCAAAACCCTTTAGAAACATTATAACCTTCTTCATATTTAAAGAGTTTTACAGCTTATGAAATTATTTTCCAAAGCATGACCCATTGTTGCCATGTAAGTAAACTTAATTTTGATAAGTAAAATTTCTCCTTACAGAAGGTGAACAAATGGCTCACCTGAGACTCTCAATGTGGCAAGAGGTTTAAATGGAAAATGTAGATAAAGAAAAACTCTTTGCTCTGACATAAAGTAGAAAATATGGAAAATATCCAGTGGCTCATACATGAACTGTTATGGAGGAATAGAATTAATATGATTTCTGTTAACAGTCTTTCTCTTCAAAATGCTGTCTGGCCCCAGATTACTTCTGACATTGTCTACTTCATTTCACATTTCCAGCATCTGGAGTACTTTGCTATTGAATTACAGTATATGCTGAGAGCAAACCAGCAGAGACAGGTTCCACTCAATTTGGGATGGAATATTTTAACTTGGAGGACTTTGTAAGTTTTGCCTGTAAATGTGCTGTAAACCGGTTAGATAAAACACTGTAAAGGGGATTGGGATTGGTCCTGCAGGTTGAGGACAGACTTCCTGGGAGATAGCCACAGTGGCTGCGAATTCCTCGAATGACACAGAAAAGTCCATTAATGAGTGGAACCCGTTTCTTGCAAGCCGTGAAATTCTCGGCAAGTTTTCCACGAGAAAATGAGCAAGAAGCAAAGTGGCCAGATTTCCCTTCTCTTTTAGTTGACTCCCGTTATTGCAGTGATCTGTACCCCTGATTGGCTGGTGAGAGTTCTGCGCACCTATAGTTCTGTCATAGATTATTTAGCCTTTACTACAAGCAACACTGGAGATGCCTTCCTTTCTGCGCTCTAACCATCTGAATCGCCAGCATGAGAATCGCAGAGAACTCATGCTATTCACAACAGTTATACTACCAGTGAGAAAGCGTCGGCCAGGTGTTACAAGTACATTCTGGGGTGAAGACTACAAACCAGAGTCATCTTTACTTGCGTAAAGAAGATACACAGAAACGAGGGTTGTCGGGGGTCATATCAGGGCATGGATAGATCACTGCAAATGACTGAAGGGCTATACCCGCATTAAATACTAAGCACATCTTGAATATTGTTTCATCTCAATCATTAATTAATACTACTCGTTAAATGAAGAGTTTTGATGGATATTTTAAAACACGCTGAAGATTACAGATCTCTGCAATATTCCATCTCATATCTTCATAATGTCTGCAGACTAGTAACTACTTTCTTTTTCTGAAAACGGGGGTTCAGTAAAATCATTTAGTAGGACGGCAATGAGTAAGAGGTCCACGGGGCTCTTTGCAGTATTTTGATCGGGAATGAAGCGGGGCCAAAAACAACGACACCTATTCCTGAGGAACTCTCGGCTGAATCTGCACGTTTTACGGCAAACGCCTTGATACTTGAATGAGGGCAAATTGGAATCGAAGACATTCAAGAACTAATAAATGTGTTTATTATCAGAATCCCGGCCTCGTCCGAGTTGAACCCTCACTATACCAACTAATAGCATTATTTTTTTTTAGCTTTTGAGCACATCGGACTTTAAGAATACCTGGAGATCTTGGAAGAATATCCTGGTATTTAGAATTTCTCAATGTCATTTACAGCTGTCCTAAAATCGAGGCACTGATTACTTCAGAAAATTCTCCTTGTGCATAATGCTGCAATCCTACCAAGAATTATAATCCGACATCTGCATCAACTCCAGAACAGAGCTGCGAACACCCGGCTCTCGCCACCAATACTCTCTGTTGTGTAATGAATCTAATTTTACTATATTTATGCCGCATTACAATAAGATTTTTTAATGTTAAGAAGACCCCTTTGGGGCAATTTATGACAGGATGAAAACGTTGTCCGAACGTTAATGTACAAGCAGCTATTCAAAGGAAACATTAAATTATTCCAAGCCTGTCACACTTCTGTTCCTGTCACATAAGCAGAAGCAATGAACCAATACGATATTGATGTTTTTGAAGTTCGAGGGGAGATTTTTTTCCCCTAAACCGGATAAAAATCCCGCTTCGGTGATTCCCATGAGTGCCGCGACCCCTTTTTCTGCCCGATCTAGGAATAATTCGCGGCGTGAATGCAGACTGGGGAAGTTTAATACGGGCCAGTGCGGTGACTGCGAATGACCCTGCGATGATTTTGCTCGAGCAATTTTAGACTTGGTTGCCCTGGACCTGATATAAATCCAGAGCGGTTCCAAACGTTATGCCTGGGTTTACGTGGTATATTAGTATTATAGTACTGAGGCTCAATTTCAGTGTTAATAAATCAAGCAAGGCCTGTACTAGAAAAAAAGTAAACATTAATGTCCGACTGAATCCTGAAATAATTCATTTAAAATAATTTGTTGCGAAGAATTTAGATGAAGTATTGATGATGAATATTATTGAGAAATATTGACATAAAATACCAGAGAAAAAGAGCAGGAAAAAGCCATTCAAACCTTGAGCCCTCTCCTTCATTCAACAAGATCAGGACTGATCTTCAACTTCAGTACTACGCTTCTACCCCATCCTGTGATTCCTAGGACCTACGTACGTCCAGAAATGTATTATTCTCAGTTTTGAATACAATCAGTGACAGAGTCGCCAGCCCCTCCGAGGAACAGGATTCCACACGTTCACCACCAGCTGATGACCAATTTTCATTTCTCCTTGTCACAGCCCTAATTGGCCTAACTCTTAACTTGAATTTGTATCTTTATGTTTTGGACTCCTCAGACATCCTCTCTAAGAATCCTATGTGTTTCAATGAGGTCATCTTCATACTGCTAAACTCTAAAGAATGGAAGCTGGAGCTAAACAGTCTGTCGTCATATAATGAACTCACCATCCTGGTGAATCTTTGATGCAGTCCTCCATATGTATAAAATATATGCTATTTTTGAAAAGGTTGTATGATGACAGGTACAAATATTTTATCAATTGGTTGCAGGCTTCCAGTTGCAGAGACAACCCCTGTTTGTCATCGCCTTCTACCCTGGATCTCAATGGCATTTACTTTTTGGACAAGTCTCCCATATAGGATCTTCCAAAAGGTTTTACTGCAGTCAGTGCAACTGCATGAACTGCACCAACCAAGACACTTAATTACCTCTTCAATAAACTTGATTAGCCAAGCACAATCTTTCCCTAGGAATACCATTCTTACTAACCTTGATTAATCCTTGATCTCCAAGTACAGATTAATCTTGTGGCCAGAAAAGATTTGAAAACCTCTGCCAATGCCCCAGGAATCTCCTTCCTTAACTCCCAAATCAGCTCGGCTAACATCTCATCAGGTTCTGAAGATCTATTCACATTTAACCCCATTAAGACAGGTAATATCTTTTCCTTTTCAATAGTAACTTATTCTATAATTCTATCATCACTTCCCTGAATCTTCTAAATATAATATGGATCTCCTTAGTGAATGCATCTGAGAAATATTAATTTAAGACCTTACCTACATCCTTCGACTCTATCCACAAACTGTCGATTTGGTCCTAAAGGTTCCTAATCTTTTCCTAGTTACATCCTATGGAACTTTTGTCCACCAGTGCTATTTCATGCCCAGTTTGCCAACCTAATTATTAGTACACCCTGCATAGTTTATATCTGTATAGGCCTCTGACACATAGTTCTCTATGCCAGCTATAATCTACCGATTTTATTCAACTCTTGATAACAACTGACATTCAGGGTTTTTTTTAACTTTTTTGTGTCCTTTCACCCTTATGGGGAAAAAGTTGGCACTGAACTCTCACTATTTCATTTTTGAAGCACGAAAATATAAGAACCAAAAGCAAGATGAGCACAATCAGACTCTCATACCTACTGCACCCTCAATAAGAACAGGGCTGTTAACAAGCTGTTAATAACTTAAACCTCAGCCATCAAACATGCACATATACAAGTGGTGCTTGGTACTGAGTAATCTTCTCTCTGAACTGCAGGTGACATACGCTGAATAAATTCCCACTTTGCTTTCAAATGATTTCCTTTCTGGTAGGAATTTTGTTGGACGTGAGGTACAGCATTAAGATTAGGAGAAATGTTGATGAAATAACACAAGCATGGTTTGCACTTTCTTGGGTCTATTGTGGGTACACAGTATAAGTATGCAGTCATAAAGCAAGGGACGCAAGGGAATTTCCTCTTTCAATATTTTTATTAATTTTCTACGTAAAAAGAATACAGAGTACAATAAGATGTATATTATAAGTCAAAAAGGATTAAACATGATCAAATACATTATATTTGAATCACACTTGGAATCTCATTACCCTATATTCATGTAAATTAAATTAAATCATAGTATTGAAATGTGATAATTTTATTATACAAAAAAAGAATCTAATCCCACTACCAAGACCAAAGCTGTTTGGTAAAGAAAGGAGAAAGGAAAAAAAATCCTTGTCATATAATGAAATATGTTATTAGCCAACATCTGTACTTTAAGAGCAAATCAAACGTTTTGGAAATAGTTCAAAAATGGTCCCCACGATGATTGAAAGCTTGACTAGATTCAGAAATTGAACAATGGATCTTCTCTAAATTTAAGCATGATATAACATCATGTAACCATTGAGCGTGAGTAGGTGGAATGACATCCTTCCATTTATGCAAGAGTGCCCTCCTTGCTATAAGAGAAATAAAAGCCAACATTTGCAAATCGGATGTCTCCACAGTAGTATATTTTCCTAGAACAACACTGAACAAGACAGTCAAAGGGTTAGGCTTAAAATTTCAGTCGATGGCCAAACTTGAGCATATTGCTTCCCCATCCTTTCTGCAGTGATGAAGACTTAGACTCTTGTGAGATCAAAAAAGGTGTTCAGATGGTATTGCTACTCCCTGCATTCCTCTTCGGATTCACCCAATGAAGATCATGCCCATTGAATGCCCAGATGGATGAAACCCACAGAGCAATTCCCGCCATCATTAAGGGGTGTTGAGCAGTACCTTGATAATCAAATCCCTGTGTTAGAAAGCAGCAAGCCCTTCTGTAATGGTGGACGATTTGATTATGTCTTCATGACAGAAGGAGACTGCAAGCACCACCGATGCCATGATAGGCATCCAAGACTGTTGAACTGACCTCTGCTTAATCATTTGGTTATCTCCTTCAACCTGGTCCGAAAATAACCATGACTGCCACGAGAAAATCAATTTTCACTGGCTCAAGTGCGACACAAATATATTACGATGGCTGTGGGGTATCACTGGTTTGAACAAGTAAACCCTGGGAAACATAAGGAGACTTGCTGAAGCGGAATGGAATGGCTTAATGTTTTAAATATGATGTCTTAGCAATGACGCATTTGTTCATAAGGCATAAACATGACCAAGTAACAAAACTTGAACATCCATTCCGATGTACAGATACAAACAGAAAAAGTCCCTTTGCTTCTTTGAGCCTGTTCCACCATTGAACACATCCTTTGCTGATATATTTGGAACTTGAATTCCACATTCCCACAAGAACATTCTACACCGTTTGTTTATCAATAATCTATCCATCTCCAGCATAAAATATCAGATTCTGCTTGTGTTGCCCTTTGAGGAAGCGGGTTCCAAAAAAAAAAAATCAGAATCCAAGGGGAAAAAATGGCCCGCCTCTGTAACCCATCAAGATCTCATACATTTCAATTAAGTCACTGTTCATTTCTAATTCCAGCGGGTAGCAAACATTTCCTCAAGTGAGCCTGTCTATCCCTAAAACCAGTCTGGCAAATCCTCTCTGACTTGCTTCCAAAAGGAGAGCAATATGACGCGAAGTTCTCTACATAACTGAAGTACAACCACCTTACTGTTTTAGCTAACCCACCTCGCTGTAAATCTCAAGGTCATCTTAGTTCAACTATTTCCTGTTCCCGCCTACTAACAGAGATGTGAAGTGGCGCTCCACCCTACGTATACATCCTTGTACAGCACTGAAACACAGCTTGTGTAGAGTACACATGATATATTCATTGTCAGCTCTTGAATTGTACTCTAACAGCCCAGCAACCGCTGCTGAAGAATTACCTCAGACACGCCCTTCCAAAGTCCTTCCTGGAAATGAGACTACAAAGAAATATGCACTTGTCTTCATGCCTTTCATTTAAAAATAACCATTTACAAACTCCTTCGCTCTTTTTTTAACGATAAATCTAGCAGGGGGTTAATATCCCTACTATACAGAAGGCAGACCAGCAACGCACTTCAAATTGACAATCAAACCATTTCATATACTGGACCACACAGATGCAACGTGTAGCCTTATAGAACAAGAAGCCTAAGAAAGGCCCCGTTTTCCAACAAGACAGATAAAACAAAAATCATGATTACCTAAAATATTATTTGTCGGAATGAAAGGCTAAATGCTTTCCTTCTGAAAGCACGCACCAGCAAGAAATGACTCAAGCTGCCTCAGCTATAGGCTGCACGAATTATCAACGTGTTAGCGTCGCGCCCACTCCAGATCAAGTCAGCGTTACGACGTGCTACACTTGCGGAGTGGCGCTTTCAAATGCACAACGTGTAATCGGTGAATAACAAACTGCAGCCTTCCAATGCCCACGGCTGAAGTTGGGTTCGATAACACTTGCCTCCTGACAAGGACCCAATTGCAGGCCTGTTCTCCACGGCATGTGGTCAATGAGACTAGTGCTGGGAGGCTTCTCACTGCAACAGGCGCTTGGATTCCTCCTGAAAACACTGCGGGCTGTTTCGATTTTATCCAACTTTCCGGGATTGTAAAAGTTGGGTGGAAGTTCGGTGTAGGGGGAGCGGGTGGCGACGAGAGCTTGCGGTGTGTTTCACTGAACATAGTGACGAACAACAACCCAGCTATATAGCGTCGAATACACTTGAATAAAGCAGATCACACTCATGCATTCCTATGGAGGGACAGTCTGAAATTCCGGGAGTCTGGGGTGTTAAGAGAAGGACAGGTAGTCAATAATAGCCGAGGAAAGTAAGAGAAATTTCCGAAGAAAATGTGTGATATCCGGGGAGAGTTAATGAGGTGTGAGGAACCCGTGATTCCCAGAGAGTAAGTGAATCCTGAGAGGCAGAGAAGCCAAGGAAGCGATTTTAGAGTCCATGTTGAAACTGTGATAGGCAGGTAACTTCCCGGACACGCTGACTCCCTTGAGTGTGGTGAATTGGCGGTGTCCAGGCGGTCCGTGATGCTCGGGGCGTCAATGATGTCGAGGGAGAGTCAGTCGCTCCGGAGAAGTTAGCGCTAAACCCACGATTTTTGGAGGTATCTTGGGTGAGTCAGGGCTGGCGAGAGAGCAGTAACCCCAAGTAAAATTATTGATTTCTAGAGAGCTAACGACGTCTGTTGAATCAGTGATATCACAATACACAGAATAACTGTTCCTTCTTTTAAAAAATATACATAATTCAAGTTTCATTTATGTTTTCTTGTAAATCAGGCGTTCTTCATCAATTACAGCTCGGCATTCAATATGATCAATAATCAATAAGCTTCAAGATCTTGGCCTCAATACCTCCGTGTGCAATTGGGTCCTCGATTTCCTCGCTCGGATTGGCAACCTCCTCCGCAATCTCCATCAGCGCACGCGCACCAGAGGGCTGTGAGCTCTACTCGCTTTACACGTGACTGTGTGGCTCAGCGCAACTCCGATGCCATATTTAAGTTTGCTGACGACACCGCTGATTTTCAAAGAGCAGGGACCAAAGGGGCAGTCAGTGTGTGAAGTCGGAGGACAGAGTTCTTTCATGGAGATTCGTTACCCGAGTTCACTAGGGATGTTCATTGTAGACGGAGAGTACGGGGAGTGTAATTCGGAGAGTGAGTGATGTTCGGAAATCTGTATGTCCCACTCATCAGTGATGCTCACCGAGCCTGTCATACTCTGGGGGTTCCTAACCTGATATCCACGGACCTCTCGGTTAATGTTAGGGGTCCATGGCATTAAAAAAGTTTGGAAGCCCCTGCTATTGACTCTGGAGTCGGTGATAATCGAGAACTCTGATGCGCTGGAAAACTAGATATGCGCGGCATTGAAAACCTGTGGGAGCGTGAGTGGTGGAATTTGCGGGCAGTGAATGGGAATGTGGGGAGAATAACACTGAGTGCTTGTTGATCGGCGTTGACGTGATGGGACAAAATGCACTTGGTAAGGGATGCTCCTGTTAACTCGAACTCCCTAAAAAACCCAGGTTGAATGAATATTATTGGCTCCCTGGGTATCGCCGACCCCGGGGACATCACAGTTTACACGGCTCAGTGGTGCCCAGGGTGCACCGATTCCTCCCATATCCCGAAACACACAAGTTGGTCGGTTAATGGCCATGAAGATGCCCCGGGTGTGAAGGAGAATGAGAGAATCAATAGTGAAAAGGGGATTAGAGTGGGTGCTGGCGGCCGTGGACTCTTTAGAGCAAAGGATTCGTACCTCTCGGTGACTCTCGTGGTCATCAGTGTCTTCTGACGTCACTGCTGTCCCAGGATACCCTGGTTGCCATACAAAGCCATGAGTCCGACCCCTGGGATATCACTGGCACCTCAGCATGGTTGATTCCCGAAGCGAAAAAACTCCAAGGACTCCAGTTCACTCGTGATTTCCATTGCTCTCAAAATGACCCCCAAATATCACAAACCACTCACTCCCAGGACTCCATTAACTGAGCCACGAACATTGACCTATCAGGGATCAGTAACTCTTTAGACATCATTGCTTCCAGAGATGGCACTGAATGTATGGACGCCTCAGCCGGCGGGACCCCGTGAGATCACAGAGACAATGAGAAAATGCAGTGACAGTGACCGGAGATCGAGACTGCGCCAGGATGACTGGGACTATGAGACAGCGGTCTGTTGGCTCTCTGAATCAACTAGCTCCACTCATTTCCCCTGTAACCTTTCTCCCCACGATCCCACTAAGCCTCGAGTTCTACCGAAAACAAAGCACCCTACATGTGTTTAAGGTGCGGGCGGAATGGGAGAAAACGGGGGAGATCCATATGGTAGCTGGGTGAACGGGCACTCTCCACACAAGCGGCGCAAGGAAGTCGGAATCAAAACGGATTTTTTTTCCCACCTACACCGCTGTGAAGTCGATGCTGTCCCGGGTGTCAGTGATGTCTCAGGAGTGAATGAAATTTGGGTGTCAGCGATGTCCTGGGATATTCGAGGAATCGGTGATGGTCGAAGAGTCAGTGATATTCGGGATTTTGTGACATGTCGTTATGTCGGGTGGGCGGGGAAGAGGAGGTGCGTGTTATCCCGGGGGTCAGAAATGTTCCAATGACCCGCGATTGTGTGGTGTCCAGGGTGCTAAGACAACCCTGGGAGTCAGCGTTGTCTCGGGAATTTACGATGTCGGGCGAGTGCGCTATGTTCGGGGCGACAGTGATGCCTTGGGAGTCTCTAACAGCTGGCGGCACTGGAACGCCCCAGGAGTCTGAGTGATCACCGAATTGGCGATGCTCTGGGGAGAGGTCCCGAGAGGAAGTAGTGTTTTCAGAGATTCAGTGATTTCCCAGGAGTCGGTGATTATCGCTGATTCTTTGATTTCACGGGAATGCACGGTATCCAGTGGAATGATTGCGACTTCAGGGAATTTGGGGCGTCAGTAAATTGTGACGTCTAGATACCGGTGTCGTCTGGGTGTCAGTCCTATTCGAAAAAGTGGTGGCGTGGACGGGGTCGGTGGTTTCATGCACTCGGTGGTCGCGGGTAAAGTTTGTGATGTTAAAGCCACTGGATTTCAGGATTCATAATAATAAAAAAAATAGGAGCAGGTGTAAACCTCACTGCCTTTCAAACTTATCCCTTCACTCAACCCGACCATGACTCAACCAGCTCAACGCCATTTTCGAAAATTATGCCTCTGTCCCGGGATTGCTTAACGTGCCTCCCAAAATCTACCTATCTATGGTTCAAATGAAGCTAGCACAGTTTATAACAGGGTAGAGAATCAGTGACACCATGAACAACACCGGGGAGGTGCCCTTAGAGGTTGTAGCTGCTAGGGTCTGTACTTACAGAAATTGTTTTGTAAATTGTAGATATCAAATGTGATCCCACTATTTTAGAAAAAAGGAGGGGAGCCTGGAAAAGAGAGAAACAGATCCCTGAAGATTGTCGGCTTCGTATCAATGGCGGCTAAAATGCTAGGATCCATAATGGACGCTGCAATGGTTGTAGAGGAATGATGGGACTGTGCAGAGTGAACATGAACTAATGTTTGAACGATCTGGGGTGAGGTGTGACAGGGAGAATAGGGGTGTGATAAAGCAGGTGTTGACGTAGTATCGCCAGTGGAACAGTTTGGAATATCGCCACAATACAGGGAGTCAATATTTAAAACTGACGTGCCCGGGAATTTCTTCTCTCTGAGGAATCAGATTCAGGTCTGTTTTCACCGGCGCGTTACGTGAAGTTTGTTAACTTAGCGGCAGCAGTGCAATGCAATACATAATCTAGCAGAGAGAGAAAAATATTAATAAATAAAATAAACAAAATAAACAAACAAGTAAATCAATTACGTATATTGAATGTACAAAAACAGAAATAATGTATATAAAAATGGTGAGGTAGTGTCCAAAGCTTCAATGTCCATTTAGGAATCGGATGGCAGAGGGGAGAAGCTGTTCCTGAATGGCTGAGTGTGCTCCTTCAGGCTTCTGTATCTCCTACCTGATGGTAACAGTGAGAAAAGGGCATGCCCCGGGTGCTGGAGGTTCTTAATAATGGGCGCTGCCTTTCTGAGACACCACTCCCTGAAGATGGGGAATATCTGGAATTGGTGGTTAAGAAGGTAATGGAGGTTGAACAATTAGGTGTTTAAGAAGGAGATAGACTCATTTTGAAAGCTTTGGGAATGGAAGACAATGTGGAACAGGAAGGAAGAGGGGCTCTATACCGAGGCAAATCCGTTGTGTTCACACTGAATGATGGAACAGGCCTGGGGGTGGGGGTCCTGAAGGTCAAGCTTTGCTCTGATTTCCTTGTGTTCTTCTGGGAATCCATGATGTGCAGGGAGTGAGCAGAGGAAAGTGACGTATGAAGAGCTCAGGGTCAGAGAGGAGGATTTTTTTTGAGTGTGGTTGTGGATCTGACAGGAATTGCATCTGCCTGGGGTCAGAAGATGGTGAAGAGTAACTGTGGTTTGGAATGAGGGAAATGGAGAGTTCAGGGGAAAGAGTGGAGAAGGAAAGGAAAGGCTTTGACTCAAAATATTGACAACTCCCTTTTCCCCATAGATGTTGTCTGATCCATTGAGTTCCAGTGAGTGAGTGATGTCTGGAGAGTCAGCCGTGCCCCAGAAAATCAGTGATGTCAAAAGTCAGTGTTCACGAGGCAAGCAGTGATGTCCAGGTAACCTGTGATCACTGGACAGGCAGTGATGTCCAGGTAACTCGTGATCACTGTGTAGGCAGTGATGTCCAGGTAACTCGTGATCACTGTGTAGGCAGTGATGTCCAGGTAACTCGTGATCACTGTGTAGGCAGTGATGTCCAGGTAACTCGTGATCACTGTGTAGGCAGTGATGTCCAGGTAACTCGTGATCACTGGGCAGGCAGTGATGTCCAGGTAACTCGTGATCACTGTGTAGGCAGTGATGTCCAGGTAACCTGTGATCACTGGACAGGCAGTGATGTCCAGGTAACCTGTGATCACTGTGTAGGCAGTGATGTCCAGGTAACTCGTGATCACTGGACAGGCAGTGATGTCCAGGTAACTCGTGATCACTGGGCAGGCAGTGATGTCCAGGTAACTCGTGATCACTGTGTAGGCAGTGATGTCCAGGTAACCTGTGATCACTGGACAGGCAGAGATGTCCAGGTAACCTGTGATCACTGGACAGGCAGTGATGTCCAGGTAACCTGTGATCACTGTGTAGGCAGTGATGTCCAGGTAACTCGTGATCACTGTGTAGGCAGTGATGTCCAGGTAACCTGTGATCACTGGGTAGGCAGAGATGTCCAGGTAACCTGTGATCACTGGGCAGGCAGTGATGTACAGGTAACCTGTGATCATTGGACAGGCAGTGATGTCCAGGTAACCTGTGATCACTGGGCAGGCAGTGATGTCCAGGTAACTCGTGATCACTGGACAGGCAGTGATGTCCAGGTAACTCGTGATCACTGGACAGGCAGTGATGTCCAGGTAACTCGTGATCACTGGGCAGGCAGTGATGTCCAGGTAACTCGTGATCACTGTGTAGGCAGTGATGTCCAGGTAACCTGTGATCACTGGACAGGCAGAGATGTCCAGGTAACCTGTGATCACTGGACAGGCAGTGATGTCCAGGTAACCTGTGATCACTGTGTAGGCAGTGATGTCCAGGTAACTCGTGATCACTGTGTAGGCAGTGATGTCCAGGTAACCTGTGATCACTGGGTAGGCAGAGATGTCCAGGTAACCTGTGATCACTGGGCAGGCAGTGATGTACAGGTAACCTGTGATCATTGGACAGGCAGTGATGTCCAGGTAACCTGTGATCACTGGGCAGGCAGTGATGTCCAGGTAACTCGTGATCACTGGACAGGCAGTGATGTCCAGGTAACTCGTGATCACTGGACAGGCAGTGATGTCCAGGTAACTCGTGATCACTGGGCAGGCAGTGATGTCCAGGTAACTCGTGATCATTGGACAGGCAGTGATGTCCAGGTAACCTGTGATCACTGGACAGGCAGTGATGTCCAGGTAACTCGTGATCACTGGACAGGCAGTGATGTCCAGGTAACTCGTGATCACTGGGCAGGCAGTGATGTCCAGGTAACTCGTGATCATTGGACAGGCAGTGATGTCCAGGTAACCTGTGATCACTGGACAGGCAGTGATGTCCAGGTAACTCGTGATCACTGGACAGGCAGTGATGTCCAGGTAACTCGTGATCACTGGGCAGGCAGTGATGTCCAGGTAACTCGTGATCATTGGACAGGCAGTGATGTCCAGGTAACTCGTGATCACTGGACAGGCAGAGATGTCCAGGTAACCTGTGAACACTGGACAGGCAGTGATGTCCAGGTAACTCGTGATCACTGGACAGGCAGTGATGTCCAGGTAACTCGTGATCATTGGACAGGCAGTGATGTCCAGGTAACTCGTGATCATTGGACAGGCAGTGATGTCCAGGTAACCTGTGATCACTGGACAGGCAGTGATGTCCAGGAGTCAGTGGTCACTGGGCAGGCAGTGATATCTGGAGAGTCATTGAATTTCAGGGTGTTACTGATATCCAAGAGAACGTGCAATGTTTGAGAAGTCCGTATTTTCTTGGGAGGCTCTGATGTCCAGGGATTCTGTGATTCCTTGTGATTCAGATTTTCAGTGGCTTTGAGTAATTTCAAGGGAATCAGTGCTGATTATGAAAGAATGTCTTTTCATGGGTTCACTCTTTGCAGGGAATAGTCCAGAGGTATGGATTGAGAGCAATGGACTCAGAGAGCTATGCGAATCAGTAATTTTCAAGTAGTCTATGCTGCTTAAGGGGTGCAAGTTTGCAGTGCCCAGGGTCGGTAACATTCCGGAAAATAGCTATTTCTGCTTAGTCGGAGAAATTATAGTCTTTCAGGACTCAAAGATGACTTTCAGTAATGCATTGTTATCAGGAGATTCAGGAGTGCTCAGTGAGATGGGAATATTGGTGAGTCAAAGATCTCTGAGCAGATAATTTTATCAAGGGAATCAGTCAGAACCAATAATATGATATTCCAGGAATCGGGGATGTCCAGGGAGTCAGTTATGTCCAGTGTGTCTGGGTGTGGATAATGACCTGGAAGGGCAGTGATTCCCTGAGAATGAGATCCTTGGAGTTAGCAATATATGAAGTTAGTCATTTTCAGGGATTTGTGGACATCCAAAAGATCACTGATATCAGTGTAATCCAGTGGCATCCCGAGAGACTCCAGTGTTCCGGGTGTATATGATACGCGGTGAGTTAGCCATCACCTGGAAATCAGTGATACCAGGAACACGAGAATATCTACAGCTGCTGGAAATCCAAACCCATACACACACAACATGCTGGAGGAACTCGGCGGGCAGGCAGCATCTGCGGAAAAGAGTAATCAGTCAACGTTTCGTGTCAGGACCCTTCACCAGGATGACAACAACCCTCCTAGCCCCTGGGAATTGTTGACATCCAGGTACCGAGTAATGTTTCGAAAGCAAGTGCGCTTTCGTGCCGCTATAGAATCAGTAATTTCCATGGAGTTAGTTAATGCCCCATTCATTGATACTCCGGAATCCAGTGCTATATGAGGCATCCTTGATAACAGATTCTCATGGTTGTTCAGCGATCCAGGAATCATGCATGTCCATTGAGGCAGTATAGTCCGGGGATAAAATGATGTCGGCGGGGATTAATACTTTCTAGAAAGTCACAGATTTCTGGTCAGCGATGTCCCAATCCTTATTGTTACTCAATGTGCCAGCAATGGAATTCAGGGATTTGCTATATTCCAGGGATTCAATGGTCTCTGCCTAGCAATGCAATCAGTAATCCTCAAGGAATAGTAATTTATAGTAAATCAGTGGTAACTCGGTGATACCTGGGGATTCCGTTTTGTCCGGTGATCCGGTGACTTTCAGGCAGCCGTGGACCGAGATGTCCAAAGTATCAGTGCTCTCACGGGATTCATGACCCAGAATCCGGCACTTTCTAATAGC
Source organism: Hypanus sabinus (assembly GCF_030144855.1). NCBI lineage: Eukaryota > Metazoa > Chordata > Chondrichthyes > Myliobatiformes > Dasyatidae > Hypanus > Hypanus sabinus. Next base: position 28,870,767 of record NC_082709.1, on the reverse strand, counting down.
CATGAATGTGCGGGGAGTTCTTAAGTCTGGGGGGCCACGACGTTCCAGAGAGTAGGCAATGTCCTTTAGGTCAATTATAGGCAAGGCTTCAGTTTTATCCGGGGAGTAGCCGTATGCTGGAACCAATGATGTGCAGGAATAGCTCATTCCCAGGTGGTCGGTGTTTCCAGGGCATGAGAGTTGTATGTCCAGTGTCTTCCTGATGCCCAGATAATCATGGATTAACTGAAATGAAGATAGTGAGTCTGTGATATCCGTGCAATTACTGAGGGTCAGGGAGACACTGACGTTCAGGCCGCCCGTGGTTTCGGAGGAACAGCTGATATCCAGGGAGATGGTGGCTTTGATGGAGAGAGGAAGAAGCGCAGAAGGGCCGGAACTCTTTGGATTCCCTTTTTTCTGAGAAGGATGTTAACTGGCCACTGGTCCATGGACAGGCTCTGACATCACTGGAGTCGAGGAGACCCCGGGGAGGCAGAAATATTCAGGGAATCGTGGGTCCCCAGCGAGCTGGGACTTCTCCGGGAATCAGTGACGTACACGGCTCGGTTACCGTGAAGGGTTTGCGGCTCCAGGGTATTCCGTAGATGCCGAGCAGCTGGCGAGCCCCGGGGAGCTGGTGCTATGAAGGGTGGTGGTGGCCAGATGTCAGAACCAGGGGTATGTCGTGAAATTTTCTGTCTTTGCGGCAGCAGTCCAATGCTACATAATAATAGAGAAAAAACGTGAATTGCAGCAGATATATATATATATTAAATAGTTAAATAAGTAGTGCAACATAGAAATAAAACAAAGTAGTGATGCGGTGTTCATGGGTTCAATATCCATTCAGAAATCGGATGGCAGAGGGGAAGAAGTTATCCCTCAATCGCTGAATGTGTGTTTTCAGGCTCCTATACCTCCTTCCTAATGGTAACCATGAGAACCTAGGTGACGGGATCCTTAATGATGGACGCCGCCTTTCTGGGACATCGCCTCTTGAAGATGTCCTGGATACGACGGAGGCTAGTACCATTGATGGGGCCGACAAAGTTTACAACTCTGTTCATATAGGTTTCGGAAGCTGGGGATGTGGCACAATCACCGATATCCGGAGTCAACGTTCTCTGCGCTGCGACCTCCAGAGTTGCGGGGTTTCGATTGTGTTCATAGACAGTGAACTATGTGAGGAGTCTGTGATGTCCAATCATAGAGTTATGACCAGGGAATCGGCGTAATTAGGGGGCCACATTTATCATGGCGGATTCTGGGGGAGTTATTGAACATCAGGGAGATTAAATAATCCAGGGATTTTAGGGAGTCAGTGAATGCTAAGGAGCTAGCAATCATCGGGGAGCCGGCGATGTCAGTGAAGCTCTGGGATTGAGTATACTCCTGTGGAGGTTGGTCATAACACAAGTGATTCCCAGGGAGAGATCTCCGGCGTGTTCGTTGTACGTTTGGAGATTCTGTAATGGCCGGGTACTCGGTTACGAGGGAGGAACTGGAGTGTCCTGGGGGAGTCAGTGATGCCGTGTCCGGTCACAGCCATTCACACCAGCCTCTGTTTTCAGCAAGGGGGCGGTGACAAATAATTTACCGCGACTCACTCACATCCTGTGTTTGTAACGAGGCCGTAAATCCTTCACTTACTATCTGTACATTCCTTTCCGTGCTGGCTCATTTGCCTCTGCTGTTTAAATCGGTCTCAAGCGGGGAACAAAACCCATAAAGGTGTATTTAACTTCCCTTTATAAAATGTAACTGCTTCCCAGGCAATGAATTCTGCACTTCAACTCTCCCACAAATTCCAAATTGCTCTCTAACTGCAAAGAATAAATGTTTGAGAGCAGGCCCACTGGCAAATTTCCAAAGGTTAATTCCCACTGAATTCAAAAGCTCTCAGTGTGGGAGCAAATACTTAGAGCATTTAAGTTAGTTGACGAACTGCAACTAACAGTTGCCAAAAATATTAGCAAGAAGACTCTCCCATTCTAATGCTGCATCCTTTACAATATGCTATCAATATGCACTGACAGACCCTGCGAGCTCTGTTGCACGTGCCAAGTGCTACATACATACGTCTCCTCACCTTGGACGCTTTCCAAATCGTTTCGCTGTTGCCTGCGATCATTTCCCTTTTGAAGCCCTTCTGCACAACGGCCAGTTGGGGGCGCTGTTTGTGCACTGAAATTGCCGCTACCCCTCACGCCACCGACTTGCTTCGGAATGATGCGCCCTGGCACCGGCTGCACGGGAGCAATTTGATACTCAGGGAAGAAAAACCTAGCAACTATATTTTCACGTTTAGGTCCAACGATGTTTAATCAGTCGTGCAACAGATTACGGTTCAGAAATGATTTATTCACTATACTTTTCAGAGCCCATTTCTGTGTTTAACAACGGCCAGTTTCTACATTCTGCACATATAATTTTAAATAAATAAACATGTCTTATCCATGGTGTTTGACTAACTAAAGTGGTCGGCATTGGTTAATACCAAAGATCAAAGAGCTCGAATTTAGTTGGGGGAGGGGCATACTCATATAGATTCACATTCATTGATCATTTTTGTGTGACTAAATTGGTGGTCAAAATTACCAAAACGTACTTTAACACACCGATGTCGTATGACTGGGAACGTTCAACGAGCGTAACGCCGCATTTCAAACGAAATGAAACTGCAAAGGAATTTCCAAAGTCAGTTTTACATAGAAATTGCATTTCCTGCCTCCAGGCGATGCCATATCTTAATTAAAATAAATTATATTCCCGTTTATAAACACAAGACATCCTGCAGATGCTGGAAATCCAGTGCAACACACACAAACTGCTGGAGGAACTCAGCAGATGAGGCAGCATCTGCGGAAACGAATAGACAGTCGACGTTTCAGCCGAAACCCTTCATCAGGACATTTGTCACCACCATGTATACTTGGCTGGCAACGACCTTCTTTAATTTGTACTTACAATATCTTCCAGTATTACACTTAAATAAAGTCGTCTTTTTATCGGGTGAACACGCGTATCTTTATTTATGCATTTATTTATTTAGTGATAAAGACCGCTGTAGGCCCTTCGAGTCATGCCTCCCAGCAACCCGATTAACCCTAACTCAATCACGGGACAATTTTATGACCAATTAACCTATCCAGTACGTTTTTGGACTGTGGGCGTTGGGGGGGGGGGGGGAGCGCCTGGGGATGCCCCACCCATTCCCCCGAGGAGGACGGACGGAGGCGCTGGAATTGAGCCTCGCTCGGGAATGCCTCAAGCTGTATTTATGAAGTTATGTGAATCGCAGCGATGCTTTCTCCGGTAAACTGGTTAAGTCTAACGAGCGATGTGTCAAACAAACATAAAATAAATCTATACTTTCTCATTTTACTCCAAGAAGAGTGCCGCTAACTACCCAAAGTCACTGCCTTTACTCTGGGAAATCCGGTGTCTTGTCATACATGTGAGTTGCGAACAATGGGAAAAGCGACGCCCAGTGTCAAAGACTCTGTCTCCAATAGCTAATAAATCCTTCTGATATTCCAGAGAAGTGGTTTGTGATCTGATTTTGTTTTAAATATCGTTCTATAGAGCACTTCGAGAGATTTTCTGTCCATGGATGTTGCTTTGCCTCCTGAGTGTTTTTTGTATGTGAATGTTTGTTTAGATAAAGTACAACAGAACATTGACTCTGTTTATTTCTTTAAAAGAATTAACCTCCTTGGAATTATTAATGTTTTAACCCAATTGTGTTCATGCAAACGCAGTACGAAAACAAAACAGTAATCATTTAATTTCCTGATCCACATAAAACGAATGTGATTATGGATTGTTCACTTCCACTCAGAACCGTATTTAACCTAAGTATATATGCTTTAAGTCATACTTTCCATTTCATTATGGAATATTCCCAAGTACTGAAGAAACTTATTCTTTGGAAGAAATGAGTAACCACAGATCAGACCGCGGCATTGCCCGAGAGGATCACATTAGTACAACCCAAAGCCTTATCTTGGAGGTTAATGCTTGTACAAATGAGTTTTGTCTTAGGAGTTATTACCAATATAAATTACAGTCTTATCTTAGGGTAAGTGTTTGTAGAAACCACAGTCCAGCTCAAGGGTCAATGCTAATATAAATTATTAATTTATTTTTGGAGATAGTTTGAATAAAATTAACAGCCTTGTCTTGGGCTTGGTACGAGTACAAAGTTAACCCAAACCTCTTGAGTGAGGGTTACAATAGATAGGAAGTGGTATAAACTAATCTATAGTTATGACTGTGAGTGAAAGTAAAATGAAACATTGACGCCACAGGGGATAAACACAAATGTTAGTTTTGATTTATTATGCACCAGAGAAGATAAAGTTTGCAGGTTGATTTTGTTGTTAACTACATCTTGCTTCAGCATGGCAGAGGAGGTGAAAACAGGAAATGAATTGTTCTTCATTCACTCAATTAGTTGACCCCAGAATTGATTTGTTTTTTATGTTGTTTTTTATGTCTGACATCTGTCAGCAGAGAAACCTTGAACTACACCAGAGCTCATACTTGTGGATTCTGAGTGCGTTTTCTGATATAAGTTTGAGAATCGCCCCTTTGGGTGATACTATAATTATCCAAGCAGTGAGAGGCTAGCAAACAGGCAAAGCTGAGGCCAAGTGTGCAGAAGGATACCACTAACCTTTAATGTATAGTCCCAAAATGTTTAGGTGCAATGAGAAACACAATTCAGCATCAATATATCACAGGCACCTTCAGTACTTACCTTGATGGAGGCTTGGCTAGCTGATGTTGATACATTACTGGTGTAGGAAGACACCCCCCCCCCCCACCCTTAATGTACATTCGATCATTATTGCAGTTCCTGCATGGCTTTCCTGATCAAATCACAACTTGTGCTTTCCCCTATTCCTTGACACTTTCTATTCCTTTAAACCTCACGTTGCTCTTCCCTCCAAATCTAAAATTCTCATTGTTTATCATTCCTCCAGAAAGATTCCCTTTGAATCATCATCACTCCTCTGAAGGTGCGGTAGGTAACTTCCCATTCTCCACAAATAAAATCCTGCAGATGCTGAAAACCAGAATTAAAAACAGGAAGTTTTCAGCAAGAGCGGGGAGAAATAAGAATCAATGTTTCAGTTTAATATCCCTTTGTGTGGTCATTGATTTGAAATATTAACTTTATGATTTCAATGTCCATTACAGTTCATCTGAGTCTCTTTCAGATGAGTTCACTGCCTTTGTAAGTTTTCCCTTCATACAAAGTCTACAGTGTGTATACACAGTTAATCTCCTGGCCTTTGCCATTTTACAACTCCCATTATCTGTGATGATGACAGATAAAATCATCTCTGCCCAAACACTTGTCTCACTTTCCTTCTTCACACTCAACAATTCAGAAACAGCTTTTTCTCCTCCTCCATCAGATTTGTGAACAATCCGCAACCCCATGAATAGAACCTCATTATTACTGTTATTGAATTATTTATTTATTTCTGTAATTTATGTCTGTGTTGTACTGGAGCCACAAAACAACAGATAGAATGCCATATAACTCAGTGATAATAAATCTGATTCCAATCAGCTGCCTTCTGTGTGTACAGCTAGAAAACATTCTCATCTAAATGACTGCACTTTCCACAACCCAAGTGTTGAGCCTTCAACCCTCCAGCCACATTTCTACAGCAGATAGCATGCTGAAGCACATTTAATTTGTAATTTTTGATGCTATGGTTTCTGTACAAGATCTCTTCAACCTGACTATTCCTGCTGAAACAGCCATCATCTCTATCTTCATCAGTCTAAAGGAGCATGGCTGAAAAGATTTTCCTAACAATGGCTTAAGATTCTCCTCTCGGTCTGGAGGAGCTCCATAATTCAATGCTTAGCCCTTCTCATGCCAGTCAAAACTACCAACCTCCAACAACGTACACATTTAGATTCTTGTTTCTGTTGTTCCTGCTGCTTCTCATCCTAATCTCACCCGTGATACCTAACAACTTGAGCTTTCACCTGTCCCGCCTTGCACATGATCTCTTCTCTTGCCTTCTCTACACCCATCCATGTTCTGACCACACAAATTTATTCATGGCTGCATTGTTAGCTGAGTCAACATTTTACCCTTTGAGGCACTATAAACCCTCCTTTAAATTTGGCAACCTCACTTCCCTACTTTAAAAAACTTTGATTCTTTCTCCCTTGCAAATAATTAAACCATTCCTTTCTCTACAAATTCCTTAGATGCATCATCTTTTTTTTTCAGATCTCCTCATATATTTGAATTCCTCTAGTCCAGCTTGCCATATTTTTGAACAGAACAAAATACAACCCTCATAAAGCTATAAAGAGCTATATTTATGTGATTGTGCACAAAGATATTCCACTCTGCCTTGTCCTTCTCACTCTGTCTCCCTCATTATTCCTTTCCTGTGTGACTGTGTGGTCACTTTCCTGTCTTTTTGAATGTCTACTCACCATTCTGACCATCTCTTCCTGGCCCTCTCCTTCATCCAAGTGCTGCGATTCTGTAACATCATCTGGATAGGGTTATGTTTCATAAGGTAGCTGATGACACCCGATCTCGAGTGCCCATCGCTTTCCTCAAACCACAGCACCTACAATGACATTGAACTACCATTGAATGTTATTCCACACATCATCCCTAACTTCCATCAACTGAAAAGTTGGACGACAAAAGATAACCAAACACTGATAGTTGGGAAAAATTACTGTCCCAACATTTATGGATTCGTTCAGTGCTAATTGTCTCAAGTGTTTGTGTGACATCCACCTCCACCCCGACATACCCCTCACACCCTGTCTCCCTATAGTGGAGATTCAGGCATCCCACCACAGAGACTCTTCATTTTTAGCAGTCCAGTAGAAGAAATATTTCTGAATGTTTGTTTTAATTCAATTAGTCATGTAAGCACCCAACTCGTTAGAGTTTACATGCCCAGCATCAGCCTGAATTTTGACCCAGAGAAAGGTGATTGAACCAATCTAAAGCAAAAACATTGACTGTGGTGGGAACATAGCTGCTTAAGTATGTAGAACAGTCACTATGCTATGCTTGACCTGATGAGTGTTTTCACCACTACTGTCCACGAAACGATGATGGTTTGTGTGTGGTGTGCTGGCTTGCTGTTAATTGTAGCAATGCTTTTTTATAAGAACATAAGAAATAGGAGCAGGAGTCGGCCATCTGGCCCACTGAGCCTGCCCCGCCATTCACTAAAGTCATTGCTGATCTGGCCAAGGACCTACCCCACCTGCCTGCCTTTTCCCCATAACCTTTAACTCCCCTGCTGTGCAAAAAATCTCTAACTCTGTCTTAACTATAATTAATGAGGTATCCACTACTGCTTCTATGGGCAGATAATTCCACAGGTCCACTACTCTCTGGGAAAAGTATTTCGCCTCTGTCCTAAATCTTGAGGCTGTGTCCCATAATTCTAGTCTCGCCTACCAGTGAAAACAACTTTATTGCTTCTGTCTTAACTATCCCTTTCATAATTTTATGTGATTCTCTCACAGCCTCTCCCCATTCTTCTGAATTGCAGTGAGTATGGTCCCAGGCAACTAAATTTCTCCCCATAGGCTAAACCCCTAACTCTGGAATCAATCTGATGAATTTCCCCTGCACTGCCTCCCAAGCCAGTACTGTATAATCTTCCCATCACCACCACTACCCTCCTCCGGCTGGTTGAACTGGTTCTCACCCTCAACAATTTCTCTTTTAGCTTCTTCCACTTTCTCCAAACTCAAGGTGTTGCCATGGTTCTGAGCTATGCCTACCTTTCTGCTGGGTATGTGCAACAGCTCATGTTCAAAGCCTTCCTTGGCAAGGCACCCCAACTCTTTCTGCTCTCCATCGACAGCTGCTTCATGCACCCCTGCTGAGATCAAGTATTTCATCAACTTCGCCTCCAATTTCTAACCTGCCCTTAAATTCACTTGGTCCATTTCTGAAACCTCTCTCCCCTCTCTCTTGATCTCTCTGTCTCCATCACTGGAGACAAACTATCTATTGATATCATTGATAATCTCACCAATTCCCACAACTATTCTTTTTCCCACTTGTCTCCTGTAAAAATGCCAATCCCTTTTGTCAGTTCCTTTGTCTCCATCGCATCCGTTTCCAGGATGAGGCCTTCCCTTCCAGGACAACAGTGGGATTTCCAGGAGACCAACCATTTTAATTGCTATCTTTATTCCCATTCTAACATGAAAATCCATTGCCTCCTCTTCTGCCATGATGAGGCCACCCTCTCGTCAGAGGGCCAAACCTCATATTCCATCTAGGTAGCTTCCAACCTAAGAGCATGAACATTGATTATCCAACTTCCAGTATTTTCCCCTCTCACTTCCCTCTTCTTCAGTTGTCCACTCTAGACTTTTACCTTTTCTCCTCTCCTGCCTATCACCTTCCCTGGTACCCCTCATACTTCCCCTTCTCCCATGGTCCACTCTCCTCTCCTGTCAGACTCCTTCTTTTCCAACCTTTTGCCTTTTCCACCTATCAACTCTTAGCTTCTTATTTCATCCCCCTCCCCTACCTTCTTTGTCTGGTTTTCTCCCCCTTCCTTTCCAGTCCTGATGAAAGGTCTTGGCCTGAAACACCAACAGGTGGAGCTTAGGAGGATTAATGGCATCAAACGTCGACTCCTTTGCTCGCATCTTCGGAAATAGCTCTATTTCTACCTTTAATATCTTTATTTTCCATTTCAGGTTTCTTTTGTAGACCCTGACCTGGAGTTACACACTGACTTCGGTTCCTTGTGGGAACATTGACTTCGCTCTTGTGTCTCACAACTGGCCACTATTCGATACACCAAGGACGCAGCCTAGAAGACCAGCACATCTTCAGGGTTATGGGATTTGTGGCTCTGGAGGGGCATGGACTCGTGGTCGGTGCCTCTGCAGGAAATCGGTGTGTCGTGGGAGATGGAAAATTGAAAGCAGTGAGCCGGCTCTGTGCCCAGAGACCCAAGTTCTTTGGGCACAGAGCTTGGAAAAAGTGACGCAATGGACTTTTCACATCGTAAATCAGTGAGTTGTTTGTTATGTCTCTCTGCTTGCTGTGAAATGGAGATTCCTCCTATTCAATTATTACGGAGAGAAAGAGCCTGTGGTACGTCAAATTACCTGGTGAACGAGTAGTCTTCGGGGTACCGTAAGTCTGTGGCTTTATTGATGCTTTGCTGCACGGCTGAGTGCTCGGTGGGGGCGCCAGTGCTTTTTTTTTGCTGGTGGGGAGGGGGGTCGTGGCTTTGCTGCTGTTTATGCATGGGAGTGAGGAGTTGTGGGGGTGGGCTTTGGGGTTCTAACACTTAACTGTCATTCATTCCTTGGGCAATCCTCTGTTTTTGTTGATGATTGTGAAGAAAAAGAACTTCAGGATGCAGATTGTATACATTTCTCTGACATTAAATATACCTTTGAAACCCTTGTATTCATTTTTATAGATGCTGCCTGACCTGCTGAGTTCTTTCAGCATTTTGTGTGTGTTGCTTTGGATTTCCAGCACCTGCAGGATCTCTTGTGTCTTAATCCTTCCTCAAGTAAGGAGACCAGAACTGCACGCTCTACTCCAAGAGCCGCTTTATCAGTTCCCTTTACAGTTGCAGCATAATCTCTCTGCTCTTAAATTCAATCCCTCTAGCAATGAAGACAAATATCTTATTTGCCTTCCTGATAACACGTTGCACCTGCAAACAAACCTTCTGTGATTCATACACAAGCACTCCCAAGTCACGCTCTACAAAAGCATGCAACAATCTTTCACTGTCTACATAATAATATGACCTTCTATTTTCCCTTCCACAGTTGATGACATCACATTTACCAACATTGTACTTCATCTGCCAGGCTCTTGCCCTGTGACTTAACCTGCCTGTATCTCTCTGCATCCTTTGCACAATTTTTTTCCCCCTCATTTTTGTCACAAGCACAGACTCTGCCATGGAGACTGGGCACCCTTGCAGGCAGGGAAGCTGAAAGGGGTCAGCAATCATGCTTGTGAGAATGCGTATTCCAGCCAATTAGGGTCTTCTGGTGGTTGTATTTAACTACCTTCCTTTGTTTCAGTCTCATCAAGTTTTAACTGAAGCAAAGCGATGGCAGTGTTCTCTGCTTACCTTTGCTGACATTCAGGGGAAGAAGATTGTAATTTAGATTGATGCTGTACAGGAGAAGGATTAATAAAGTATTAAGTTACTGCAGGGACAGCATTAGTTTGTAGTTTGTGAGTTTTAGTTAGTGGCCTAGCATTTATCATTTTCTTTTTGTTCTCTGCAGTTCTTAATAAAACTCAGTGAACTGTTTATTCCACTTCTGCATCTCTCCCTCTGCAATTGGCCATCACCAAATACCGTGTCAAATTTAGGGTCATCAGCAAACTTAGGTACACACTGCACTCGGTCCCCGTCCCAAATCATTAATATATACTGTATCATGAACAGTTGCAAGCCGATCACCAAACCCTGTGGCATTCTGCTCACCACTGGCTGCCAGCCTGAGAAATACCCATCTTAATGAATGCCTAAGGGAAATCCAAGTGTACAACCTTCACCTGTTCCCCTCTGTCCACTGCACTCATTTTATCCTCAATGAACTCCAGCAAGTTTGCCTAACTAGACCTGTCCTCCAAGAATCCATGCTGTCTGCCTTATAGAATTATTTTTATCCAGACGTCTTGCTATTTCTTCCTCAGTGATAGCTTCAAGCATTTCCCCAACTACAGACCTTAAGTTAATTGGCCTATTGTTGGCTGCCTTTTACCGGCATCCTGTTTTAAACAGCAGTATGACTTTCACGGCCTACCAATCAACCAGCACCTATCCAGAGTCCAGGGAATTTTGGAAAATTGTCACAAACACCTCTGCTAAAATATGCATCATTCTCTTCAGTACCCAGGATGAATTCCGTCAGGACCAAAGAACTTGTCTGCTTTTAGGCCCACTAGTTTGCTCATCAATACCTTTTTAGCGACAGCAATTGTATCAAAGTTCTTACCTTCTAATTCTTTGGCAGGTTAGGTGTGTCCTTCACTGTGAAGACTGACACAAATAGTTGTTAAACCTCATCTACAGTGTAACAATGCACCACAAGGCCATCAGCATAGTATTCATAAACTGTAGTGATCTGAAAAAATACATCATCGGACACCTGGGGGCTTTTTGTGGACTGGTATCAAGCAGGATCCTATTTTAAAGAAGAAATATACTCGTCCCACATTGCCTAACCAACAGGTGAAAGGATACAGAGTTTGTTAACTGATGTGCTCCTCAAGCTTCAGTAAACGTTACATTCCATTTAACATCTTAACCATCAGTTAAGTTAGTTGTTGAACTGAACGATTTACAATAAAATTTTCTTAAAGCAACATGCTCAGTTGTTCAGTGCATAGACAATCATATTAACCTTCATTTAGCAATGAATCATGATTGCTTTTAATAAATAATTCAAAGTGCATTATAGTTCTGAACTGAGAATTCCTACAGATAGCGACGAGGCATCAAGTACATTTTTCATAATGAATGCAAACACTTGGCAATCAACAAAAATTATTTAATGGGGTTATGAAAGATATCCTTTATAAAGTACATATAATAAATTGAACCAGATAATGGTTAAACATTAATCATGTTTTGTCCAGAGAAATATAGACACGTTTGTTAATTGTGCATGCTATAATCCGGATCTGGCCATAGAAAGTATTTAATGTGACATACCCTGATCTTCTTTTACCAAACCTTCTTTAAAAGAGGAAAGCATTTACCCGAAGAGGATACAGATAATGAACCAGGAAGGAAAGAATGCCATACTGTTAGCTGTGTTGCATGAAATGAACTCAGTTTCAGGACTATGTTTGTGTATGGAACAGTGAATGGCTATGTTTCAGCAATGATATTAAAAAAGATGGATGAAGAATGGAACTGGAATACAAATCCTCCTTTCGTAACAATAACGTGGGCAATTAATCTGTGTTTTAACACATTTTCTCCCACATCACGTTGGTTTTGGTACTACTAAAAAGAACTGATATGTGAATGGGCAAAGACAGAAACACAAAAACCTTTTTTGTTCTCTTTAGCCACAGACTTCATCCCAGAGGCGGGTAACGCATCCAGTGTCAAGCAAGAGAAAATGTCCTGCTGAAACATCGACTGTACTCTTTTCCATAGATGCTGCCTGGTCTGCTGAGTTCCCTCAGCACTTTATGGGAGCCGCAAAGCATCCAGTGTGAATTTTTCATTTTAGAAGCATAGTAGAGGCAAGCCAGAAATGATTGGCTGGTGAGCTTTACATTAGTGGTAAGCAAATTATTGAAGAAGACTCTTAGAGACAGGATCTACTCATATCTAGAAAAAACAGTAAATGATTAGGGAGAACCTGCGAGGCTAAGTAAAGGGGAACACAAGTCTTACAAATTTGACTGAGTTTTTTGAGGAAGTGGCAAAAGTGACTGATGAGGGAGAGCAGTGGATGTGTAAACATGGAGCTCAGTAAAACTTTCAATGAAGTCCTTCATGGTAAGCTGATCCACAGGATTTAGCCACTAGACCGTATTCAAAACTGGCTTGGCATGGGAGACAGAGGGTACCGGTGGAGGGGTGTTATTCTGACTGGGGGTCTGTGACCAATAGTGTTCTGCATGGTTCGGATTCAGAAGGAGGTGTACCTGTTGGAAATGTGGGCAGAGAAGTGGGCAGATGGAACTTAATCAGGACAAGGATGAGTTGTTGCATTTTGAGAGGTCAAATATAGAGGCAAATATGTTGTAGAAGACAGGACTTTGTAGAGTTTCAATGTGAAGAGGAATCTTGGGGTGCAACTCCATAGCTCCCTGAAAATGGTAACACCAATAGATTGAGTGTAAAGAAGACGTTTGGCACAGCTTGCCTTCATCAGCTGATGTTTTAAGTACAAACGCTGGGAAGCTATGTTGCAGCTATACAAAACTTTGGCCAGGCTACATTTGGAATATTGTGTGCAGTTCTGGTCACTTCATAACAGAGGAATGCTTCGGTTTTGGAGAGGGTGCAGAAGAGTTTCATGAGGATGTTAGCTGTAAGGAGAGATCAGACAAACATGGATTGCTTTTGCTGTAGAATTGGAGGTTGAAGAGCAACATGTAAAATTATGAATTTAATTTGTAAATTTATGAGGGTAGATCATCAGAGTCTTTTTCCCCAGGTTGGAAAGGTCACATTAAGTCAAGTCGCTTTTATTGTCATTTCAACCATAACTGCTGGTACAGTACACAGTAAAAACAAAACAACGTTCCTCCAGGACCATGGTGCTACATGAAACAACACAAAACTATATCAGACTTCAGACCTACATGGGACTACATAACGTGCACAAAACAGTGCAAGCCAGGACAATAATTAATAAACAAGACAATAAACACAGTAAAGCACAAATTACAATATAATAATAAATGATGTAAATGTAAACAATGTTTTAGCAGGAATTAAGAAAGAAATGAGCAAAAATTGCAAAGGGAGTGGAGTGGTGTTCGGTTGCGTGTGTGTGTGTGTAAATTGGTGTCAGACTAGATTCAGGGAATTGAGGAGTCTAATGGCTTGGGGGAAGAAACTGTTGCACAGTCTGGTCGTGAGAGCCTGAATGCTTCGGTACCTTTTGCCAGATGGCAGGAGGGAGAAGAGTTTGTATGTGGGGTGCGTGGGGTCCTTCACAATGCTGTTAGCTTTGCGGATGCAGTGTGTGGTGTAAATGTCTGTGATGGCGGGAAGAGAGACCCCGATGATCCCTTCAGTTGACCTCACTATCCGCTGCAGTTGCAATTCGAGATAGTGCAATTTCTGAACCAGGCAGTAATGCAGCTGCTCAGGATGTTCTCGATACAACCCCTGTAGAATGTGATGAGGATGAGGAGTGGGAGATGGACTTTGCTCAGCCTTCGCAGAAAGTAGAGATGCTGCTGGGCTTTCTTGGCTATGGAAAGCCATACTGGAGAGCATGGCTTAAAGGTGAGAGGTAGAAAGTTTAAAGGAGGTTTACCAGGCATATTTTTCCACACAGCGAGTGGTAGGTGCCTGGAGCATGCCTGCCAGATGTTGTGGTAGTAGCAGAAGTGAAATGGACATTCATAAGACTCTTAGACAGATACATAACCAAGGAGGGAGGCAAGGGATACAGATAGCATGCAGGCAGATGTGTAGTTTAAATCGGCATTATAGAAGCAGAATATGAGCTGAAGGGACTGCCCTGTGCTGTATTCTGTTCTAAGGAAAGAATTAAAGCTCTGTGGTGCCTTTAATGACCTCAGGATATCTTCAAATTCCCATTTTAACATAATTGACAGGTAATTTTTAAAATTTGGTTGATTGAGGGACAAATGTTTGCCAGGACACAGGAAATAACCTCTCTGCTCTTTTTCAGAGCAGCATCAAGGTTTGTTTTACACCAGATGAGAGTGCAAGCTGGGCTCAATTTAAAACAATAAAACATTAAAATAGAAAGTGCTGGAAATACTCCACAGATCAGACAGCCTCAAAGATGAAAGGAACAGAGTCATTCTTTCAGGCTGATGACCTTTCATCTTATTAAAATATATCAATTCAAAACATGGATCTGTTTCTTTGTCTCCAAAGATGCTGAATAATTTCAATATTTTCTAATTTTGTTGTCGTTCCAATGTCCCTATTTTTGGCATAGTTTAATACATTATCCTAAAGTGTAGAGCAGCTTCCAATTATGACTGCACATCTTAAACAAGAAGTCACTGTTTCCCTTCAGGCATACCTCACATTAATTGACTAATATTGTGGCCTGCGCTAATCCATTTTGCATTGTTTTTATGAGTTAACAAACCATACCTTCCCCTTCACCTGGTTTTGTCATGACTGTGTACGGAGCCACCAGGTAGACACATCTGGTAGATACAGAAGTCTTTATTCACAACACACACAAGCTGACAGCCATTGGAGTAGGGAGAGGGAGGGGAGGGGAGGGGGAGGGAGAGAGAGAAAGAGACAACATCACAGCACATTTTTATATGTTGAAGAACAATGGTAACAGGCTAGTCTCTATAGTTACAATGTCCTCATCTGAGATTTTCAAATTCCTGGGTCTTCCCACCAACACACCCAAAATAAGAGTTAATTACTGCAGTCTCTGAGTTGTATTCATGCAATGGGGTGTTGATTGCATTCATGCATGTGTAGACATCTCAGTCATTGGGTGCTTCCTGGTCTGCACCTTACTCTAAAATGCAGCTTCAGAAGGTCCATCCTGTCTTCCCTTCCTCTGCACATAAATTCCTGACCACCAGCATTTTCCGGTAAAATTCTACGGACTCAGATTTGTAAACATCCAACAGTCTATGTATTAGGAAAATACACCTTCTCTATACCAATGGAGCTCTATGGGGACAAAGGTTCTGTTTAACCCTTTTTGTTTGGAAATGAGAATTGGGAGAGGTGGGTCGGGACAGGGAGGCAATCATAGCATGATTGCACTATGGGTGCATCTCTTTCATAGACGTAAATTGTACATTTGATACATTTGTTATGCACTACACAAACCTCCTTTATACTATGCTCTCTTTATTTAAAAAACAATAAAAATATTGTTGAGAAAAAAATACAACTTCAGGAAGACCATTGTTCGGAGCTGCATTTGAAATTCAATCAATCCATATTCAGATCTTAAGGGCAGTTGCTTTTGAAATTAATATTTCCTATATTGCATCTCAAAAATACACCCCAATGGTTTCACCTATCATTTATCAGCTTGTATTCGTTCCTCTCTCCTTCTTCCTTACTTTGGTTTCTTTCACCTTTTTCAGTCCTGATGAAGGGTCTTAGTTCAAAATGTCAACTGTTTATTCCCTCCATAGATTCTGCCTGACTTGCTGAGTTCCTTCAGCATTTTGTGTATGTTCTGGATTTCCAGCATTCTGTAGAATCTCTTGAGTTTGTTGAAGCCGGTTCAGAAGTTCAAGATTAAAAGTCATTTCAATGTCACACATGTACTAAGTCATGATCCAGAAATTCCACATGGTTTACATATGCCGTTATTGCTTCAGGAATCAGGAACCACCCCCTTTAGTTTACTCCTTGCTTCCTAGATTAGTCTTAGGCTTCCTCGACCTAGGCTTCCCACTCACACCTCAGTTTGTATGGGTGACATCTGTCACTTCCTCACCTCAGCCTCATTAACTATCTTTACAGTGCCTAGATTATTAAGTATTTTGAGCAACAGAATCGTGATCTTTCTGTGATTCTGTCTCATGTTCACCGCATTTAGTAACTATCCAGAATCATCCATGTTGGCCTAAATGTGAGTTTTCCAGGGACATGATGTTCTTTGAGAAGAAATGGTATCAAAATAATTCTGAAAAATATTTCCTAACAACTTGAAATTACATAGTTTTGTTAGATATATAATTTGTCTTGCCTATGCCTCCCGACAATGGATAACCAGTAAGCAGTCCAAGATCTGTACTTCCTGCACTTATTGATTCAACAGACGTTCAGCGCCATTTTTATGTAGACTAAAGAGCACAATCACACACTGAAGGTAATCCACGGTCTATTTTCACAAATTATCCTCATTCACTTACCATGGAATTTAAGTTGCTAGACTTGTGTGCAGAGGCATGGATTATTAATCTAGATCTTTAAATTTGAATCCTATCCCAGCAGTGGGGAATTTAAATTTAGGTCATTTCGAGCTGGAAAAGCTAACAAAAATGATGGTGACCAATATTGTAAAAATCTGCTTAGTTCACTGTTGTCAGTAAGGGAAGGAAATTGGTCATCTTAACTTGGTTTAGCCTACAAATAACTTTATCCTCAGTGGCTATTTTATTAGGGACACTGCACACCTGCTCGTTATTGCAAATATCTAATCAGCTAATCATGTGACAGCAACTCAATGCATAAAACCATGCAGACATGGTCAGGAGGTTCATTTGTTATTCAGATCAAGCATCAGAGTGGGCAAGTAATGTGATCCAAGTGAAGCTGACTGTGGAATGGTTGTTGGTGTCAGATAGGGTGGTTTGAGTAGCTCAGAAACTGTGGCTCTCCTGGGATTTCCACATGCAACAGTGTCTAGAGTTTACAGAGAATGGTGCAAAAGACAAAAACAATCCTGTGAGGGACAGTTTAGTGTGTGGAAGCGCCTTGTTAATGAGAAGGCTCAAAGGAGAATGTTTCAAGCTAACAGTAACTCAGGTTGCCTTGTGTTATAATGGTGATGAGAAGAACATCTCTGAATGCACATCACATCGGAACTCGAAGAGGATGGGCTACAGCTGAAGACCACAATTTGTCAGGCTGGCTGATAACTGCATTCTGAAACTGCCTACAATGCCCCTGAGTTAAAGGGGCAATTAACAAAGGACAATCAATCCAGGTGTTGTCAGCATTGAACATGATCTCGTTTTGAAATGTAAACAACATGCGATGCAGCCAATAATGAATGGCAAGGAAAGGCTAGCCTCCATTCCCTGGCTCTACATGCAGACACAGCACAGACACAGGCCCTTCAGCCCAACTCATCTATGTCACCCAAGTTGCCTACCTGAGCGAGTTCAATTTGCCTTTGCTTGGCCCATACCCCTTTGAACCTTCTTGTCCCTGGAAAGATGTGTGAAGGTTCTGAACTGCTCCAGCCAGCATGGTGAAATTACTCGCACAATATTATTGTCTAGAGATTTCCATGATTCCAATTCAGCTATAATGCTGAAAATAAATACATTTTTATGTTGTCATGGAATGTACCAGGAAGAGAATTCATATTTGGTGGTGTTTTCATGTGTCTTGTTTTGTAGGTTAGTATTTTTGTTTGTCAAACTGTGGTAAGTTGCAGCAGTGTATTTTATACACAGTAAATACTGCAGCAATAGTGTGCCTATGTTCAAGAGAATGAATGCTGACAACAGTGGATGATGTACATGCAAAATAGCTGCTTTATCCTGGTGTCATGCTTTTAGGGTGTTGATGGAGCTGGATTTACCCAGGTCCAGAAAAGAGTATTCTGACACCCTCCTGATTTGTCTCTTACAGACAGTGGAAAAGCTTTGAGGAATCAAGAAATGAGTCTCTTTTCACAGAACACCCAACATGAGAAAGGACGTAATGATTTGTTTGTTCATTATTGGATGAATCCCTGTGGTGACTTGGCATCTCTTTCTACCTCGTGGAGTATAATGGTCTTCATTGTGATGTTCTGTAAGCTTATAAACACACTCAAGTACAGTGGGGGACCACTTTGTCAAGCATCTCTGCTTGATCCACCAAAAGGGGAACATCCCAGTGGCCAAACATTCTATATCTGATTCCCATTGCCATTCCGACATCTCAGTCTATGGCCTCCTCTTGTGTTACGATGTGGTCACATTCAGGGTAGAGAAACCTTCAATTCCATCTTGGTTGCCTCCAACCTGATGGCATGAAGATCAATTTCTCCTTATGGTAAAAAAAATTTCTTCCACCTTCTCCCCTTTTCCTTTATTCCCCACCCCGGCCCTTTACCTCTTCTCACCTGCCTATCACCTCCCCCAGGGTCCCCTCCTCTTTTCTTTTCTCCTTTGGTGCACTTCCCACACCTATCAGACTCCTTCATCTCCAGCCTTTTGTCTTTCCTACCCATTTGGTTTTACCTTCTAGCTATCCTTCTTCCCTTCCCACCAGCATTTTATTCTAGCAACTTCTCCCTTCCTTTCCAGTCCTGAAGAAGGTTCTTGCCCTAAAATGTTGACTCTTTATGGATGCTTCCTGGCCTGCCAAGTTTCTCCAGCATTTTCCGCGTGTTACTTTTCAAGTGCAGGAATTGCTTTGCTACACCCCAATAGTTTCAACTCTATTGAAACACATCAACTACATTTAATGGTATTAGTGTCCCTGCAGTTGCCTATCCACCTACATGGTGGTGAATTAGCTACCAACCATTTTTTTTCTAGCCTCCCATTAGAACTAGGGTAAAATCCTCCAAAGGAAAAGATGAACAAAGAGAATCAATGAGTGATACAGTCCAGAAGAAGGACATTAAAGCTATCAACCTCTTTGATAGAGCTACTCAAATAGGCCCACTCAGCTGCTTTATTCCATGCAGCCCTATAAAGCTTTTTTTTCAAGTACTTCTCTTCTGAATGCTATTATTAAATGCACCCCCTGCCCTCGTAGACAGTAGATTTTTGATCATAAAAACTTGCTGTACAGAAAATGTTCGTTCATATACAGTATTTTGATATTTTATTTTATTTAGCGATACAGTGTAGCGTGGTCCCTTATAGCCCTTCGAGCTATGTTGTGTAACCCTAACCTAATTATGAGACGATTTACAATGGCCAATTCACTTACCTGCTATGTCTCCGTGTGGGATGAAACTGGAGCACCTGGGAAATCCCAAGCATTCCATGTGAAGGATGTGCAAACTCCTTACAGACAGCTCCGGAACTGAACTCTGAACCAGAATGTCTCCAGCTGTAATGGCATCCTGCTACCATGGCATCCAGAAATAGTTTCTGGATTTTTTTGCCAGCCAGGTTAATATTGTGTCTTCTGCTTATTGACCTTTCTGCCACAGAAAACAAATGGCCCTTTTTCCCCAAAACCATTCAGCACTTCTATCAAATATTCACTGAAGTTCTTCTCTAAGAGACCAAAGCCTGCCTCTGCATTCTCTCCAAGTACCCACGTTTGGTCAGCGTTGTTACAAAGCTCTGTGCATGTATTCCATACCCTATCCTTTTGACACGCCACTGAAAAGCCCATAACTGAATACATTATCCAGCTGTGGTCTAACCAGAGTCTTTTAAAAATTCAGCAAACCCTCCTTCTTAATGGAACCAATTAATAAAGCTGAGGAACATTTATTTATCAGCTTCTCAATATTTCCTACCACTTTCAAAGAGCACATCTCTTAATTCCTTCTAGATTTAAAGTCTTTTTCTCAACCTGAATATATAAACAATGAAATTTTCCATCAGTTAAACTATGAAACTAGATAGAAAAAATACAATACATGACTCAGATATTTTAGGTTGCTTAATTTTAAAGGATCCCTGGAGGTTTTACAAAAGATACGTTAAATCTAGGGTGGTGGGGTGGAGATATGTCTCAACCAAATGAGCTGTAAGGTGCTCCTTCCCTCCACTAGCCGGTAGGTCACCCTTTGGCAAGGTGCTGCATCTGCTTAGCCACCATGATCAGGGTCACGTGAAGCCATGGTCATATGAGCAGCTGATGCATATCAAGTACCGGTTATGCAACCACTGATGCCAGGCAGACAATCTCTGAAGAGCATTGATAATGACTTGGGTCAACTGTCTTGTAAAGACACTGCCTAGAAGAAGGCAATGAATACCAAACCACTTCTGTGAAAAAATTTGCCAAGAACAATCACGGTCATGGAAAGACCATAATCGCCTACGTCATATGTCACGGCACATAACAAACACAATTAAATCTGCCTGCTGATACAATGTGTTATGAATAGACATGAAACTGTTTAAGTAGTTGGAAGGATGGTGCCATTCACCATATCTTTCCCAATCAGCTTCGTTCACACATTGCTAAGGAACCAATATCCTTGCTGGGAGGTTTGCAGAGGCTGCTGTGGAGGGTTTAAGTTCAAGTGGCAGGAAAATGGGAAGCATGGCTCAGGGCAACATGTGGTAGGGTTGAGGACACAAAAGGTGGAATGAGCAGTAAGACAGAAAGGAAGGACAACAAGGAGCAGGCTAATAAAATGGTGTGATCAACTCGCTGAAATGTGTTTATTTCAACGTCAAGAATATTACGGTAGGGAGGATGAACTTAAACCCCGAATCAGTACATGGAATCAGGATGTTGTTGTTGTAACAGTGAGGGACAAGATTGGCAGTTCAGTGTCCCTAGATTTTGATGGGGGAGGGTGTAAAAGAGGTAGAGGTTTGCACTGATAAGGAAGAATATCACAGCAGGCTCTGAAATGGTGTAATGTAGGGCTCGTCCACAGAGGTAATTATGATGGAGCTCCAAAATAGGAAAGGTACAATTACACTGATGGGATTATATTATAGACCCCCCATTAGCACTGAGAAGTGGAAGAAAATAAAGAGTTTGTAGGCAGTTTATTGAAAACTGCAGAAAATTAGAATTCAGCCCTGACTTGGCCTAGGATGATAGAGTAGGGGTGGAAGGCTGTGTCCAGTAGGGTTCCACAAGGATCAGTGCTGGAACCTATGTTGTGATAAGTAGCAATGATTTGGATGAAAATATAGTTGGTGGATTTTTTATCATTTAATTAATAATTTGCTCTTTCATTCTTCCTTCCAAACTGGATGACCTTGCAATTGCCTACATACATAGGGTGGATAGTCAAAATATTTTTTCCACCCAGGTAGAAAATATCAGTCACCAGAAGAACTGCTTTTGAAG
The DNA here is from genome assembly GCF_030144855.1 of Hypanus sabinus. Taxonomy (NCBI): domain Eukaryota; kingdom Metazoa; phylum Chordata; class Chondrichthyes; order Myliobatiformes; family Dasyatidae; genus Hypanus; species Hypanus sabinus. The sequence continues at coordinate 28,849,381 of NC_082709.1, read as the reverse complement.
TTAGAGGGAGGAAGTTTCAAAGCAACTTCAAAGACAAGATTTTTACGTAGAGTGGAAGATGCCTGAAGTGGGTTACCAGGGGTCGAAATGGAAGCAAGCAGTCTGGTGGAGTTTAAGGGGCTTTTAGATTGACACATGGATTTGAAGGGAATGGAGGGATATGGATGATACAGAGGAGATGGACATCTATTCAAATTAGAGTCAAAATTGACATAATATTGTGGTCCAAATGGCCTGCTCAGTTCTGTATGGCTCCACGTTCTATGTTCTACTGTGATGAAGTGCTGTTTTTTTTTGTAATTTATTTTTTTATTGAAGTTCATCAAACAGACATTTCCATAAGATGTATTTCAGACATTGTACATATGTATCATATAGTCATATATATCACAAATCTCCACAAAGTATTTATCTGAGGTATACACTTATAGAAAAGAGTGGAAAGAAAAACCAAGCAAAAGGAAAGAACTATGTACAAGTAGGGAGTGATCTTTTCTTTTTACAACAGATTCATTGATTTGTGAGAATAAAATCAGGCCTATGAGGCATTATGTAGTTAAACCATTTTTCCCAGTATGATAAGAAATAATTTCAAGTGGACAATTATCCATTCCAATCACAATGATCATCCAGACTTTTTCTTTTAGAATTCCTCACTTTAATCAATCTAACCTGCAACTGCATCAGGACATCTTAACTAGGAAGATAGGAATGCTGAAGTTATTTGTCCTTGACCTAATAGAAGCAACTGAATTTAATGAGAACTGGGTAGTCTGATCTTCTATATTCAAAACCTGAGAGCATTAGATGGATCAAGGAAAGGGTGGATGTTGAAATGTTGTCCCCTCAGATGGAAGAGTTGGGGTTGGTCCTTGGAATGAAACAAGAAGAATTTTTTTCATATGTGGTGTGGTAAAATGTTTGGATTAGAGGCCTTGATATTCAACCTTTATGCATATTCAAACCAAAATTTAATAGATTTTTGAACACAAAAAGAATCAAAAGAGATACAGATGAGGTAGGAAAGTAGACTTTTGGCACACCTTCAGCATGATGTTTCTCAATAGCACAACAACCTCATGAGCTGTGCTTCAGTCGGTAAGAGAGAACCGTCAGATGAAAAGCATGTGCAAAAGGACAAAACATTTAATGAGTTGTGGAAGCAGATAACCATGTAAGACTATTACAATAACTGACGCTTCAATTAAAAAATCTGACGCTTGATATTTCTGGCTGCAAGATGTTCAAGAAAAATAGGTATCAGCTTTGTTCAAGGCAAGTACCCCTGAGTTGTTAAAGACAGAACCTATTTGGTTGTACAAAAGAAAAAAAAAACCTCTTGTGATAATGGGTGTAGTTTACAGGACTCTAAAAATTGGATGAAAACTGAGGAAAGTGATCACTAAAAGGTGCAAGAATTACTGATTGATGATGATGGGACATTAACTACACTAAATTAAAGGCACAGTAAGGAAGGAGGTGGATTTCGGAATCTTATTCAAGAAAACTTTCTTGAACAGAATGTTTCTGTCAAGCGCAGAAGGCAATGTTGCTGAATCCAACGGGAATGAAAGGGATCAAATGGAAATTGCAACACTTGTGGAACCTTGGGATTGGTGTTCACAGTATCATCGTGCTTACTTTGATTATCGTAAAGCTACAGGGAGTTATCTTGAAAAAAAAGCACATACTTGGGGGAGAAGATTAATTTCATTAAATTGATCTGAGGCCTGGCTAGTCAAAGAATGATTAGCTCCTAAAGAAAATATTTAGGAGTGCATTCCTAAGTGCATTCCAAGAAGTGAAAACAAGGGAAGAATAAATGAAAAAGATATTGAGAGAGCAAGTAAAAGCGATGAATATTTTGACTATTTGCTTAAATAGATAAAATTAAGATGAATATAAACCCTTGTGCCACACCTGCCCTACACCTCCTCCCTCACCTCCATTCAGGGCCCCAAACGGCCCTTCCAAGTGAGGTGACATTTCATCTGAGAGCCTGTTGGGGTCATCTACTGTATCCAGTGCTCCAGGAGTGGCCTCCTGAATATCCATGAGACCCAACGTAGGTTGGGACACTGCTTCTCTGAGCACCTTCCACCAGAAAAAGCAAGATCTCCCAGTCATCACCTATTTCAATCCTACTTCCCATTCCCATTCCGACATGTCAGGCCGTGGCCTCCTCTACTGTCACGATGAGGCCACACTCAGGTTGGAGGAACAACACTTTATATTCTGTCTGGTAGCCTCCAACCTGATGGCATGAACATTGATTTCTCAAACTTCCAGTAATTTCCCTGCCCCAACTTCTCCTTCACCATTTCCCATTCCTGCTTTCCTCTCTCACCTTTTCTCCCTTACCTGCCCATCACCTCCCTCTGGTGCTCCTCCCCCTTCCCTTTCTTCCTTGACCTTTTGTCCTCTGTCAGACTCCCCCTTCTCCAGTGATGCACCGTCAATAACTCTCGGAGACGTGAGGCGAGAGATAGGCTTTTATTAGCTGGAAGAGAGCACTATCAGCAGCAAGAGACCATCACACAACATCCTGGAGACTGAGGGAGGAGCAGTGCCTCCAATCGCCTTTATACAGGGGTCTGTGGGGGGAGCCACAGGAGCAGTCAGTGGTGGGGGGGCGTGTCCAGACAGGTATATGTAGTTCACCACATCCAGCCCTTTATCTCTTTCACCTATCAACTTCCCAGCTCTTTTCTTCACTCCCTCCCCACCCCCCCTAGGCTTCACCTATCACCTCCCTCCTTGTACTTCTTCCTCCCCTTCCCCCACCTTCTTACTCTGACTTCTCCTCTTTCTTTCTAGTCCTGATGAGGGGTCTTGGCCTGAAATGTCGACTGTTTACTTTTTCCATCAATGCAGCCTGTCCTGGTGAATTCCTCCAGTACTGCTAGTCAGTATCTTTTGGATCTAATAAAGTCACCTGGTCCAGACAGGATGCAGTCTTTGGCAGCTCACTGAAGCAAAGATACAGATTGTTCAAGGGCTGGTTATGATTTTTTAAATCCTCCTTTGATACGGGGAAAGGGCAAAAGAACTGAAGGATGGGAAATATCAACCGCTGTTCAAAAATAATGAAATGGACAGACCTGACGATTAATAACGAGCTACAATCATTTCAATAGTGGAGACACATTCAGAAGGAGCAACTTGAAAACTTAATCAAGTTTGTGCAAATAATTGAGAGTTAAAACAGAATTGTCAAGAGCAAACCACATGTGACCAAGACTTGATTGAATAATTAAAAATGGATATTTTCCAGAAAAGAAAAAAAGGTAAAGTGGTACATCACAAGTTTCAGTTGAGGAATCATCATGTTTTTTTGTATATATTGATGATTTGGCTTTGGGAATACAGGTTACAATTTCAAAATTAATGGACAAAAAAAGTCAGTACGGAGAAAGTTGTCATAAATTGTGAGGATTTAAATGGGACAGATGAAACCTAATGCATAAAAATCAGGTGAAACACTTTGGTACGAAGAGCAAGGAGAGACAATATTTATCAATTAATTCACTAATCTCCCTTCCGACATTTATCCCTGCAAGTGGCCAAAGTACCACTCCTGCCTATTCACCTCCTCCTTCACCTCCATTGAGGCCCCAAATGGTCCTCCCAGGAGAGGCAACACTTCACCTGAGAATCTGCTGGGGCTGTCTATTGTGTCTGATGCTCCCGATGCAGCCTCCTCTGCATTGGAGAGAACCGTTGTAAAGTGAGGGACCACTTCGTTGAGCACCTCAGCTCCATACCCTAAAAGCAGAACTTCCCAGTGGCCAAAGATTTTAATTCTGATTCCCATTTCCATTCCAACTTATGAACATCTCTTGTACCACCATGAGACCACACTCTTACCTTATATATACCTTATATTCAGCCTCCAACCTGATGGCATGAAGATCGATTTCTCCTTCTGGCAAAAAAAAATTCTGTCCCCCTCCCATCTTCTTCTATTCCCCACTTTAGCCTCTTACCTCTTCTAACCTGCCTATCACTTCCCCCTGGGTCTCTTTCTCCTTCCCTCTCTCCTATAGTCCTCTTTCCTCTCCTATCAGATACCTTCCTCTCCAGCCCTTTACCTTTCCTACACACCTGGCTTCACCTCTAACCTTCTAGCTATCACTCTTCCTCTCCCCCTACCTTTCTATTCTGTTGTCTTCCCCTTCCTTTCCAGTCCTGAAGAAGGGTCTAGGCCCAAAATGTCATCTCTTTATTCATTTCCATAGATGCTGCCTGGCCTGCTGTGTTCCTCCAGCATTTTGTGTGTGTTGCTTTGGATAATTCAAGTAAGACATTTTTTAAATGGTTGCCTGAAGTCAGAGATCTGGAAATTATTTTTGCATAATTCTTTGAGGTAGCTATAGTTTTTAACAAAAACTTCAGATAAGTACATGGATTTTTAAGCTTTTTGAAACAGAGGATGATGATACAAAATTCAGTAAGTTTTGCTAATGCTAACTGAAGCATCCAGGAGATGTATTGTGTCCAACTGTGGACACTCCACTTTGGAATGCGTGGAAGTGGAGAGACTGGAACCATCCTCGAGAAGGAGGATTATATCCATGTGGATAATCTGATGAAGTGGGCGGCAAAGGCCAAGAAGATTTGCAAAGGTATTTGAAACAGGAAGGATGTCCCTGGAGCTGAATGTTCACAAACCAGAAGGCACAAACTAAGGCAAACAGAAAAGGAATGGGAAACTATAGACAGTCCACAAACTCCAATAGGGTTCCTTCCATTCCTGAACAGTTCATCGGTTGGAAATGAACAAAAACGTTATGCAGGAGAGCACCACAGGAACAGCTCCATCCTCACCAGTCTCCAAAACCCTCATTCACCTGCCCATAAGTCATGTGTTCATAACCCAGGGAGGACCTGTTAAAGAGTGTTTATGTTAGAATGATTATGATTATTTATGTGCTTGCTGATAGGGTATTGGGAAAGTAGCCATAGTACTGTGCTAAAGTCTTAGGCACATATATATCGCCAGTGTGACTTAGACTTTTGCACAGTACTGTAGTAATTTTATGTGTTGCACTGTACTGACACAAAAAAAAACAAACTTCATGAAATGTGAGTGATAATAAACTTGATTCTGATAGAGGTTTCTATTGTGGACTGAGGGTGGGAAGGGGGCAGGGAGAGCAGAATCATGGTTGGGGAAAAGGGAAGGGAGAGGGGAGGGAGCTAGAAGCAGCAGAGAGACATTCTGTAAGATCAAAAAATCAACTGTTTGGATCAAATGATCTTGCTTGGGGTCTCAGGGCTGGTATGTCTGCACCTGCACCACCCCCTGCCCCAACACTCCTTCCCACTTGTCCCACACCCCCCTACCCTCCTCCACCCCTGCCATTCCCAACAAAATCTGTAGGAGAAAAAATTTTAGGCAGTTATGGAAAAAGCAGGGGAGTGGGGTTAATTTCATTACTTTAAAAAGATTAAGTGCAGGCTTATTGGTCTTCATTTCTGCTATACTGTTCCATAATCTTATAAAACCAACTTGCAAGAAGCATCTTAATGCAGGATACTGATCAAAAATGGATTCTAACTCATCTTCCATTCATAACTTTTTCATGGATTGTTCATATTTGAGCTGAAAGCAAAGGGACAATTTAATTGTTACCCAGCTGGAATATTTACAGGTTTTTGTATAATTGTTACTTTACAATCCTGACAAGCGTAAGTCACTTATGAAGGAGAGGCAGCAACACCTCTGCCACAATTATTCTCAAACCTGGTGTCCCACAAGGCTGCTTCCTCTACTTCCTAGATACACATGAATGTGTGGCCACATTCTGCTCTGACTCTATCTACAAATTCACAGACGACACCACCATGGCAGGCCGAATCGCCAATAAAAATGACTTGGAGTACAGGAAGGAGGTAGGGAGCCTAGTGACATGGTGGTCAATACAACAACAGCCCCTCATTATCAGCAAAGCCAAAGAGCTGGACATTGAGTCAGGAAGGGGGTGGTTCTCATGCTCCTGTCTGCACATAGCATGTTGAGACTGAGAGCTTCAACTCCCTAGGAATGAATATCACCAATAGCCTGTCCAAGTGATAGCTCACCCATGCCTCTACTTACTCAGGAGGTTAAAGACATTTGCCGTGTCCCCTTTGGCTGTCGCTAATTATTATTGATGCACCACAGAAAGCATCCTATCCGATGCGTTATGGATTGAACTGGCAAATGCTCTGCCCGAGCATGCCAGAAACTGCAGAGAGTTGTCATCATGGTCTCCATGGACACAGTCTACATTTCTTCTGCCTCAATGAAGCAACCAGCAAAATCAAAGACCCCACCCACCCTGGACGTCTTCTCTTCTCCCCTCCCTCTTCTCATCATGGTAGAAGATACAAAAGCCCAAAAGCACATACCACAACATTCAAGGACAGCTTCTGGCCTGCTGTTATAAGACTATTGAAATGTTCCTTTGTATAATACAATGGACTTTTGACCTCATTCTACCTCGTTATGACCTTGCACCTTATTGCCTACTTGCACTACACTTTTCTGGAGCTGTTTCAGTTCATTCTGCATTCTGTTATCGTTTTTCACCATGTTCTACCTCAATCCATTGTCTTGTATGATTAGTATCTAAGGCAAATTTTTCACCAAACCTCAATAAAAGACCAGTTTACAAGTTCTAACTTCCCATTTCTTTCCTGCTTATATTTTCATCAATTATCTCCCATTCTACTTGAATTGATTATTTCTGGGGTACAGTTATAATGGAATTAGTCACTTTCACGTACTAAAGAGGCTAAATTAATGACGAACTTCAGCCAAACACAAGACCATCTTCTCGTGTCGTTTGTGCATAAACATCTTCCAGGAGGATCCTTAAGTAGGGCTCGTGCAAGCTAAACATTTCCAGAAGTTTGTGGCTTTGGTGCAAATGTGCTTTTGCTAACTGAAGCACCTCCACAACAGTACAAGTTAAACTAGCTTCCTCAACATAAGCTGATCCGGGTAATAAACAAATATCCTTTCAGTATTGCTCAGAAGTATTATTTCAGGCATTCTTTTCCTTTTTAAATGTATTTCAAAATAATAAATCAGAGGATGTCAAGGATATTTCTTTGCACTTCACAGCGCCTATTATGAACACATTAATCTGTAAAAAATACAAATTACAGGATATCAGAGGTGCAATTGCTATCTTTTCAGTTTTAGGTATTGGGTTATCAGTGAAAAAAAGCTAGTAAAGAAATGATGGACAACATTACAGAGTGTTCAGATTTGATACTGACGCTGTTTTTTCCCATAGTGATATACAGATATAATTAAAATGACCTTTTCCTCATGTTAAGTTATGAGGTATTTTTAAGGCCTGCATCTCCATGCTGTAAATTAATTTGTGGTGATCCCAGTGCAGAACTTTCTGCACGTTTCAAACCATTGCTTCACGCTGTGCTTTAGTATTGAGACAGGTTCACAAGTAGATCATCTGAGTATCATACGAAAAGAGAATCAATTTGTCATCAGCTCCATTGTAGTTTAGACAGAATAAACAGAAACATTATGATGGTTTAGTCAATGTAAGTGAAAGGAGGTAAAACATAAATAGGTGCTTCTTAATTTAAGGTTGTGTAATAGGATTTTTGTAAACTTTTAAAATATTTAGTGGGGTAAGTTTTCCACTTTTCCCAACAGAGATCCATTGTCAGTAAGTTAGTTCCTTAGAAATGATGGGTTACAAATATTTTAATGGTATAACATAGGGAAAAGTCACATCAAAAGAAGAAACATAGCAAATTAATCTACCCAACTACAAAACTTCTTTCAACTTTACTTTTGTATAAAAAGACAATTGTGGTGATTTACTTTTAACAAAAAGGGGATATAATTTTTCAATTTTGATCAATATCGAGCCCAACAGTTTAAACATTTTTTAGTAAAGATAGTTAAAGTCATTCCTTTGAGGAGACAGTAAAGAAGAAAAAGCCTTTTCCTTTGTGACCCATGATATCTCACAGACTTCACTGGAGCATGATAAATACAGGGTGAAACTGGCTATTCAGCATTGAAGCAGTACAGTATGTCCCTTGGTACACAGGAGATGCAAACGCTTTGTTCTGAAACACCATTAGTCCAGTCAGAAGAGGCTCTTCTTCTGCATGAGTAATTGCCAAGTCAATACAGTAGTAAGAAGTATTTATTGCTTGTAAGTAAATAAAGCTTTTTTCACCAAGGCAGAATTATTATAGTTTGAGCTTTTCCTAATGGATTTCATTGGAAATAAATTAATGATCTGCCCATTGATATTTCATAAAATAACCAGTTGTTATAAATTATAATAGAACAGATGTCTTGTCAAAACCTTACTACTTTTATTTTTAACATACAGCAATGGCATGGAACTTTAGAAGCGAGTTTGGTTTAAAATGTCTTCTACAACTATCACATCTCAGTATCTTGTTTAATGTTGAAATGCTATATTTATGAAAAATTCAAAATGTTGCAGTTCAGGCACAGTAAGAATAAAAGCCAAGGCAGTATTGGGAATTTCTTCCAATCCCTCCATGTCGTTAATGGATAATATCGATGAAGAAACGGAATGTTTAAATTCTTCTACAATAATAATGCACAACCACACACATGACTTATATATGTGGCACTAATTTGTGTTTCTCTGCAGTTTTGCTGGGAGGGCTTGTTTGCTGGTTCATGATTCGTCCTGCCCAAGTTCAGGACACGTTGCAGCCATGCCTTCACCAGAGCAAATCATAGTGCTTCATTTAACATTCAGTTACTGCATTTTAGCCATAAATATCCCCAACCCTCTGTCTAAACAAGAGGAATTTAAATATATATATTAATTCAGTCAAGTAGGTTTTTGATTATCAGTCTAAAGGGGGAAATTTCAGTTGCCCCAATGATAGGCCCAAGGTCACCATTGCTATGCATGATTACACCACCCGACCTGCTGACTGCAAGAATGTTCCTTATAGCCATTGCTAACAGCCTGCTGCCCAATAATGGACATTGAAGAACACCAAAGAAGTGGAAAGAGAAGTGTCCAGCACTTTTGAGATATGGGTGGATAAGATGGAGATAAACTGCCTGTAGGGTTCAAAGTACCATCATCAATAAAGCCCCTGTCCCACTCCATTCCACCTCCCCCAGAAGGGAGGAGCCGCGGCAGTCAACAGAAAGTTCTGAGAACCTGGATGCAGCACGGCAAAAAGTTCCATAGTCCCACACACATTATCAAGTGCCACATCTCACCTGCCTAAAACACTGCTCAATGCATCATGCCTCCATCATTCACCTCCTAATGCTCTCTGTCAATCTGGGCACAAGTTCCTCTTCACCCTCATGTATATACCATATTTGCAAAGCTCACACCTGCATCTCAGAGTCTGGACACACTGCTGGTTATTCAACCACAGGCAGAACATCAGCCAAACAAACTATGCAACACTCACTGACTCTCTTTCCTCCATCTCACGGCGCAAGGTAAACAAAGGCAAATGCTGGAAACTGGCAGAAGACAGGCCCAGCTGCAAGAGTTACCCCAAGGCAGTGCTAACCTTCATTAGAGTGGTTGTTGCTTCAGCTATGTGCAGTCACAGCAAGCAATAGATAATTGTATCCTCATGTCTAACTTTCCTCCCAGCACTTTTTCTGCTTCAGCAATTTCAATTGGTATGTAAGCTGTGGTGATGTAGACCTGAGCTGCTACTTCTCCCCTCTTTCGCTAGAATGGTAATGGAAGGTATCTCCCAGTACTGCCAGGAAGACACCTGATGAGAGTTTGTTGCCACCGTCTTCTTGATAAGCCAGCATTGCACTGACTGTGGCCGAGAGAGCAGACATATCTCAGTAAGGAAATTTGAAATGAAGTGTCACATTAAGGTTTGGGAAAGTGAATCACTCCCTGAGAATCCTGCGGGTTTTTCCTCATTCTCCTAGCAGTTTTCCTCTTCTCAGCATCCTCTCAAGGACAATGGAGAACAATTTCTCTAGCCAGGAGGCATCAGTTTGTTCAGAAACCCAAAGGGCAAGACAAAATCCTTTAGGCTCTGACATACCACTCATTGTAGTCTGAATAAAACTTATAAAGCACCGAAGTCCTGTACTATGCAGCACTGAGAGAATCAATCAGCAACTACAAGTCTTCATAATCCCTTTAAACAGCATCAGTGGAAGATCCATTTGGCTCCCATTTGAATGTGTAGTTGTGTAAGGTCAAGAAAGGACATTGGCTGAAGTTTGAATATCCAAAATGACAATGATTTATGTCAAATCAAATTAAAATCTTAAGTTCCAATATAACCATCCAGTTGGGATGAACTATCAGATATGCCAATGTGGTTGATTTGCCTTCTATTTTGTTTTCCAGGAAAGCTGCTACACTGGGCTTCCCTAGTGGCATCGAGAAACCTGCACTGATATATTCTGGGATAAAGCCTCAAGTTCAGCATCAGGCTAACTCAAGTTGAACTTCACCCAGAATAGCGTACTTTTTCAATAAATTATCCACAGCTAATAACGAGCTGCTACCTGGAAAAATAGCTGCAGAACAGCAATGTTTCCAAATTATTTTAGATTGTGTTTCTGACAGGACCTAAGGAAAGCACACAAAGGATATTTAAAATTTCACCAAAGCATTTTGGTAAATGACTGGTCATAACTCATTGCTGAGCGCTTTGACATCACCTCTATTCAATATCTCCTTCTAATAGCTTGTCTTAGATTTGGAACTTACTGTGTGGGTAGAAAGTCATCGCTGATGAGCTATGGCAGTGAATAATCACTCTGCAATATTTCATTTTGTTGGCCAAAATTGTTTATAATGACCATTAATGGCATTTAAAAACATGCTTTTTAAGACAGCATTTAGTAAGGTAAATACATATTATATGATGTTTTAACATGTAATGTTTAGTTATCTGAAACCGTAAGATATTTAATTTGAACATATCTTGATTCATTAGTTTTAGTTTCATAGACCTGTCTCTGCACTTTATTGATGTTATGTGAAACGTTAATGCTTTTTCCTGACCTAATGAGGACTGAGGTTTTACTAGAGGGAATATAAAGAGATTCTCTAATTGCTTATGATCACAAGAGAGACAGATGCATTTTATGTTGCGATTCAAGCCACAGTACAAAAACACTAAAATAAGCCACCCCCATGCTTCAGCTGATCTTTAAAATTTATAAAATAAAGTTTACTAATTACCCTACTTCCTCAGAAGGCAAACGTAATTTGGCATGTTCCCATTGGCTATCACAAATTTTTTCCAGTGCACCATAGAAAGTATGGATGCATAATGACTTGCTACGACAACTGCTCTGCACATTACTGCAAGAAACTGCAGAGAGTTGTGGACACGGGAACCAGACTCCCCTCTATAGACTCTGTCTGTACTTCAAGCTGCCTCAATGAAGCAACCAGCATAACCTGAGACCCCACGCATCCTGGACATTCTTTCTTCTCCCTTCTCCCAGCAGGCAGAAGATACAAAAGCCTGAAAGCACATACCATCAAGCTGAAAGACAGCTTTTAATTATTGTTATTAGAGTCCTGAAGAGAACTCTTGCACAATAAGATAGATTCCTGGCCTATCAATCTATCTCGTTATGATCTTGCATTTTATTGTTCACCTGCTGTGTAATTTTTTGGTAGCATTTACACTTTGTTCTGCATTCTTATTGTTTTATCTTTTACTGGCTCAGTGCACGGACTGTGTAATGACTTGAACGGTATGCAAGACCAGCTCTTCACTGTATCTTGTTCCATGTGAGAATAATAATAAACCAATACCAAATTCTATGAAATTTCTTCTTAGCAAACACTAAGTGTCGCACTCCGTGCCTCGTGTCACGTGCAAGATCCACAACAGCACATGTCCACACCCGTGATTCCATAAATGAAGCAATCCTGCTTCCAGCTTAGGGAGGCATAGAAAAAAATAGGTACAAGTATTGAGTTCAGCAAGAGCTATTATTTGGACACTACGCTTCCAATTTCTTGAATGACACAACTCATGCTGTCTAGCAAATTGGTAATTTGTGCAGGGTTTGCTCAGATACTGAAAGTTCAGCAAAAATCAATACATGTCCAACATTGTTGTCAAGATGTCCCAGTTAGTTCCATCACCTAATCCCGCACTGAAGAACAGGAAGAGACTTATCTTACCTGTACTACTTAAGAAATCACACATGGTCTACAAGTTTCTTTGCGATTAATGACTGAGAGCGAGTTGTGCAAAATTGTCCTTTATTCATTGCCAAATGTCAATGTATTTACAGAAATCAATAGGTTATGACATGGCTTAAGGTAGAACTTTTCTTGAGACTTCATAGAGGTTTTATAACGTGAAGCTTTGGTGACTGTTCTCCAAGACCTCGGCTTAACAGGGAGAAGAACAAGGGGCACTGCAGGAGAGCACATTGTAGAAGTGGGAGGCAATTGGTGGGAGGGGGAAGGATAAGAAGGAATCTGAGAAAGACACCTACCTGAAGCAGATTTTCCTGGAACATTTATCCCCATTTGCTCATTGGAAATACATGAGGCTTAGGTCCCATACCACCAGGTGCAGGACAAGTGATTATCCTACAAGCGTCAGGCCCCTGAACCAGCGTGGATAACTTCACTCATGTCAACTCTGAGCTCACTTTGAACAACTCATGTTCTCAGTATTATAGATTCATCTCTCCATTTATTTATTTGTTTGTTTGTTGGTTTGTTTGCTCTATGTGTCACCCTTTGCACATTGGTTGATTGTCTTTGTTTATGGAGTTTTTCAAAAATTATGTTGTATTTCTTTATTTTCCTATAAATGCATTCAAGAAAATGAGTTTCAAAATCGTATATAGTGACATAAGCACACTTTACTTTGACTTTTGGCATTTTTGGAGCAGCAATACATGAGGAAGTTCAGCTTCTCTATGAATATCCTCATAGTTATGCTGAATTTCTTTGTAGGTGGGTATTACAGACATAAAATAATACATTGCACTCTCCAGTACAACATGGCATCATAGTTGTTTTGGAAGTTCTCAATTCAAGACGAAATAAGCTCACCTCGTTTTCTTTGGGTAGAGAAGAAACAAGGGATCTTCGCTATCACTTTCAATGAGATGAATCTTACTCTTGGAGAATGGAAAACATCACCACCGATGTCTGTCAGGTATGAACTGATAAGTGGCAAGTAATATTTACACCACGCATGTAGCAGACGATAACTATTTCCAACAAAATACGAAAATAGGGGTCTCAGCATTAAACATCGACTGTTAAGTCCTGATGAAGGGTCTCGGCCTGAAATGCCAATTATTCTTTTTTCCATAGATGCTGCCAGCTGCTAAGTTCCTCCACCATTCTTGTTTGTTGCTTGGATTTCCAGCATCTACAGATTTCCTCCTGTTTGAAAACAGGAAACTAGCAGTTTGCCTTGATATTACCAATACCAGATTCTTTGCCCTAAATATCTTGGAGAAAACTATCAGCCAGAAACTTCTCTGGAACAGCCACATAACTATAAAACTAATCCTGAGACTGGGTGCCCAGAAATGAACAGAAGCCTAAAGGGAAGGTCATGCCAGAGAGAAAGAAGGCTGACACTTGGAAAATTAGTAACTCTATAAGCAGTAGCAACAATGTCAAGCAGGAAATAGGGTCAGAATATGGAAATGTTAATGGATAAATTTAGAAGCATTACATCTAAATACATGCTGCATCCACAACAAGGACAGTTCAACAGCACCAGTGAAAGATTCTGGTCAAATTGCCATTACAGAAATATGGAGCCAGAATGGAGAAAGCTGGGAACTAAATAGTCCAGAGTGCATTTGATACTTACAAAAAAGAAAAGGGGGCAGGAAAAGCCTGGTAACGATGAATGGCAATGAATAGAGCAGTTAAAAAAGGATTGTGCAGCAGACTGTGGTATGGAATTAGAATTAGAAGTAGATTAGGTAGAGCTAAGACATAGCAGGGAGCAGAAAACTCTGGTGATGTCAAGAAATGTAAGAAGGCTTGATCCAAAGTTACAGAGCAGAGATGATTTAGCGGTAAGTGATAACTTTTAATAATAATCTGCAAAATAACAAGCCACGAGGGGCTATAAAACAAGAGAGATCAGACACTAAACTCACAGCTAATAAGGCAACTGAATTCTAGGAGTAGCTGGCTGATTCATATGAGTGGATAAGGATTGTACTTGAAATCTAGGTTTAAATAGGCTGCAGGTAATGTGTTGGAAACAAATATCAGGTGACTCCTGTTAGCTGGATGGAGACTGGGAGGAGGCCGCATGTGCAGGTCTGACAAGTGTTTGTTATAGTTATGATTAGGATATGGTGTAGAAAGCAATCAGAATCAGGTTTCATACCACTGGCATAAGTCATGAAATTTGTTGAATTAGTGGCAGCATTACAATGCAATACATGATAAATATAGAGAAGAAATGTATTACAGTCTGTATATATATTATAGTTAAATTTAAAATAATGCAAAATCAGAAATAATAAAAATAAAGTTAGTGTTTGTGGGTTCAATGTCTATCTAGAAGTCAGATGGCAGAAGGGGAAAAGCTGTTCCTGATGTGCTGAGTGTGTGCCTTTGGGCTCTTGTACCTCCTCTCTGACAGTAACAAAAACAAGAGGGCATGTCCTCGGTGACAGGGTTCCTTAAAAATAGACGTCGCTTTTCTGAAGGATCACTCTTTGAAGATGTCTTGGATAGTACGGAGGCTAGTACCCAAGATGGTGCTGACTAATTTTACAACTTTCTGTAGTTTCTTTCAATCCTGTGCAGTAGCCACCCCCCACCCGTCATACCAGATGGTGATGCAGCCAGTCAGAATGCTCTCCACGCTACATCTGTAGAAGTTATCAAGTGTTTCATGTGACAAGCCAAATCTCTTCAAACTCCTTTTGAAATATAGCTGCTGTCTTGCCTTCTTTATAGCTGCTTCGATATGTTGGGGCCAGGTTAGATTCTCAGTGATTTTGACACCCAGGAAACTGCTCACTCTCTCTACTTCTGATCCCTCTATGAGGATTGGTTTGTGTTTCCTTGTCCTTACCCTTTTTGAAGTCCACAATCAGCTCTTCGGTCTTACTGTCATTGAGTGCAAGGTTGTTGCTGCAGCACCATTCAACTAACCAGTACAACTTGCTTCTGTATGCCCTCTCATCTCCATCTGAGATTAAGACACAGAAGACAAAGACTCATGGATGCACTTGATTGTAAGAAAGATGGAGGGTTATAGGCTGTGTAGGAGGGGAGGGATAGATTGATCTTGTAGTCAGTTTATATAAGCGGAAGCAACTATTGTGTGTTGTATGTTCTAAAAATGTACAAATATCCTCACCACAGCAGCACGTGAATGAATCAGTGCCACATCAGCTAATTACTCCACTAAATAGTAGCTTTATTATCAAAGTGTATATCCAATGAGAGAGTTAAAGTAAGTAAAAACCCAGCTAGCTACTAATTGGCGCTGAGGGATGCACAGTGAAGTGCAATTGTGAGGTGCCTCATTGTCCTTATTTATGCCTCAGAAACAGAGCTGAAACCCAAGGCAATGGGCACTGTGAAAGAGCCTTACAAACTTCCCATGCCCATTACACCCTTTGACAGGGTGCAACGAGAAACTTCAGGTAAGTCCAAGATAAATAACGAAACATGAAATGATGGGAGACATTACTTTTGAGTTCGCCTGGTGATGATGAGTAGTAGAACCACTGTGTCACACTCCAGCAGGTCTTCAGTCCTATCCTCCAGTGCTGTCTGTGTGGAGGTTGCACGTTCTCTGTGTGGATTTCCCCTCAGTGCTCTCGTTTCCTCCTACATCCGAAGGCATACCTGTTGACAGCTCAATTTGTCATTGTAAATTGTCTCTAGCATGTAGATGAGTGATAGAATTTGTGGAAGACGGGGGTAGAATTGAATGCAATCAACTAGCAGAGATGTAAATATGATGCTTAATTAGCTCAACTCCACAAAAAATCTTCTGATGGAAACATTCCTTGCCAGACATCTGGGGTGCAATATTTTCAAAAGTACATTTTCTGTCCTACACACCTATTAGTCTAGAAGTGTGATCGGTAAATCAGGGAAACCATTGGGCATTAAAGGAAAAAATGATTGAGAAGATGTGTTTGAGTGTATATTTTTTTTATTGTAGGTGAGAGATTTATTTGAAATCATGCAAATCAGTCACTTAAAGATAATTTTCGTTGGAAGAAGGTGATATTAAAATAATTGATTATATACTCTCTGATACAGGCTACAGCCATATATTTTAGGTACTTTGAAGTAGCCAAAGGTGAAACATAAGAGAAATTGAGGCTTTTTTTTTTGCAGATTTCTATTGCATTACGTGCATTCCACGAGCATTATTGAATTTAATTAAAGAAATGATGAAGCTTAAAGAAAGCATTCAATTTCTAACTTTCAGTAATGTTGCAAAAAATCAAAGACATGTTCAAGCTGAGTACAACTGAATGAAACACATTTATACATTAATAGCAAACATCAAAACATGTAGCCAATCCCACACAGAAAAACTGCATGCAATTGACTACAACAAAGACTTTGATGTTTTAATTTTTTTCATTGTAAAACAAAACACATAATTTTGGAAGAAAGACCAATGACTTGTAAGTGGAGCAGAATATCAAATTGATTTATGACTCTGAGACCACAGAGGTTATTAACATGAAGGTGTCACTAAGGGGCGTAGTCCTGCCTTTTACTAATGCATTAATGTTTAGCTACAGAAACACCTCTTTGATTTCCAAGTTCAAGTAAAATGTACTAAGAACTTCAAGACCATTAAAAAGCAATACGGCTTTGAGACTGTGATAATAGCTCATTTCCTGCCCATTAATCCAGACATCATTTAATCACTCATAGAAATCCATTTCTCTTTATTGCTACTTTGAGCTTAGTGCCCATTGTCACAGGTGCATGCAATCTCAGACATAGTGGTATGAGCCTTTTTAAAAATTAGGACAGTGCTAACATCCCTTTAGAGACAAGTGTTTTTCCTGAGGATCTGTCATCCAGTTCCACTAAAGAGCATGAGATGAGATCAGACTTGAAACAAAGAATCTTTCCTACAAAGGCAGTTGCTGCAGAAGGGCTATGCAAGGGGAAATAGGATTGTGGAACATGGGCAAAGTTAAGTTCCTGTCTCTGTAACTCCATATAGACTGGCAGCATTTAGCTCATTTCCCTTCTTCCTGTCATTCTTTTGTTTCCTACAACAGTACTGTACGTTGAAAATCTGACAACAATCACACAACAGACTGCACTATTTTACAAATTTATAATGATCTTTGTATTTGCAGGTAGGCAATCATTATTTAATTGTCAACTTTCTTTTCAGAGAGAACATTCTCTGTTTCAGTCAGATAAACATTAGATCTACAAAATCTCAACTCATTGATTTCATGACAAGCTTTTGCTCTAAATCCTCAAAGAAATTCAGGAAATGTGAGGTGACTGAAGCAAAGGTTATCAAAATTGTTTTTTTTTTGCAATAAGTCCCATTTACTGAGAAGCAGTGTTTCATAATTAATAATAGTGTGATTGCAAGACATAAAGCTATTTTTGAAACTTCAACAGATTTGTTACAGGAGATATTTTCTTTCTATTCACTTACTCTTCTGGACTTTATTAAGTTGAATTAATGTTTGATGTTCTCCCACTTGGCTGGTGTTCTGTGGACATACAGCAGAAAATCTGTACATGAGCAAGAATCCTGCTGCTCATCAGGCAAAATGGGAGCAGATGTGAGGAATTTCCTGGGGACTCCAATTTGCATTTTGTTAATATACTTTATTTATTATAGGATCTTTTGTCTCGGTCTCCTGGACATGAAATGACGGTGGACACAAAATCTTAATAGCTTTGTAATGGAAAGTGGATGAGCGTTTCATGAAAATATGAATCGTGTGGGGAAAACAAGGCAAATGAAAGTAAATAAGTGGTTGTTTCAGAGTACTGACGTAAGCCCAGAGAGACAAGATGCATCTTGTGCTATAAAATTATATGGACTAAAAATTTACTCTTATGCAAGGTTACCACTGAATTTTAGAACATAGAGCACTACTGCACAATATAGGCCCTTTGGCCCATGATGTTGTGCTAACCATTTAACCTGCTCTAAGATCACCCTACATAGCCCACCATTATTTTTATCATCCATGAGCCTATCTAAGAGTTTCTTAAATGCCCCTAACGTATCTGCCTCATCCACTATCTCTGGCAGTGTCTTCCATGCACTCACCACTCTGTGTAGAAAACGTATATCCCCCTATACTTCCCTCCAAACACCCTAAAATTAGAAGCGATACAGACAAGCTGCTGGAGGAACTCAGCAGGTCAGGCAGCATTGATGGAAATGAATAAACAGTTGACATCTTGGGCTGAGACCCTTCTTCAGGACTGGAAAGGAAGGGGGAAGATACCAGAAAGAAAAGAAGAAAAGGTGGTGGGGTGGGGGGGGTACAGGAATTAGTATAGCTGGAAGGTTATAGGTGAAGCCAGGTTGGTGGGAAAGGTAAAGGACTGGAGAGGAAGGAATTTGGTGGGAGAAAAGAGTGGACCATAGGAGAAAGGAAAGGAGGAAGGGACCCTGGGGAGGTGATAGACAGGTGAGAAGAGGTAAGAGGCCAGAGTGGGTAAAAAAGAATTGAATTTATTTAAATCTTACATCTGTCCTACAACAAGAGGGAGTAAAAATCTGTGTTATGACTCCATCTCAATGTATAGATATGTGAATTTATAAGTTTAATGGCTTGTAGAAAGAAGCTGTCCTGTAGCCTGTTGGTCCTGGCTTTAATGCTGTGGTACCGTGTGCAGACGGAAGCAGCTGAAACAGTTTCTGGTTGGGGTGACTGGTGCCCCCGAGGATCTTCCAGGCCTTCTTTACATACCTGCTGCTGTAAATGTCCCCAATGGAGGGAAGTTCACATCCACAGATGTGCTGGCTGGGCTACTTGTACCACTCTGTTCAGTGCCCAGCAGTCAAGGTTGGTGCAGTTCCCATACTAGACGGTGATACAGCCAGTCAGAATGCTCTCAATGGTGCCCCTGTAGAAGGTGTTGAAGATCTGGGGACCCATGCTGAACTTCTTCAGTTGCCTGGGGTGAAAGAGATGCTGCTGCGCTTTCTTTGCCACAAAGCCGATGCGCACAGTCCAGGTGAGATCTTTGGTGACGTGTATACCCGGACACTTGACCCTCTCAACTGCAGACCCATTGATGCCTGTCTCCAATCCTCCTGTAATCCATAATCAGCTCTTTTGTTACTGAAACATTGAGGGAGAGTTTGCTATCTTGGCACCACTGTGTCAGGGTGTTAACCTCTGCTCTGTAGGCTGTCTCATCACAGCGAGAAATATGGCCAATCAATGTCATGTCATCTGCGAATTTGATCAGCAGATTGGAGTTCCGTGTGGCAGCATAGTCACGGATGTAAAGGGAGTAGAGAAGGGGACTCAGAACACCACCCTGGGGGGCATCTCTTTTGAGGGTCAGAGGGGAGGAGGTGAGGGAGCTCATCCTTACCACCTATGGGCAATAGCTTACCAGCTGAACAAGGTAGGGTGCAGGCTGAGGTCTCTGATCTTCCTGTCAAGTCTGGAGGGAATTATGGTGTGGAGTGCTGAACTGTAGTCCAGGAACAGCAATCTAATGTTTGTGTCTCTCTTCCCCAGGTGAGTGAGGACGGTGTGTCACTGCTGTGGCTATGGCATTGTCGGTATACCGGCTCCTTCGGCAGGTGAATTGTAAGGTAGGGAATTAGAAGAAGAGGGGAGAAGGGAGGAGAAGGTAATGACTGGAAGGAGAAATCGACATTCATGCCATCAGATTGGAGGCTACCCAACGTGTTACTCCTCCACCATAAGGCTGGCCTCATCTTAGCACAAGATGGATCAGCATGTCAGGACCGGAATGGGAATAGGAATTTAGATGTTTGGCCACCAGAAAATTCTGCTTTTGGCAGATGGAGCGGAGGTACTCGACAAAGCAGTCCCCCAATTTATGATGGGTCTCACCACTGTAGACGAGGCTGCATCAGGAGCACCAGAGCACTGAACACAATACACGATACCAGCAGATGGAGTGTTGCCTTATCTGGGGCCCTGGATGGCGGTGAAGGAGGAGGTGAACGAGCAGGCACAGTACTTTGGCTGCTTGCAGGAATAAGGGCCGGGAGGGAGATGAGTGGGGAGGGACGAATGAACAAGGGTATCACAGAGAGATTGATCCCTGCGGAAAGTGGGGTATGTCTGGTATGTCTTTAGGAATGGCTGCAGTTGCGAAGGATGATGTGTTGGGTGCAGAGGCTCATGGAGAGGTAGGTAAGGAAAAGAAGCTCTCTATCACTGTTAAGATGGGGAGAAGATGGGTGAGTGTGGATGAGGGCAGCAACAATGGTGGCGGAAGCGAAACCCCATTCGTTGAAGAAGGAGGAGATCTCTGATCTCCTGTAATGGAAAAAGGCATGTGGGGACAAATGCAATGGAGACAAAGGAGCTGAGTAAAGGGACCAGCATTTCTACAGGACACAGGTTGGGAAAAGATATCGTCAAGATATCTGTGGGTGTCAGTAGGTTTTTTAAAGATATTGGTGGGACAGTTTGTCCCCAGAGGTGGAGACAGACAGATTGAGAAAGGGGAGGTGGGTGTTAGAAATGGACCAAGTGAATTTAACGCCAGGGCAGATGTTAGAGACAAAGCTGAAGAAATGAACAAGCTCAGCATGGGTGAGCAAGCTCAGCAGCGCCAAGGCATTCGACAATGTAGCAGAGGAGGAGTTGGAGACTGTTACCAGGGAAGGCTCGGAACATAGCCAGCGAAGGGGCAGGCATAGCTGGGGCCCATGGCTGCCCTGCAGTCTGGAGAAATTGCGCAGGGTGAGGACTAGTTGTGCCAGCAGAGGAAGGTGGTGGTGGAAGGAAACTGGTTGGTTCTTTTATTGAGAAAGAAATTCAGAGCCTTAAGATCTTCTTATGGGGGATAGAAGTGTATAGGGACTGGACGTCCATGGTGATAACGAAGCAGTCAGTTGAAAGTTACTGAGGAGATCAAGAGCATGAGGAGTGTCACAAAAGTAGGTGGGAAGGGACTGAACCAAGGGGTAGAGAATGGAGTCAAGGTATGAGGACACGAGTTCAGGGGGGCAGGAGCAGACAGCGACAACAGGCCTGCTCTGGAAAGCTTTCTGCACCTGGCAGGTAACCTGCAAGGTAAAAAGAGAAGACCACCCCAAAGCTAAGGCCGTAGTCCAGCGTAGAGTAAAGGAAATAAAGAATCAGTGGTTGACTGAGAGGCCCGAGAAATATAGCAGCCTGCTGACTCTGGCGACATCAGGGGTTTTGTTATTGTCACCAAGGCAGTATGTGGCCTAAACCCCCTTTGCTCCAAAGATGGACAAAGGCTGCAGCCATCAGTTCTCAATGGAAGAAACTCTTGGAGCAGCTACTTAATTGTAACATCACTGTCAACATTGAAGTCCTCAACCAGCTCCCACCACGACCCATGAAAGACGACATGAGTAAGTCTCCTAGTATCAAGTAGGTGCAGATGGCTTGCAAGAAATTGAGGAACAACAAGGCCACTGGGCCTGATGGAATTCCAACAGAGATCCTTAAGGAAGGTGGCACAGAACTTTTAAATCATATTCGTGACCCGTTTGTCAAGATCTGGGACCAAGAGAATATTGCAGCTGAACTCAGGGACACCCTGACTGCACCACTCTTCAGAAAGGCTGAGTGCGGAAATTATAGAGGCATCTCCCTCCTCCCTCCAACAGGAAAGTTACTCACCCGAATTTATGTGACCTGCCTTCACCTCTGGCAGATCTGCCTGACTCTCAGTGTGACCAGTCAGAGGAACATCTGACATGATTTTCACAGAAAGTCAATTGCAGGAGAAAGCCCAAGAACCAAATCTCCCACTTTATAAATCCTTCATAGACCTTCCAAAAGCATTTGACTCTGTAAATCGTCCTGTCGAAAATGGGATGCCTGGAGAAATACCTCAGCTCTTACACAATGATACGAGTGTAACAATCATCAGCAGCAGCGGCTCTGAAACAGCAACTTTAAAGTTTGAGACCAGGGTCAAACGGGGGTGCATCATTGACCCAACTCTGGTTGCCATTTTCATTGCAACCATTCTTCACTTCATGGTTGAAGACCAGATTCTCCACAGGACAGATGGTGTGGGGGGGGGGGGGGGGGGGGTGGACTCTTTAACCTTAATGGGTTCAAGTCAAAGAGCAAGGTGTCAACCACTTCCTTCTTGGAGCTCCAATATGCTATCACAGCTCTCTCTGAGGAGGATCTATAGTGCATAACGGATGCTTTTCCCAGAATATACAAGTTCCTAGGACCTGATCTAAACATCAAGAAATCTCAGCTTGCTCCGGATCAAGCTCCTAAACCTCCAACCATCCAAGCTGACAACATTCCTCTGGAGAACAATGATCATCTCCCATACCTTTGTGGCCTTCTTTCTTCAAGAGCCAACATTGACCTTGAAATAAATTTCAGAATAGGCTGTGAAAGTGGAGCTTTGGCTAGGCTCAGAAAGAGGGTTTTTGAAGAGTGGGATATCAAGACCAGCAATAAGCTTCTGGTCCATAATACTATAGCTCTCCCCTCTTTGCTATATGGAGCAGAGTCATGGACAACATACAGCGGACACATAAAATCCCTAGAAACTTACCATCAACTCCACTCTGAGAGTTAGCTGGATGAACAGATGTACTAACTCCAGCATCCTGCAGGAATCCAACAGTAACTCCATAGCCATAATCATGATTCAACACCAATTGCGATGGGTTGGCCACATTATCAGTATGCCTGACTCCTGTCTCCCTAAACAACTCCTGAGAGGCCAACTCAAGGATGTAAAGCATACTCCTGGAGGGCAGAGAAGGGAGTTGAAGGGCAGTATCAAGACCCTCCTGAGGAAGTGCCACATCAACCTGAATGGACGAGAGAAATTGGCACAGGATAGGAGGACTGCACAGCTCGAGGAATCCCTCCAGCTGAGGGCTTCAATGTGAGGAGAGACTGGGAGAGGCCCAACCAGCTATGTCTACTACCTGAATGACCTGCAGCTGCCAACACTGCAGTATGACTTGTGGATCATAGATCAGCCCCTTCAGACATCTCAAAAGCCACATGTGATCAGATCAACCACCAGAAGAGTCATACTCGACTACAAGTGCTTGCTGATGATGATGGTGACCCAGACAGTCTGATTTGTGGATCTTGGGTAGGAGCTAGACGCAAACAGTGTGGACTAAAGGAAATATACATTTGTTGACAGTCGATAGGGGTTCTCCAGTGATCAGTGATAATGTTGGAAACAGTTTTCTGATGGTCCAGAGTGGGGTCTTCTTCAAGCGGTAGGTACGAAGAGGTGTCTGAGAGTTGCTGCTTGGCCTCAGCAAGGCCGAAGTAATTTTGCCACACTACAACAGCACCCACTTTGCCTGCGGGTTTAATGGTAAGGCTGGGATTGGTGCGGAGAGAGTGGAGGGCAGTGCGTTCAGAGGGCATAAGGTTCGAGGAGGAGAGGGGAGTGCTGAGGTCAAGACGGTTCATGTTTCACAAGCAATTCAAGATGAAAAGATACAGAGCAGGCAGAGGGCCAGAGTGGAATGTCCAAGAAGAAGAGGAGGGTTGGAGAAGTGAAGAGATTAATACTGCAGGGTGTGGAATTCTTGCTAAAGAAGTAGGCTCAGAGACAGAGGTGATGATAAAAGAGCTTCACGTTGTGATGGGCACAAAACTCACTGAAATGCAGGTAAAGGCGGCCCTTACAGAACATTCTGTCGCAGGGAGGGAAAGAACACAGGGAATAGTGAAGACACAGCAAAGATTAGAGTTGGGATCAGAGTGGGGGAAGAGAATTAGTGACACCAGAGGAGAGAGGAGGCTTTAAGGGAAGGTGGAGTGGGAGGAAGACGGACACTCCAAGGACCCAGGCTGTAATGGGGAAGCCTGAGAGAATCAGGGTTGGAATTTAGTAGTGGGGGAAGGGGAGTGTAAGGGCCCAGTGGCAGCGAATAAATTCTTGGCCTGAGGGTGCTGCATGTCAAGATCCAGGCTGGAGTCAGAGTTAGAAGCCGCACAGTTTGCTATCTGGGGTTGTAGGAATCGGCACTAGTGGCAGTGGAATGTGGGGTCTGGATCCATTCGGGGTGGTTGGAACGGGGGTTGGAGACAATTGTATCACCAGTTTGGAAGCATTAAGGGCCATTGGAGCCAGGGTTGGAGTTGGTGATTAATATTATGCCCCTGGTATCAGCCATTTCCATCCTGGGAAAAAGTCTCTGGTGAACAATTTTGTCTATGCATCTTGTAAGATAAACTTCATTGTGTCCTTCAGACGTGGATAGGACATGTTCCAAAATTTGAAGAAAAGACAGTGCAGAAAATACCATCTGGTCTGCTAACATCCATAGAGAGAGAGGAAAATATATGACTTTAGAGGTTGATAACTTCTATGAGACCAAGCTAGTTCTGGCATAAACTGGAAAGGCAAATATCTATATTTGTTGAATTCACTGATGAGTTCTAGGAGTTTTAATCTTCTGGTTGGACTGTTTTGTTTACAAATAGTATTTCTTTTGCAATAACAATAACTTGCAGTGTTACATGCCTCTTCAGGCAGAAGAAGGTCCTATAACACAAGGGAATCCCACAAAGAAGACATCCAACAAAAATGAAAAGAAAGCAAAATGGTGTGGCCAACAGCTGCGTCAGTTGAGAGACGTCAAGTAGGAAGTGTGAAGGGACAGATGAGCTTAGTGAGTTTAGAGGACCAACTCCATTTCACGGAGCCTGACGATTGAATAGAAAAAAATGCAAAAGTAGCCACCAAGCCCAGAGGATTAGAAAGTTTTTTATTTTGCAATGTAGGCTAAGGGGCAATAAGACAAGACCACAAAAGGTTTAAACATTATGATGAAAATGTTAAATTTTAGGTTGGGGTTTGGAAGCCTATGGGGATCAGCTTTTAGTTTGAGAGAGATTTGGTGCAGCACCGAGTACAGAGTGGGATTTGGGTTGAGCTTCTTGTGGGTGCAGGATGGACCACCATTCAGGAGAATGATGGGGCAGTTTAGCTGGAGGTGACAAAGACATGGATAAAGGTTTCAAAAACATTGAGAATGGGGTAGGATTGGAGATTCCATTGTTATAGATGGAAGTGATATTGGAATTAAAAAGAGCACTAACGGTTTGAACTGTTGTTACGTAAAGGAATGTGTGATGCTTACAAGATGATAGCTTTTGTTTCCCTAGAATTAAACTTCATGAAATTGTTACCCATTCAAGAGGGAATGTTAGAGGAGTGAGCTTATGTTAAAGAAGGAGAGTTGGGTGTTATCACAGCTGTGAAAATGACACTCTAGTGTCATTTTACAGCCAAAAGCAGTCAACACAGAGATGAGGAAGATGGAGAACCATAAACCCGAGGGTGGCAGCGAGCGGAGTATAAGTCGCCATTGCTGAGATACCCTGACTATGTTTACATGGCAAGAGTGAGATCAAGCAAGGACAGATTCACTCAGTTAATAAGCCTTTGTTATTATTTCTCAAATCTGTGTGAAACATGAGCTGTAATATGCTGCCAAAACTATTGCTGGATAACACACAGGAAATTATTGTTCAAACTGAACATAACAGGCCAGGTGTGTGATCGCTGCAATACAAGAGATTTATGATGGCAGTCAAAATGGAATAGTTCCAATTGCAATAATATCATAAAAATGGATAAATCTTGTATCATACTGAATCATGATAACATTTGTTATTTTCTCCTCTATATTCATTTAATTTCCCTGGATCTCCAACTAATCATGACTAAATGAACTGATAAGAACTCACTCACATCCCTTCTGAAGATTTCCCTGGAATGATGGTGGAGAACTTGGAAGCATCTTCTTTATGATTTTGATTACTACTCAGATCTTTCAGGACAATATAACTGAAATCCTTAATTTTGTATTTCAGGGATCACTGACTGAAGTCAGTGGAAGATCAGGTTCAACATGTAGAAATTAAAGTGGTATTTAAAAAGGATCAATGGTGGGGATAATATTATTGGATAATTTATGCTGAACACAGGAGCTCAGTGCAATTTTTAAATTTGCTGGTAACATCGATATACGAAATGCAGCTAATGCAAACAATGACTGCCAAAATGCAAAAATATTCATAATTTCTCAAAATGTATTTCAATGTAACTATGTAATGATATATTTTATTTGGAAGAATATCTCTGAAAAATAAATCAATGATCTTAGTGGAATGGAGGGACCAGGAGCTAAAGATACACTAAGACTACAACAGAAGATGTTTGGGTTAACGAAGATACACAAAAATAGTAAATAAAACACTGCATGAAATCACCAGAGGTATTGAACTAATGAGAGAAACTAGAACATAGAACAGTACAGCACAGGAACAGGCCCTTCAGCCCACAATACTGTACTGAACCTGCTAAAAATTAAATCAACCCCCCCCAAAAACTAATCCCTCCTACCTACACAGTCCATATTCCTCCATCTTCCTCATATTCATGTGCCTGTCTAAACATCTCTTAAAAGCCTCTAATTTATTTGTTTCTACCACCATACCAGGCAGAGCATTCCAGGCATCCACCACTCTTTGAGTGAAAAATTTACCCCTTACGTTGCCTTTGAACCGATCCCCTTCACCTTCAATGCATACCCTCTGGTATTAGGCATTTCCACCCTGGGAAGCAAATACTCTCTGTCCACTCTATCAATGCCTCTCATAATCTTGTAATCCTCTATCAGGTCTCCCCTCAGTTTCTGACTCACCAAAGACAACAACCCAAGCACACTCTCTCTGAACCAGGCAGCAACCTCTTTGCACCCTTTCCAAAGCCTCAGCATCCTTCTTGTAGTGGGGCGGCCAGAACTGTACGCATTACTCCAGGTGTGGCCGAACCAGTTTTACACAGTTGCAACATCACCTCTTGAAGCAATGCTGAAATTCTACAGGAGCTTAATGAATTGCCCAAAGCTATTCTGGTCAATGTAAACGGAATGCAGAGCCACTGGACAAGATACACAAAAAAATAAGATTTATAGTTCTGATACCATAACAGAGCACATTGCCTGAACTCAGAGTAATAAAACACCAGTTAGTTCTCCTAGGTTTCAGGACTAGGACAAACAGGATTGAAATATATACAATTGTCGAATTTGTCTGCTGACATTTAGTCACACATTCCTCCCCCTAATTGTTAACCATATTCAATAAAAAATAAAGTACCTTCTGCCTAACCACTACCTTTACAGAAGCTCTTCAATTACCTTGCCCATTTCCTTTTTTCCATTTATTGAGATACAGTGCAGAATAGGCCATTCAGGCCCTTTGAGCCGTGCTGCACAGCAACCCCCCAATTTAACTCTAGCCTAATCATTGGAAAATTTACAATATCCAATTAACCTACCAACCAGTATGTCTTCAGAATATTGGAGGAATACAAACTCCTTACAGGCAGCAGCAGGAATTGAACCTGTGTCGCTGGTACTCTAAAATGTTGTGCTAACCACTGCACTAATGCGCCGCCCCAGACTTTTTCAATCACATACAGAACGGAATGGGTCCTTCCGGCTCTTTAAGCCACGCTGCCCAGCACTCACAGATTTAATCCAAGGCTTCTCACAGGACAATCTACCTACCTACCGGTACGTCTTTGCACTGTGGGAGGAAACCAGAGCACCTGGAGGTCACAGGGAGAAGGTCCAAACTCCTTACAGACAGTGATGGGAATCGAACCTGGGTCACCTGCACTGTAAAGCATTGTGTTAACCTCAGTGAAGAGATTTGCTTTTCAAGGCTATGGAAAGGTGTGAAGTATATTTTGTAGAACCTCAGTATAGACTGCAAGGTACAATTTCACTATATGACAGATATCACCTTCCATAAATCCAAAAGACCTGATTCAACTGAATTAAAAATCCTTCAATATTACCTTTTATTGCAAAAAGAGAAAATAACCTATTGATTTATTTTTAAATGATTACAAAATCACTAAATTGATTTCCAAGACAACTTGGGAAAGCTATAATTCAAATGTATTCAATATCAGTTTATATTTGAGATTAGTGTAGAAAATGGCCGCTGCCTTGACAGTAGAGGCTTGAAATTACGCACCAACCACAATAGTAGTAAGGTATGGTTCAGATGTGGTAGTAAAATGGAAGTAATTAGTAGCATTGCTGGCTAAAACATGCCCAAGGATGACCTTGTATCAATCTGGTCAGGATGCAGGAATTAAAACACACAGTGAAATGGATACAAATGCTTTTATAAATTAAGAAAGCTTTTTATGAAATGCAATTAAGTGCATAAATTATTCTTATCGATAATTGTTTCCTACATGAGTACACCATATGGATTTTGCTGATAATTTGGGTTTTTATATATTCAAATGCTTTTACTGGCTGTGCAGAAAGCTTTTTACTGCCCTTCCTCTACGTAAGTCAGTCTGCAATTAGAGAGCTTCACCAAGCTAACTCGTAATGTGCTTTCCTAACATCAATACATGACGTGAGAATTCAATATCTTTCATATAAGCATCAGTTTTTTTAAAATCTAAATGGAAAAGCCTTGTCCAGATGGAAACACTTCCTAAGTACTTTTCTCACCCTTTACAGAAAGATTGTTTTCTTCCTCCAACTCGATTTGTAACAGTGAAACATTAAGAAAAATATCCTTCTTACATATTGAATAAATACTAGAAAAATCCAAGCTGGTATCAGCTATACACACATCTGCTGCGCAATATGGAGAAATGTGTAATTTTAGCTCATGAATTCAATTTGGGGATCTGGTTTGGATTCCTAAACTAATAAAGTTATTTTTAGTTACTGCTTAATTGTAAGTACAGCAAGATTGTTTATACACCTCTTCAGGAAATTCAGCACTGGAAGGCTTGCATTCACATTGGCTGCACCAGAAATGTATTGTCATAGAGCACCACAACTCAGAAACAGGCCCTTCAGCCCATCTAGTCAGTGCCAAACTCTTATTCTCTCTAGTCCCATTCACTGACACCTGGACCATAGCCTGCTATACTCCTTCCGCCCATGTACTCATCCAAACTTCTCAGAAATGCCACAATGGAATCTGCATCCACCATCTCGGCGGCAACCCATTTCACACTCGCACCACTCTCTGAGTGAAGAATTTCCCTCTCAAATTCCCCTGAATTATTTTTCCTTTCATCCTTAACTTATGACCACTACTTCTGGTCTTACCCAGCCTCAGTGGGAAAGCCTGCTTGCATTTACCCTTTCTATACAGCCTCATGATTTTGCAAATCCCTGTCAGATTTCCTGTTATTATCCTACACTGTAATTACAGTATAGTACTTTGGCTGCTCTACACTTCTCTGAAACAAGTCTGACGCCTGTAGCTGTTGGAAATGTAAAAGCTAAAGTCTATCCTTGGCTCCTACAATAGCCCATCTTTCACCATACTACTACCAAAAATGTAGTGAAGCGGAGAGTGGTTAAGTGAGTTGGGGTGGTGTGCTCCATCACCACTTTCTAAAACACCCAATCAACTGCATTACAGTAGATCTGGTCAATATCTCTGGCCAGTGTTACAAGTAGTCAAAGTCACTCTTCCCCTGCTAGCTGCCTGAGTTGAAACTCTCTGCAACACACTTATTTTTGCAGCGAAGACAGCTCCGACAGTAACTCATCCGCCTTCTCTGTGTCTGTTCATGGATGAGACAAATCCTTCCCAACCATAAGGAAATTGTAGATAAGCACCAGCTCTCTGGCTGGTCCCTGACATTCCTCATTCTTTACACTCATAGGAAATCAACCGTGGTACAGGAACAGGTCCCTCAGCCCACAGTGACACGCCGAACCAAATCAATTAGCAGCCAAATGACTAACTAAGCTAATCTCCTCTGTCTACACAATATCTATGTTCTACCATTTCCTCATATTCATGTGCCTGTCTAAATGACTCGTAAAATGTTTCTGCCTCTATCACAACTCAAGGCAGTGCATTGTATGCATCCACTTCCCTCTGTGTAAACAACTTGCCCCTCTCTGCTCCCTTGAAAATACCCCTCTCACCTTAAATACATGCCCTGTGGTATTAGACATTTCAACCCTAGGATATTAGATATTGTCTGTCCACTCTATCTACAGTATGCCTCTCATTATCTCTATCAGATCTCCACCACTCCAGAGAAAACAATCCAAATTTGTCCAACTCCTCGTTATAGTACATGCCCTGTAAACCAGGCAACGTCCTGGCAAGACTCATCTACAGCCTCTCCAAAGCCTGGACGTCCTTCCTATAATCGGGCGACCAAAACTGAGTGCAATACTACAGATGCAGCGTAGCCAGAGTTTTATAAAACTGCATCATAACTTTCTGTCTTTTGAACTTAACACCTGTGGTGAACTACATATACCTGTCTGGACACGCCACCCCCCCCCCCCCCGCTGAATGCTCCTGTGGCTCCTCCCACGGACCCCGGTATAAAGGCGATTGGAGCCTGAGCCCCGCCCTCAGTCTCCAGGATGTAGTGTGGTGGTCAATTGCTGCTTGTTCTTTCTTCCAGCCAATAAAAGCCTATATCTTGCCTCTCGTCTCCGAGAGTTATTGATAGTGCATCAACACCTCAATTAATAAAGGAAAACATGGCATATGCCTTCTTAACCACCCTATCAACCTTTGTAGCCACTTCCAGGGAGCTATGAACTTGGATTCCAAGATCCTATCTTCTGTCTTCTATGGTCGTCAATTCTGAATCCAAATGGCCAATTCTCCATTGATATTATGCATCTCCTGGATGAGCCTCTTATGAGGGACCTTATCAAATGCCTTACTGAAATCCATTTTAGACAATACCTTCATCAATCACTCTCATCACCTCATCAAAAAACTCAAGCAACTGCAGCAAGCTCTGCTGGCTCTCACTAATTAACCCATGGGTTTCCAAATGCTCATAAATCCTATCCCTAAGAATTCTCTCCAACATCAACCCTACCACTGGCAAGAGACTCGCCCGTCCATAGTTTCCAGGATTATCCCTTGATCCCTGCTTGAATAATGGAATAACATTGGCCAGTCCTCCAGGACCTCGCCTGTGGCTAGAGAGGACACAAAGATATTGGTCAAGGCCCCAAAAATCTCTTCTCTTGTCTTTCATAATAATTTGAGGTATGTCCCATCAAGCCCTGGGGTCTTCACGACTTGAATGGACTTTAAGAGACCCAAAGCTACCTCCTCTTCTACCTTAAAATGTCCTAATATTTTAAGATGCTCAGCACTGATCTCCTTCTCCTTCTCCATGGTAAATATTGATGTAAAGTCCTCATTAAGGACCTCATGCATATCCTCTGCAACCAAGCAAATGCCCTTCCCCCTTCCTTTACCCTTTAGTGGTTCTACCCTCTCCCTGGTTATCCTCTTGCTCTTGCTGTACAGTTATATGTAGAATGCCTTGGGATTCTCTCTTCATCTTACATGCCAAGGACTTTTCATAGCCCCTCCTGGCTTTCCAAATTCCCTTCTTGACTTATTTTCTGGCTTCTTTATAATCCTCAAGGGCTCTGTTTGATTTTAGCTTCCTAAGCCTTACATACTTTTCCTTTATCTTCTTGAATAAATTCATCACCTCTGTCAACATCCAAGTCTTGATGAAGGGCAGTGGTCTGAAATGTGGACTGTTTATTCCCATCCATAGATGCTACCTGACCTGCTGAGCTCCTCCCAGCTCTCAACATCCAAGGTTCTCCTACCTTACCATCCTTGTCCTTCCTTCTGACTGCAACATACCTGTCCTGTACTCTGTGTAGTTGGTCTTTAAACACCCTTCATATGTCAGGTGCAGACATGCCCAAAAACAGCTGTTCCTAATTAACTCTCCCTTGTTCCTGCCTAATGCTCTTCTAAAATGCCCTTCTCCAATTTAATACTCGCTCACAAGGTCTATAATTATCTATAGCTATCTTAAAACTTAAGAAGTTGTGGTCACTGTTCCCCAATTGCTCACCCACTGAAAGGTCATTTGCCTGACCAGGCTCATTAGCCAATACAAGTCCAGTAAAGACCTGCCTCTTGTTGGACTATTTATATATTGATTTCAGAAACCATCCTGGATGCATCTAACAAATTCTGTCCCATCTCAGAAAGTCATAGTTTATATTAGGTAAATTGAAGTCCTCCATGACAACAACCCTATTGTTTTTACACTTTTCCTTACTCTGCCAACTTATCTGTCCCTCAATGCCCCAGTGTCTATAATACAATCCTATCACAGTGAGTGCACCCTTCCTATTTTTGAGTTCCACCCATACTGACTCAGTGGACAAGCCCTCCATTATTTCCCCTCTGAGTGCAGCTGTAATGTTGTCCTGGATTGGTAGTGCAACAGCACGACCTCTTTTTACTTCCCTCTCTGTCTTTCTCTGAACCATTGAAAACTTGGGATATTAGGCACGGATTCTTGTCCCTCTCTCAACCAAGTCTCTATAATGGCCACAGCCTTATAGTTCCATGTACTGATCACATTTACCCACAGTACACCTAACATTAAAATACACGCACTTCAAACTATCTGTCCCATCGTACTTCCCTCCTGACTGTTTTTACCAGTCCTGGAATCTACCTTCCTCTCCATCCCTTCACTTTCTGACTTGGTATTCTAATTCTCATACCCCTGCCAAACTAGTTTAAACTCTTACAAGTAACACTAGTACACCTCCCAGCCAGGATATTGATTCTTCTCCGGTTTTTTCTCCCCCAGCTGGTCTCTCTTGCACGGGATACCTCTGCCCCATAAAAGGATTTGGTTATCCAAGAACCTGAAACCTTGTCCCCTGCACCACTTCCTCAGCTGCCTCATTCATCCCTACTATTATCCTTCTCCTGCCCTGACTAGCAGTGGCACTGGGAGTAATCCAGAGATCACAGCCTCTTTCTTAACTCCCTATGCTCATTGTGCAGGACCTCTTCCCCTTATTCACCCGTGTCATTGGTGTCAATGTGCACTGTGACTTCTGTCTGCTCACCCTCCCAAATGAGAATGTTTTGCAGTTCTGAAATATCCTTGACCCCAGCACCTCAGAGGAAACACACCATGCCGATGTCTCTTTCCCAGCTACAGAACCTCCTGGACATCCTCCGAACTTCTGAGTGTCCTGTCACTGTCACTCTACCTGACTTTACCCTTTCCTGCTGAGCCTCAGAGCCTGTCACAGTGCCATTCACCTGACTGCTGCTGCCGTACCCTGATAGGCCAACTCACCCCCAAGCAATATCGAAATGGTTATTCTTATTGCTGAGGGGAATGGCAATGGTGGAACCCTGCACTAGCTGCTTACACCCCTTACTACTCCTGACCTATCTGAAGCCTGCACTCTGGTGTGACTACTTCGGTAAAAGTGTCATCTGTGAGGTTTTCAGCCTCCCAGTTGGGCCTGAATACATTTAGCCGCAGCTCCAGTTCCTTAACCTTGTCAGTCAGGAGCTGAAGTTAGAAATATAGAAACATAGAAAACCTAAAGCACGATACAGGCCTTTGGGTCCACAAAGCTGTGCCGAACATATCCTTACCTTAGAAATCGCCTAGGGTTACCCATAGCCCTCTATTTTTCTGAGCTCCATGTACTTGTCCAGGACTCTCTTAAAAAACCCTATCATATCTGCCTCCACCACCGTTGCTGGCAGCCCATTCCGTGCACTCACCACTCTCTGCATAAAAAAACTAACCCCTGACATCTCCTCTGTACCTACCTCCAAGCACCTTAAAACTGTGCCCTCTCATGCTAACCATTTCAGCCCTGGGAAGAAGCCTCTGACTATCCACACAATCAATGCCTCTCATCATCTTATACACCTAAGTTCGGTGCGCTTCCTGCAGATGTAGTTATCAGGGAGACTGTTAGGTACCCTGCGATCCCACATCCTTGAGGAGGAGCATTACTGCCCCTGAACTACCATCCAGCCTAATCTTATTATACCTTTGGCTCTTAAGCTTACTTTCTATAATCAATTAAGTGATTCCAAATGACACAGTGCCCTTAGCCTCTGCCTGTTCTTGCTGAAGGATGTTGAGGCAAAGCCTCCCACTCTAACCCTGGACCACTCCAAAAAATGGCCACTTCCACTCAGGGATAGGTATTTTCACTGCTTTCCTTCTTTAGCCTAGTCCTGCACTGAGTAATTTCTCATTCTTGGCCATTTCAATCTTCATTATTTATATTTTGTTCATTCAGTGTATACAATTCACACATCACCAGGAAATCCAGCGTTCATTGTGCATGCCCAAGCAAAGGTTCAAAGGTTCATTTATTATCAGAGTACAACTCTGAAATTGCTTCTGGCTTTAAACGAGGCAGTCTTTCTGATAAACAAACTCCAGCAGTGGGGTGGCAGTGGCAAGATTCAAATCCGGTCACAATGAAGGGCCAGTGATATACCTCCAGATTAATATGATGTGCGTCTTAAAAGGGAACCTGAAAGTGGAGGTGTCGTTATGTGCTTGCTGCCCAAATCATTCTTTGTGCCAAAGATTGCCGGTTAATGAAATGTTGTTGAAGCAGCCTGGGTGATTAAATGGATGCATCTTATAGCAGCCACTGTGAACTGGTCACGGAAGGAAATAATTCTTAGGGTGGTTGATAAGGTGCAAGTCGAGTGGGCTGTTTTGTCCTGGATTATATTGAAAACCCTGAGATTTGTTGAAACTAGACTCCACCCCAGCCAAAAGTCAACCAGCAAAACTGCAAGGCTGATAAAGTAAATGCTGTTTCTGACAGGTATTCAGCTGTAAATATTAGTGAGAACTGGGCTCATTATGGAAGTATCCAATGGTCAGTGAAAACTAAATTTGGAGAAGAGTGAAGAGAAAAAAAAATTTGGCAAGATAAATGGCAAGAGGCAAATAAATAGCAGAAGGCCAATATTTGGAGGAGGGGGCTGATTATGAATAAAAGCAGGAACTTGCACATGGACACTGAGGATGTTGATAATGTACTAAATGAGCACTTTGAATCAATCTTCACTGAGGAAGAGGATGTTTCCTAAGTAATAGCAGGAGATAATTGCAGCACTTTGTATGTTAAAAAACTGATTCCATGGAGACATTTAGAGATGTTGGCTGAACTTAGAGTTAGTAAGTCACTAAGTCCAGGTGGGATGCACACTTGGATTCTGGGAGTAATATAATAGGAATTCACAGGGACAATGGCTATGTTCTTTGTACATAGAGGTACTGTCCGAGGAATGGAGAGAACAAGGAACAAGGATCAAGGATCAACTTTATTCACCAAATACATGTATTAGGAATTTGCTGTGATCTGTTGGCATGACCCAGTTACCATAAGCCTGTCAGTCTGAAAGTAGTAGGAAAGCTCTTAGAAATATTGATCAAGGACAATATTAATAAACACCTGGAGGAAAATGGAGACATTAAGATAAGCCAACATGGATTTTCTCAGAGTGAATCATGTTTTATCAGATTGATAGAACGTTTTGATGAGATAATGGATGCGCTTGATGAAGTTAATGCAATTCATGTTATGCACGTGGATTTCCAGAAGGCTTTTGATAAGCTGCAAGAGAATAGACTTTCCAGCAAAGTTGAAGCATGTGGTTAGAGACTGTGACAGGTTGGACACAAAGTTAGCTAAATAAATCAGCAGATGGTTATGGCGAATGACTTATTTTGGATTGGAGGCAAATGAATATTGGCATTCCCCAGGGATTAAAGTTAGGGCCATTACTTTTTTTCAATCTATATTAATGACCTGGACTTGGGGGTGCAAGCTATAATTTGTAAATTTACTGAGGACATAAAACTTGGCAATACTGTGAACTGCAAAGAGGATAGAGATAAATTTCAACAGGATATAAACAGGCTGGTAGAATGTGTGGACAGGTGCCAGGAGAAGGTTAATGCAGAGAAATGTGAGGAGATGCACTTTGGTTGGAAGATTGAGGAGAGGGAAACAGAATGGAGGATATTGCTCTAAAAGGACTGAAAAAGGACCTGAGATACTGTATGTGCACACATAATTGAAAGTGGCAACATACAATAGGTTAAGAAAGTAGACACTAAGGCACACTTATTCAACGTAGGCAAAATATATGAAGGCAGAGAAGTCATGCTGAACCATCATAAACCATTAGTCCAGTCCCAACTACAGGGTTTTGTGTATATTACTGGTTGCCTCATTACAGGAAACATTTGAAGGCATTTGAGAATGCCCAGAAAAGAATGGCATGGCAGTAAAATTACAAGTTTGGATTAATGGAGCTGGGACTGTTGTGATGAAGAAAATTTTGCGAGGTTATATGGAAAGGGTGCGTGGGTGAAGAAGCTGTAGAATTACTGATTTTTCTGAGAGAGAGGGTGTGTAGACACGATGGGCTCAGTGGCCTTCCTTTTTGCTGCACCATTCTGTTCTTCTATCATTCTCTTTCTACGTAGTTATACACCTTCCTATCCATCTCATCCTAACATAAACAAGCAAGCCTCTGTTACCAGCTACCCCTTTGACATTTCTGCTTGTGGCATTGCTATTCCCAGCAGGTTAATCACTTAGTTAATTCTAATTTTCTTTTTGCATTGCACTCTGTTCACATCTGTTATTGTGATAGTTTTGTATGCATATCTAATTTATTGAAAGGTAACTCTTACTGTGATGCTACTGCTACTGCACCAATTGAAACAATCCTGTTCACCCTGTCCTGGCATTTCCATGTCTCACCCACTTCCATTCCCTTAGGTCCAAGAAGCAGAGTAATGAATAAATATGATGGACAACTGGTTTTGACATTCACCACAGATCTGATAGACATAGTACTGCCCTGCATCTTTCACATTATCACTTCTCTCAACTCAAGAATGGAGAACGTTTACTGTAACAGTTATCATCTTTAATTTCAAAGACTTGCAAAGCAACTAATGAGTTTTTCAGACACCTAATTGCAATTGCTTATGATAGAGACCAAACTCCAACTGTGGCAAATTAAAATTCTTTGCAAACATCCTAATTATTCCTGCTCATTTCCATTGAACGGTTTACACACCTGCAGCATAGTTCTGATATTAATAATTAACATCAACATATTGGTAGTTTCTTCCCACTAATTTATTTTAAAAATTGCTCATTTTCAGAGAGAAACACCTATAATTCCTATTTTTATGTAATTAAGCAGATTACAACTTCCTACAAGTGTTGAAAAATTTGATCATTCTGAAATGGTATTTCTTTTAAGTTGACATCATTTTTAATTTGTTGTGATAGGAATCAAATTTTAGCCTTTGGGTGGTAGTGAAGAGAAATAGCTAATAGCAAATAGCACTAGCAAATTATTTGTGTCACTACTTTTGCACTGTTTGAAAATAGCTAAGCCTCAGCTAAGTTATCACAACAGAATTGCATTCTGATTTTGGGACCTACGACAGAGAGTTGTGCTATTACTTTTTGTCTCTCTAATGAGCGTGTGAGGTTAATACCATTGTAGTTTCCTTACCATCTAATTTGACCAGTGCCTCATCTACCAATATTTCTGGTTGTATATTATGAAAAAACATGGAAAACTAGCACAAATAGGATAAGTACTACAGGTAACAAATTTCAGAGCCTTCCAAATTGTTGCAAACTGCAATGACTCTGTTGATATCTTATACTGACATTTTTATACTATTGTGTGAATGATGCCCTGTAAATCTTGAAGCATTAGCAAATTATTTGTGTCACTACTAGCCCACTATTTGAAACCAGCGCATAAACTGTTTGCCAGGATAATGCCATAGGAAAAAAAGGGTGAAGTCAGCCTTTTCCTATAGCTGGGTGCTGAGCAATCTGCACTGGATGAACGTGCACAGGGCTGTCATTTGTCCTAGACTGCACATGATCTGAAGGTTTTTCCACTTTAAACGCCAACCTATGTGGCAGATGATGTATGTGTTTCTTCAGTTCTGTGATTACCAGCTTAGAGCTGTGGTGCAATACTCCTCACCTCATCAGTTCCTAGAGCTGTGTTCCAACATGGGTGAGATATTCGCAGCAAGATGGCTTCTGACATTCAGTGAGGAGGTGGTATTCTGTTGTAATTTTGGAATATAGATTTTTGAACAAACCTTCTGCTGCTGGCTAACTAAAACAATGTGTCTGTTAGACTATTGGTATCCATACATTATATTTGTGGGTTTATCTTTTCAAAAAAATATCTAACTTTCATAGAAAACTACTGTCACTGTCTGGAGGTAACAACAGAAACAATTCTTCGAGCTCCTAACCCGGTTTGGATTTGTGAGACCAGATAATGAGCAGCAGTTTTTCTCTGTAGTGAATCATTAATCAAAGAAATGATCCTTGCTGGTGTTTAGATGTTTTACTTAATTCCTTACCTCTGGCCTGCTGCCCCACTAGTGCCAAAATTATTATTTCTCACCCAGCAGGTGATAAATAACAACTTCAGCCATGATTAATACAGTGAATTTCAAAACCAGACTAATGTAAAAACCAAAACCTGAAGAACAAGTGGGTGATAATTGTTGTGAGAGCGGTGGGAGCTGTGGTCTTGCTTGTAAAAAAAGCTGCAGGAAATGAAGAGCACACTAGTAGCTCAGCTGATCCTAAGAGGCATCATTAGAGACACATCACCAGCACCATCATTTGAACATTCCCTTTCTTTCCTCCCTTAATTGTACATCAGAAGCAATTGGTCAAAAATAAGTTTGCATTAGGGCTGATATTTATATTTGACCTAAATTCACTTAAATTACTCTCAAACACGGGGCAAAATTCAACACAAAATGCAATACTAACAACAACCACTGTTATTAATTATGCCCTTTTCCATCAGGAGCTTTGATCAGCAGACATCTACACTGAGATATCACAGTCGAGCTATCGTTATTATGCAGCTTTCTTCAGGATCACTATGTTATGTCCCAGGGAATTAATTCCTATGGATCAGAAAGGTCTAAATGTTATTTAAATTAAAACATCTTGACATTTTCTGTATTATTACAATTAATTTGATATCAAATTGCATTATACAAATTGGTTTATTGCTTGCTTAAACAATGTTTAATTTGATTCTCAATATTTGAGCTGTAGATTTTGTTTCCCTACTCCTTTAAGCATTTGTGTGTGATATGTAACATATGCAGACAATATCCTTTAATAAGGGCAAATTATGCTGAGTGCAAAAATCAATATTTTGTTACATTTCAAAAACTATAATCTTTCAGCCATTATTTTGTACCATTAATTTGTCATTGAGATATAGTGGCAGACTTAAGATAGGCTGCAACTGAATTAACACATTAAATCTTTGGCAAAATCTAAAACAGAGAAGAAATAGTCCATCATTTTCAAAATACTAGTTTGCATTTCAAATCATCATGTTTCTACTTGATAGTAAAATAGGCTTTAGATTTTGTGTAAAGCATCTAACTTTTTGTACATAATTGAAACGTTATATCATGCAAGATTACATGGAAGCATAATATCCAATAATTCTTGCAAAACATATGAACAAGTATTTCACAAAATGTAGCTTTACATACTATGATCTTTTTCAAAACTATCTTTCTTCAGTAAATATAATACTACAGACAGGAAGATTTCAGTAAAATTGTGCAAGGGTTTACAACTCAGTACATAACAGTTCATGAAGATAAGATTGAGAGCTTTAGAAAATGCTCCAATTTTAGTAAAATATTACTTGAAGTGTTAAATTGCTTCATGTATTTCCTTCTGAAATTTTGTATTTACAATGAATTAGACTTACAATAGATGGAAACTGTATTTTTATATCTTACGCTACATTTCAATAGTGATATATTGTATGGTACTGTATACACTGTGTGACTGCTCTGGGACACTATTCAATCCAGTATCCTTTATCTGTAGATTTTAAACCAAGTTGTACACTGGAGTTTAGAAAGTTCGCTTCCATTAACCTGAAATAAATTTGAACATGCATATTTTACCCTCAATTATTCTATGGTTACCTATTTTTTAAAAATATAGATTTTATAATACATACAGCAATCAGGCAATCATAATAATGAGCTACAGCACTTCCAATAGTTTGAACTCTTCTGGCCTCATGAATTAAAATAAATAAAATATGAACATATAATATTATGAGCGGGAGGAGGCTAGTTGGTCCTTCAAGCAAGTATCATAATGTCATCACTTAATAAGTATGGCTGGTTGAATTGTAACATTAACTCCAGATTGTTTATATTCCATGATAACATTTCACCCTCTTGTTTATCAAGAATGTGTGTTAGACTGTGTTGCAATAGATCTATGAAGAGAGTTCCAGGTTTAATAATCCAAAGAATAAAATCATCTCCACATCCACCCTGATAACTGAAACAGAAGATCTCGAGGGGTGTCATCTCTCAGTCTTCCAATTCTCCAGTGAATAAAAGATTAGCACACCTAAGCTTTCCTAAAAAAAAATGCATCTACTCTGGGTAATCAGTCTAGTAAACACACCCTGGACTGTTTCCAATATAATTATATTCTTTCTTAAGTAAGACCAATGCTATAAACAGTGCCCATGATGTAGTCTCCCCAATGCCCAATATAACTGAAGCACAATCACCTACTTTTGTATTCAATTCCCTTCATAATAAATTATCTCTGTTATGTTTCCTAATTACTTGCTCTACCTGTATATTAGCTCTTTCTGAACCATGAACTAGGATACCCAAATCCCTTTGCATCAAAGTGCTTTGCAGTCTTTTATCATTAAAATTATGTTTTCTTATTTTTCCTGCCAAAGCAGACAGCTTCATATTTCCTCACATTATAGTCTTTTTGTCAAATCTTTTCTCTGTTAACCTACCTTATATCCCTTAGAGCACCTTTACACTCTCTTCACAACTTCATTTGGAGCCTTCAGCAGGTCATTTGTACAAACAATTAAAATAAAACAGGTTAAAGCATTAACTTCCAGAACAGGGCCCTTGTCACATCTTACCAACTAGAAAAAAAACATGCATGCCTACTGTTTCCTGTCAGCCAGCCAAACCTCTATC
The DNA here is from genome assembly GCF_030144855.1 of Hypanus sabinus. Classification (NCBI taxonomy): domain Eukaryota; kingdom Metazoa; phylum Chordata; class Chondrichthyes; order Myliobatiformes; family Dasyatidae; genus Hypanus; species Hypanus sabinus. The sequence goes on along the minus strand of NC_082709.1, from coordinate 28,808,282 downwards.
GATGTTACCTTCTCCCTGAGCTTTTATTATCACAATAACCTTTGATGCAGCATCTTATCAAATGCCCGCTGTAAATCCAAGTATTCACTGAGAATTACTGGGAGTGAAAATCCCAATTCCCAACTGAAGCTATTTCTGGGAGTTACTTGTATGCTCCGCAGCAAGTACTGATTCAAATATATCTGCTTAATTCTCTTGCTATTAATGTATTTTCAAAGTAAATGTATTATTGAAGTACGTATCTGGTGTATCACCATATACAACCCTGAGGTTCACTTTCTTGCAGGCATGCACAGTAAATCCAAGAAACACAGTATAAGCAATGGAAGGCAGCACCCAACAGGACAGACAGACAACCAACGTGCAAAAGACGACAAACTGAGCAAATACGAAAGAAAAAAAAAAAAAAAATCACAAATAAATAAATAAATAAATAGACAATAAGTAATGAGAACATGAGTTGAAGAGTCCTTGAAAGTGAATCCATAGGTTGTGGGAATAGTTTAGTAACTGGGTGAGGAATGCTGTTCTCACTGGTTTGGAGACTGATAATTGAGGGGTAATAACTGTTCCTGAACCTAGTGGTGCAGCTCCTGAGACTCCTGTACTTTCTCCCTAGTGGCTGCAGTGAGAAGAAAGTATGGCCTGGGTGGTAGGGGCCCTTGATGATGGATGTTGCGTTCCTGCAACAGCACTCTGTGTAGATGTGCACATTGGTGGGGAGGGCTTTGCCTGCGATGGACTGGACTGTATTCACTACGTTTTGTAGGATTTTGTAGGACATTGGTGTTTTCATACCAGACAACCAGTCAATATACTCCCCACCTCACGTTGATAGAGGTTTGTCAAAGTTTTAGATATCTTGCCGAATCTTACTTCTAAGAAAGTAGAGGCACTTTTGTGCTTGGTCCAGGACAGACTCTCTGAAATGATATCACTAAGGAATTTAAAGTTGCTGACCATCTCCACCTCAAGGACCACGACAAGGACTGGCTCGTGGACCTCTTGTTTCCACCTGCTGAAGTCAACAATCAGCTTCTTGGTCTTGCTGACATTGAGAGACACCACTCAGCCAGATCCTTATTCCCCCTCCTATTCAGCTGACAATGCTGTTGTCAGCAAATTTAAATATGGCATTGGAGCTATGTTTAGCCTCAAAGTCACAAGTATAAAGCAAGTAGAGCTGGGGGCTAAGCACACAGCTTGTGGTGCACCTATACTGATGGAGATTTAATTTCCAAATTTGCTTTCTACTAGATCAATGAATACTTATAAAAATATTCATGAAATTTCTTACCTACCTTTTATTCCTACCCAACTGTCTAATTTTTCCATCCCTATTAATCTTTCAGAGATTCATTGCTGTTCATATCCTGTACACTTATGACCCGTCATCTATCCTTCCAAAATTTTGCACTTATTCTTAAAATTTTGATACTTTTTAATATTAACCAAAGATAGCAAATTCTCCCTTTGGATTATTTTTTCCCTCACTGGCATGGATTTATTCTGTGCATTCCAAAAGATCCCCTTAAATATTAGCCATTGCACCTCAATGATCCATCCCTTGCCAGCTGTCTTTAGCCAGCTCTGCTTCTGTAAATGCATAATAGATCTTATTTATATTTAAAATACTGTACCAGTCTTGGATAGATTCATCGCCCCCTCAAATAGAATGCAAAGTTCATTTCTATTATAATCACAGTTGCCTATGGTAGCTTTACTAGGAGGTTATTAATAAATACCATCTCACTGCACATTCACTGGACTAGTGAAGCCTGCTGTTTATTTGGTCCCAGAACATGCCACTGCCAAATATCCATGACCTCTCTTCTAGGCTACCTTTGCCCAACTGCTCTTTCTAGTCTATAGTGGATTTCAGTTAACTGGGGCACACCAGGACCAATACATTTTGGCCCAGTTAAGCAGCTGCCCCATATAATCAAAGTTTCATGGAAATTGTTAAAAAAAAGGTATAAAAAAAGACCAACTACCATCTAACTGAACAAAAAATTATGTATTTAAATGAAATACTGAATAAATCATAACACTACCAGTAACTCTACAGTACTATAAAATTATGCATTAGTTCCCAATATTTATCGACAGAGGAATTCATTCTGTGTACCCTAACATGTTCTTTTGATTGACTGTAAATGAACAAAATCAATGCATATAATGAACTGCATTCAAACAGTTTAAAATGTTTGCATCCTGCAAATCTTCATTTTAATTGTAATATTCAATGATTGTCGAGGCCCTCAAATTCCTTGTAGCTCCTAACTTGTTGAAGTAGTGAAATTATTTCATTTTCACTCCTAACCTTTTCTGCCATCCCCAAGCCTGAATGCTCGAAACTGCAGTGAGCAAAACAGTTCTGAATTGTCTCACTGTTTATTACTCGCCAATTATCAGTGACAAAGTTTACTGCTTTTTGAATACAAACATATTAATGATGCAATTTAAAAACTGTTTGCTCTGAGCATAGTGTGGCATCTAATAGCTGCATGACATGCACACAACATATGCTAGTTAGAAAATGTTCAGCAACACTCTCCTGTCCTAATTAAGTGGCATAATTTCCCAAATAATGAAAGGGAATCCAGGCTATATTCTTCATTAGGACTGGAAAGGACAGGCAGAAGCCAGAATGAAAAGGTAGGGAAGGGGGAGGTGTAGAAGTTGGCAACTGACAGGTGAGACCAGGTAAGGGGAAAACTGGGTGGGTCGATGCTCTGCTCCCTTCCTTTCCAGTCCGAAAGAAGGGTTTTAACCCAAAACATCAACTGTTTATTTCTCTCCTTAGATGTGGCCTGACTTACTGAATTCTTCCAGCATTTTGTGTAGGTTGCTTAAGATTTCTGGCAGCTACAGAACCTTGTGTAACAAATCTTCGGAATTTTCTTAGAGTCATGAATAAGTACAGCACAGAAACAGGCCCTTGAGCCCATCTGGTCCATGCCAAAACCATTGGGGAGCATGCTTATGAGAATAGGCTGACTGAACTCAGCCTTCCTTTTCTCCTTGGAGCGACGGAGGATGAGAGGTGGCCTGATAGAGGTGTATAAGGTGATGAGAGGCATTGATCATGTGGCTAGTCACAGAGGTTTTATTCCCAGCGCTGAAATGACTAACAAGAGAGGGCACAGTTTTAAGGTGCTTGGAAGTAGGTATAGAGGAGATGTCAGGGATAAAAAAATATTTACACAGGGAGTGGCGAGTGCATGGAATGGGCTACTGGTGATGGTGGTGGAGGCGGATGTGATAGGGTCTTTTAAGAGACTCCTGGATAGAAACATGGAGCTTAGAAAAGTAGAGGGCTATGGGTAACTTAGGTAATTTGTAAGTAAGTACATGTTCGGCAGAGCATCGTGCACTGAAGGGCCTGTATTATGCTGTAGATTTTTTGTTTCCATTTAAACTGCCTACTTCCATTGACCTGCACTGGAACCACAGCCCCCCATATCCCTACTATCCACTTACCAATCCAAACTTCTCTTAAAAGTTGAAATCACTTGCGATGGCAACTCATTCAACGCACATACTGTCTGGGTAAAGAAATTTCCCCTCATGATCCACTTAAGCTTCTCACTATCCATCTTTAACCCATGACCTCTGGTTGTAGTCCCACTCAACCTCAGTGGAAAAACCCTTGTTTGCATGTACCCTACCTATACCCCTCATAATTTTGCACACCTCAATCAAATCTCTTCTCAATCTTCTGTATTCTAAAGAATGCAGTCCTAACCTATTCAATCTTTCCTTAAAACTCAAGTCCTCCAGACCCGGCAACATCGTTGTAAATTCTCTCTGTACTCTTTCAACCTTCTTGACATCTTTCCTGTAGGTCAGTGACCAAAATTGCACACAATACTCCAAGTTAGGCCTTACCGACGTCTTCTACAACTTCAATATAACATCCCATCTTCTGTACTCAATACATTGATTTATGAAGGCCAATGTGCCAAAGCTTTATTTTCTTTCTATCCTAAGTGCATCCCTATTAATCCTAACCACACACCCACAAACCCGATGACTTGTGTGAGGAGGAGGAGGAGGAGGTGGAGGAGGAGGAGGAAGAACCGATAAAGGCAAGTGTTGGACATGGTTAATGAAGGTGTGGGCCAGATCAAAGTGGCAGGGTTCATGACACTGAATCTCACATGATGATATCTAGAAGCACAAGAGGGATGATTTTTCTACTGCCCGAATAATTTTCAGTGAATTAGGGACCTGTATTCCCAGGTCTCCTTGTTCTACCACACTCCTCATCGCCCTACCATTCACTGCGTAAGACCGATGCTGATTGGTCCTGCTGAAGTGCAAAACCTCTCACTTGTCTGCATCAAATTGAATTTGAATACAATTTTCTTCTGCAAATGGCAATGACAGCAAAAATTTTGAATAGTTTTGAACGAAAGGCAGGATAAACATAAGTGAGAGGTTAATGTAGGAAGACAAGATTGTGGAATTAAAATTACAATCAGAGTAAGTGCAATCTTATTAAATAGTGGAGTACGCCTAAGGGGCTAAATCATCTGCTTGTCTCTATTTTACATGTTCTACCTGTTTAGTTTTAAATGTATTGCGTATTTAGATACTGAGTCTTTCGTTATGTCTTATTTGTTCAAGCTCCACCTTCCCATGTGGGTTTTTTGCAAAATTATAATACGGGGGTGGGAGGGGGGAGTCATCACTTACCCGGCTATAAATCGATTCATTTTAGAGCCTAATGGCCAAGGGCAAGAATGACCTCATATAGCCCTCTTTGGGGCAGCACAGTTGTCTTAGTCTGTTACCAAAAGTGCTCCTCTATTCAGCCAAGGTGGCATGCGGAGGCTGAGAAACAACGTCCAGGATTTTCCGTAAGATTGTTTTCTACCACAGCCTCCAGTATGTCCAGTTTGACTTCTATAACAGAGACAGTCTTTCTACTCTGTTTATTGAGTCTGTTGGTGTCACCCATGTTGTTGCCATTACCCCAGCACACCACTGCATTGAAGATTGTACTGGTGACAACAGACTGGTAGAACATGTGAAGGAAAGGCCTACATACTCCAAAGGAGCTCAGTCTCTTCAGGAAGTAAAGATGACTTTGGCCCTTCTTGAACACAACCTCCACTCAAGTCTTTCATGCAGGTGCACCCCCAGGCACTTGTAGGTCCTCACCATCGATAGTAACAGGGAACAGTCTTCCTAAAGTCCATCACCATCTCCTTTGTCTTACTAATGCTGAGCTACAGATGATTCAGCTTGCATCATTTGATGAAGTCCTCCAACAGGGCCCTGTATTCATCCTCCTGTCCTCCCTTTATACACCAGAGAATTTCTGCAGATGACATGACTCTTTGTTGAATCTAAAGTCCAAGGTATACAGAGTAAACAGGAAGGGAGCCAATACAGTCCATTGTGGGGTCCCAGTGCTGTTTACAGCAATGTCTGACACACAGCTCTGAAGCCACACTTTTTTTTGAGTGAATATGCTTCCTTGAATGTTTTACTTGCTTGCGTGCTATTTTTAAACGTTTTGCACCTTGGCCCCAGAGAACGGTGTCTTGTTCAGCTATAGGGCTTGAATGATAAACTTGATTTGATTTGAATTTCAAAAATACATATCCTACTTCTCCCAATACTGGTAACAATGTCCCAGAAATCAGAACCCACTTCTATCACACCAATCACTGATCCCCATGGTTACTTCTCTAATACTAAAAGGAAGAAAGGTTACCTATCAAAGTCTCAGCTCTTTACTTTGTAGTCATAGCTTCAGTATTATTTGAAGTCCAACTACACAGTGTTGTACTTTTTGAGTCAGACATTATAATTGAATGTGCTATAGAACCATAGAACATTACAGCACAGAAACAGGCCTTTTGGCCCTTCTTGGCTGTGCCGAACCATTTTTCTGCCTAGTCCCACTAACCTGCACCTGGACCATATCCCTCCATACACCTCTCATCCATGTACCTGTCCAAGTTTTTCTTAAGTGTTAAAAGTGAGCCTGCATTTACAACTTCATCAAGCAGCTCATTCCACACTCAAAAATACATTTGTAAATTAAATGTCACAATGTTTTAAAATCATATTAAAGAGTTTTAATGACCAGGTTTTGCAAAATCATTTAATTTACCTAGATTTTATCCAGTCCAACCAGATCTGTACAAGGTATGCCATAATCAAATGGTGCCATCAAAAGTACAAGACTTGCAATCACTGACTGAATTTGAACAAGGAAATGGCTTCTGGCAACTGACCGTCTGGCTCACTGCTGGAGAAAGTCACCCTTCAAGTGAAACAGGCCTAATCAGCTTGTAAGTACAACTATCTTCTTTTGGTATAGTTGTTAAATCAGTGAAGACAACAGCCTGAAAATTTAGGGCTGTAACTGCAAACATGGTAATCCTCTCTGCAATGCAAATTGAGTTTCCTTTTGTCCATTAATCAGAAGTCCCTGGGTTTACTTCATACTTACAAACACTACAATCAGGACTTTTAGATTTTCTGCATTATTCTTTAATACATTTTAAGTCAGTACAGCTCCATCAAGTTGTTTGTTACATATACATTCAACAGAAACAAAGGACTAGGTCATAATACCAACAATTAGATCATCAGATCTGTGTAGTGTTTCAATATTACGGAACAGACAAATTGCACTAACACACTAAATCTGGCAATCAGTTTGTTGAATACTCTTCAGTTTTACTTTTGCAACGATGCAGTATTAATTACTTTGTTTCCAATAATTTACTTAATTTGCTTTTTTTATAATTTACTTTGTGGAAGAGCCTCGTGAGCACCTGGATGTTGAACTCAATGCACTTTCTCGATCATGCTCTTCAAAGTAGTTCTGCTCTATTCTTCTACAAAACTTTATGAGGTTTTCATAATTTTTCACCTTTTCACAAAGTGCATCGTTGGTCAACTGAGTCGTGAGGATTGTGAACAAATGGCCAAACACCAGAGCATCCAGTTCCGTTGGCCTGCAGCACAAATATTAAAAGGTTAGCTAAGATTATTTTTGGAAGGCAGCACTGAGACCTGTAACTATATACCATAACAAGGAACAGATTAAGAAAAGGTCATTACAAGGGATATTGGCCCAGGACTTCCGTTCTCCGAAAATTGCTGGCATTTCTTAACTAAATGAAGCCAGTCTCTAAAGGTTTCATAGGCGCAGGCCATCTTAATTTTTATTACAGTAATTTATTATACAGGTACTTGCTCTTGCTCAAAATTCTTGTCATTAACAGATTAATTACCTTTTTCCCAAATGAACACAAGTTAAATATACCAAAAACTTTAAACTGTATGTGGGATAATGTCTTATGACCACTGATAGTTGTCCATCTCTGTAAAGAACAATCTGCCTCCCCTGCTGCAGCTACTGTGCATTACAAAACCATCATTAAAATAGCATGCTGCACTTCAAATGGCAAAATACATTGCTTCTGGGCATGGTATCTGCCAAAGACACTGATGCTGTAGCATTCCTTTGTGCTTATGGTTAAACAAATGGAAATAGAAAAAACATGAAAATCAAGTGAATGGAGCATTTGTCATAACAACATCTCTATTCTTCACTACTCTACTGTGTGTTACCTTAACAATGTAACTTACTGTTTGGTAAAGAAATAGGACTGGGATCCCAGTCTTTGGGAAAGAGCCTGGCAGCATCGATCTACATCTTCAAGCACCTAATAATTATCCAGAAGGAGAAAAATCAAAATTACAGAAGTGGTCAGGAAGTTCACATCTTATATCCACTTTGAGGTCAATACATCAAAATAAAAATGACAATATTCAACTCATCTTTTTAATAAGTGGAATATTACCAATTTACTCTAAACCCCAAATATTTAATGCTAAAGAACCATAATAAACATTTAACAGAATTGTGCACCCAGGTACACAAAGGAAAAGGTCAGCAAAGAAGCCACAAAATGTAACAGAATAATATTTGGTTAGTAGCCAATTTAACCCCAGGTTCTGACGGTTTAGAAGGAAGCCTCAAAACAGGGTAACTGGCATCCAATTTTCTGATGCATAAATTTCTTTAATGAAACTTCAGGCAGAGATGACTGCACTTACCCACTGAAAACATGAGGAAGACAAGGGAAAATGCCATTTACTATACTCAAAAGGACATTCTGAATAAACGTTTTTGGGTTTTTTTTTGTGTACACTTAATTCGTAGGTTTTCCTTATATTAACTTGCGTAGCAGTTTTGATCAGAGAGGTCCTCCCTATCTTAAGAATGCCTGACTTACGTACACCTAGTACATGTGAATGAACATTTGGAAGACTGGCAGGATGATATTGCTGGCTTGTGCAGGCATCTTCTGCCACAGTCATAATTCCAATTTGCAAACTATTCTATTTCCGAACAGTTCACAGGTACGGAACCCTGCTGTAACCAGGGGAGAACATATACAATTATGTTGCAATTATTTAACCACTCTCTCCTAGTGCCTTGATAAATACTGCTGTTGTACAGCTTGTGGTAACAATGTTGCAAATGTGAGAATCTCTTTGTTCCCACAATTCTGTGTAATTTAGATGTGAACTAATTAATTTCATTTATTTATTGAGATATAGCACGGAATAGGCCCTTCTGGCCCTTCAAGCTGTGCGGCCCAACAATTCCCCCTCTTTAATCCTAGCATAGTCATGGGAAATTTTACAATGACCAATTAACCTACCAACTGGTACATCTTTGGAATGTGGTAGAAAACTGGAACACCCGGAGGAAACCCATGCAGGCACAGGGAGAACCCAGGGTCACCTGTACTGTAAAATATTGTGCTAACCACTATATTACTGTGCCACCATTGAGGGAAGACATTTTCCAATTCATATTCAGGGAGGATACTGGATGTTATGAATACCACAAGAATGTTGCTTACAATTAGCATCACTTGGACTTCTGTTTGTCTTAAGAGATCATTCCTTGATACTGTTGCTAACTCCTAGCAACTGGTTACATCCAAACAACTGCAGGGAGATATCCTTTAAACAAGCCACACCTTCCCTTTATCAGTCTGAAAGCATAAAATTGGCAGGATTCCCAGGTCTTTCCATTTGTACCACTGTTTTGCAATTCAAATAGAAGATCAAGAGAAAGGGATACTAATGCATAAATGGCAGATTCACACTTAATTTTTATTTTGCACATTAATTCCCATAATTCCAGCTTTTATTATGTAACAGTTTACATTATTTGAAATTTTCCAGAAAATGCACAAATGATGGTGGGATATCAAGCTATCTTGATCAGAAGTGTCTTGCACCTCCCCACCATTGTAGATTAAATACACAACTGCTACTAGCAGTATGTCTTTAGCAATACATCATGGGAATGGTAAAGCAACAGTTTTACTCAATCTATTTTAATTGCGTGAACTATTTCTATGGATGCTGCTCTACCCCATGGCCAAATTTTTAAAGTAATTTTCTAGATCCTACTAAATTTATTTATCCACCAAGAACCAAACTACAAGATGAGTAGACTGGTAAGGCTTCAGTTACAGAGTACAACACTGGGGTGATGTGAATATGATGTATTCAGATACAGTCAAATATGACTCATAATCACGGTCTCTACTTACTGAACTAAGTACAGTCTCAAAATAATTCCAATACAACAGATGACCTGATAAAACACAAGAGATTCTGAAGATGCTGGAAATCTTAAGCAACTCACACAAAAGCTGGTGGAACTCAGCAAGTCAGTCAGAATCTATGAAGGGGAATACAACTAAAGATACAAACAGAAAACCATCAAGATTCTTTCATATTGAACCACCACCATTCAACACTGTCCCGAGAACTTAATGCTTTTCTTTTCATATCACAGTCCATACAAATTAAAAATACCCCTTTCATATTTATCAGGTATGTCTGAGCCTTTAAACAAAACGTGCATGCTATATAAGTAGAATCAGCACACACAACTGTTGCGTATTCAATATTTCAGTAATATTTGAGTTTTATTGTAAATATATTGTTTGTTTAAGCATTCTAACATAGAAACATAGAAAACCTACAACACAATACAGGCCCTTCGGCCCACAAAGCTGTGCTGAACATGTCCCTACCTTAGACCTACCTAGGCTTTACCTATTGCCCCCTATTTTTCTAAGCTCCATGTACCCATCCAGGAGTCTCTTAAAAGACCCTATCGTTTCTGCCTCCACCACGACGACTGGCAACCCATTCCACACACTCACCACTCTGTGTAAAAACTTACCCGACATCTCCTCTGTACCTACTTCCAAGCACTTTAAAATTATACCCTCATATGCTTGCCATTTCGGCCCTGGGGAAAAGCCTCTGACTATCCACACGATCAATGCCTCTCATTATCTTACACACCTCTATCAGGTCACCTCTCATCATCCGTCGCCCCAAGGAGAAAAGGCCGAGTTCACTCAACCTATTCTCATAAGGCATGCTCCCCAATCCAGGCGCATCCTTGTAAAACTCCTCTGCACACTTTCTGTGGTTTCCATGTCCTTCCTGTAGTGAGATGACCGGAATTGAGCACATTCTCTGTTTAAATACTTCATTATGAGTTATACTTTACAAGGCAGTTAATAGTTTACATCATTACACCTCAACATCGTATGTGAGAGTCTCACCAAAACAAAGGAAAAGAAAAACTAATTAGATCAATATTCCAGGTTTTTGATTAGTTTCTGGTTACAAACCATAACAACTGCAGGATTATGAGCGCAAGTTTAAAGCTCTGTTGTGAAATTGACACTTTTGATACAGTACTAAGGAATATCGCTACTTCAGCTAGAGTAATTCTGAATACCTGTTCCCTTTAAGGCATTTGCCTAAACTTCCAAATTCCCTTCAACGACAACCACATTATTGGATCCTTACCATGCTGCATGTTCAGGGCCTGTTGTACCAGCTGCTTGAAAGCAGATTGCCAAGACACTCTGACGCAGGTAAAGTCCAGCATCAACTGCTGCCTTCAGATCCTCTCTCACAGTTCACACACTGCAGATGGTGACTTTGGATGCCCAAAGTTTCAATGCCTGTCATCTCATTCTTGAGAAATGTATCCCTCTACTTCCTCTCATTATTTTAAGTTCCCCAGCAACCGGACATGAATGACGCAACTTATTTTGCACTGTTCTGTAATTAGATAACTTTTTTCTCCTACATGAGTGCAAGTTGCTGCAATGAAAAAAGCCCTTTACTTTTACATTAAATTTAGGATGAAAGCACAACCAGTATATTACTTCTTTCTAAACAATGCAGCAATCGTTTTACATCAGGCATTCCTTCATTAATTGCCCTTCCAAAGCCAGTACAATGTGGGATCTAACAAGAAGAAGCCATAAGGGTAATAACACAATTGTAATGAGGACTTTAGTATGTAAGGGGATTGGGAAAATCAGGTCGGTGTTGGATCACAAGAGAGGGAATTTGTTGAATCCCTACAGGAAGGGTTTTTAGAGCAGCTTGTGCTTGAGCCTTCTCAGGCAAAAGGCTATCTTAGATTGGTTGTTGTGTATTAACTCAGGTCTTATTAGGGAGCTTAATGTAAAGGAGCCCTTAGGTCATAACACGACTGAATTCATACTGTAATTTGAGATGGAGAAGCATAATTCACAGGCATCTATATCGGAATGGAACAGAAAGAATTTACAGAGGCATGAGAGAGAGCTTGCCCAAGCAGATTGGAGGAGGATACTAGCAGCGATGACGGCACAGCAGAGATCATGAATACTCACAAGCGCAGGTTAGATATGTCCCACAGAGTAAGAAGTTCTCAAATGACGGGCAGGCAACTGTGGCTGACAAAGGAAGTTAAGGACTGCATAAAAGCCAAGGAAAGGGTAGGTAGCAAAGGTCAGTGGGAAGTTGGATGACTGGGAAGCTTTCAAATTCCAAAAAACTAAAAAAGCTATAAGAAGGGAAAAGATGAATGTGAGGGTAAACCAGCCAATACTATAAAGCAGGATAACAAAAGCTTTTTACATACATAAGAACATAAAAAACAGGAGTAGGAGTAGGCCATCCGGCCCATCGAGCCTGCCCCGCCATTCAATAAGATCATGGCTGATCTATCCGTAAACTTAGCTCCATCTATCTGCCTTTTCCCCATAACCCTTAATTCCCTTACTATGCAAAAACCTACCTAACTGTATCTTAAATATATTTAGTGAAGAAACCTCAACTGCTTCCCTGCGCAGAGAATTTCTCAAGTTCACCACTATCTGGGAAAAACAGTTTCTCCTCTTCTCCATCCTAAATCTTCTCCCCTGAATCTTGAGGCAATGTCCCCTAGTTCTAGTCTCACCTACCAATGGAAACAACTTTCCTACTTCTATCTTATCTATCCCTTTTAAAATTCTGTGTGTTTCTATAAGATCCCCTCTCATTCTTCTAAATTCCAGATAGTATAGTCCCAGGGGACTCAATCTCTCCTCAAAGGTTAACCCCTTCATCCTCGGAATCAACTTGGTGAACCTCCTCTACACTACCTCCAAAGCCAGTATATCCTTCCTCAAGTATGGAGACCAGAACTGCACACGGTACTCCAGGTGCGGCCTCACTAGTACCCTGTATATTTGCAGCATGACCTCCCTGCTCCTGAATCCAATCCCTCAAGCAATGAAGGCCAACATTCCATTTACCTTCTTAGTAACCTGTTGTACCAGCAAGCCAACCTTTTGCGATTCAGAAACAAGCACTCCCAAGTCACTCTGCACAACAGCATGCTGCAATCTTCCACCACTTAAATAATAATCTGCTCTTCTATTATTCCTTCCAAAGTGGATGATCTCGCATTTGCCAACATTGTATTCCATCTGCCAGACATTGACCCACTCACATAACCTATCTACATACCTCTGCAGACTCTCCACATCCTCTTCAGTGATATAAAGAGTAAAAGGGAGGTGAGAGTTGATATTGTACCACTGGAAAATGATGCTGGTGAGGTAGTAATGGGGGACAAAGAAATGGCAGATGAACTTGATGGGTACTTTGCATCTGTCTTCACTGTGGAAGACACTAGTGGTGTGAGAGAGGTCCGTGAGCGTCAGGGAGCAGAACTGAGTGCCATTGCTATTATAAATGAAAAAGTGCTAGGCAAACTCAAAAGTCTTAAGGTGACTGTCAACTGGGCAAGATGGACTACATCCCAGATGTTGGAATAATAGACTCCAACACTTTCCTAACCACTGAAGTCAGGCTAACTGGCCTAAAATTTCCTTTCTTCTGCTTTCCTCCCTTCTTAAAGAGTGGAGAGACATTTGCAATCTTCCAGTCCTCCAGGACCATGCCAGAATCAAGAAATTCTTGAAAGATCATGGCCAATGCATCCGTTATCCCTTCAGCAACCTCTCTCTCAGAACCTCTTTTGAAGAAAGGAAATTATAAGCCAGTTAACATGTACAAACAAGCTGGATGAACTCAACTGGTTGGGCAGCATCCGTTGAAATGAGCAGTCAACGTTTCGGGCCAAGACCCTTCATCAGGACTGAAGGAGGAGGGGGCAGGGGCCCTATAAAGAAGGTGAGGGGAGGGTGGAAGGTGGCAGGTGAAAAACCAATCAGATGAAAGATCAAAGGGGGGGGGGAAGCAGGGAGGAGATAGGCAGGAGAGGTGAAGAAGGAATGTAAGAGGAAAGCACTACGGGTAGTAGAAGAAGGCAGAATCATGAGAGAGGTGATAGGCAGCTGGAAGAGGAGACAGAGTGAAAGTGGGATGGGGGAAGGGAGAGTGAAGGAATTACTGGGAGTTGGAGAATTCAATGTTCATACCAAGGGGCTGAAGACTACCCAGACAGTATATAAGCCAGTTAGCCTGACTTCAGTGGTCAGGAAAGTATTGGAGTTTATTAATAAGGATGAGGTTTTGAAGTACTTGGAAACTAATGATAAAAAGGAATCAAAGTCAGCATGGTTTCTGTAAAAGGAAATTTTGCCTGACAAATCTGTTAGAGTTCTTCGAGAAAGTAACAAGCAAGGTGGACAAAGGGGAGGCAGCAGATGTCATTTACTTGGATTTTTAGAAGGCGTTTGATAACATGCCACACTTGAGGCTGCTTAACAAAATAAAATGCTATGGCGTTACAAGAAGGATACTGGCATGGATAGCAGAATGGCTGACCAGGCAGGAGGCAGTGAGTGGGAATAAAAGCGGCCTTTTCTGGTTGGCTGCCAGTGACCAGTGATGTTCCTCAGGGGTCAGTACTGGAACTGCTGCTTATCACATTGTTTGTCAATGATTTAGATAATGGAATTGATGGCTTTATGGCAAAAAGTTTACAAATGATACAAAGACAGGTGGAGAGGTAGGGAGTGCTGAGGAAGCAATGCGATTGCAGCAGGACACACAAATTGGAAGAATGGGCAAAGAAGTGGCAGATGGAATAGTGTTGGGAAATGTACAATAATGCATTTTGTTAAAAGGAACAACAGTACAGACTATTATCTAAATGGGGAGAAAGTTCAAACATCAGAGCTGCAGAGAGACTTAGGAGTCCTTGTGGAAGACTCCCAGAAGGTTAATTTACAGGTTGAGTATGTGGTAAAGAAGGCAAATGCAAAGTTTGCTTTTATTTCAATGGGGATAGAATATAAAAGCAAGGAGATAATGTTCAGCCCTTATAAGACACTAGTCAGGCTGCACTTGGAGTATTGTCAACAGTTTTAGGTCCCATATCTCAGAAAGGATGTTTTGTCATTGGAGAGAGTCCAGAAGAGGTTCATGAGGATGATTCTGGGAATGAAGGGGTTAACATATGAGGAGCATTTGACAGCTATCGGCCTGTACTCACTGGAATTTCGAAAAATGCGGAGGTGGGGGGGGGGGGGGGATAGCTCATTGAAACCTAGCTAATGTTGAAAGGACTTGATAGGGTGGATGAGGAGAGGATGTTTCCTATGGTGGGGGTATCCAGAACTAGAGGCCTCTAAAGTGAAGAGCGACCCTTTAGAACAGAGGTATAATCCACTTAACCTTCAGTTCCCATGTAGTCCACATCATCTCTCAGTCTTGAATATAACTAACACAGCTCTAAGGTAGAAAATTTCAAGATTCACAAATAGGCAGAAAATGCTGAGGTTATTTAGCAGAGCAGGCAATGTCTGTGAAGGGAAAGTAACAGAGTTAACTTTTCAGGTCAATAATCTTTGCCCTGAGTTGGAAAAGTGAGAAAATAAACAGATCTTAAGTTGCAGAGAAGTGGAGGAGTGAAAAGAATCAAGGGAATGCCTATGGCACGGCAAAAACCAGATTTGCCCACATGACATAATGGATTTCAGTGTTACCTAAAAGGACAAAATGAATGGCTTGTTAATCATAGCTGATCTGTCAGGAGGAACGTAAAAGGAGGAAGATTAATGAGAGCAATAAAGGAAAATAAACATGCTGGAATTGTGAAATGTGGAACACAGACTCCAAGACAGTCACAACCATTTTAAAGATTAAATTCCTCCTAACCTCAGTCCGATGGCTAGCCCATCTTGAGACTACAGCTGTAGTTTATACTTACCCACCTGTTGTGCTGTCTTGGTGCATGCTTTTATGAATACAAGCATATCCACTATACCTACCCTCAAAAAGTTCCAATAAATCTGTTAAAGCACAACTTCCATAAAACCATGTCAACTTTACCAAATTACATCATGTTTGAGGTACTCTGTAATCACTGTCTTATTAGTTTACAGCATTTTTCCAATGGCACATATTAGGCTAACTGGCCTAAACCTGCAAGCTTTCTTGAACAGAAATGTATCCTTTACTGTTTATATATCTGCTGAGATCTTAGCAGAATCTGGGAAATTTTGAAAGACTACAATAAAGGGCACCTTTCTGCCTAATTTTTTTTTCCTTCCAAGGATATCAATCAATTTCCTCAATCTTCTCTGTCAATTTGCAGTTATATTATTTTGGCTACAGTTTTAGCATCTTCTAATGAAAAACTGTTAAAAATTAACATTTTGACATTTCCTCAATCTCTATTGTTAATTACATTTTCTCAAATTCTAAGGGTTCAGTGCCTGATTTTGTTATTCCCTACCCTTTTACTTAAGAAGCCAGCTTTATTCTTTAGACATCTAGTTAACATAATTCAAATTTAACAACTGATTTGTTAAACTCTGATTTAAAAAAAAGGAATACTTAAGCAAACTTTATGATTTTTTTAAAATCTGGGACCCTCTTTTAATTCTTCAGGGCCCAGTATTCTACATCCCAATGTACTAAAGGAAGTAGCCATGGAAAGAGTTAATATTTTGGTTTTCATCATCCAAGATTCTGTATATTATCAAATGGTTCCTAAAGACTGGAGGAAAGCAAATATGTCCCCATTAAGAAAATAGATCTATAGAATAACATCTCCATTTAGCTAATACTCTCTAATTCAGGCAATACCTGCTGAACCACTTTTGCACCCGCTCCAAAGCCTCAACATCCTTCCTGTAATGCAACAACCATTGCACAGCACGCAGTACTCCAATGTGGCCTAACCATAGCTTTATACAGCCGCGACTTTTATATTCAACAATGAAGGCAAGTATGTTGCACATCTTTGCACATCTATTTACTTCTATTGTCACTTTCAGGGAGTTATTGGCATACACATCAAGGTTCTATGTATCAATACTTCCAAAGTACTACAATTTACTACACAATTTCTTCTTACATTTGACCTCCCAAAGTGCAACACCCTACATTTCTCCAAATTAAGGACCACTTGCCTGTTCTTTGCCTACATTTCCATCTGTCATGCTTCATCCATTTCTCAATTCCAAATGCATGCCTTGATTCTGCAACTTTTACTAATCTTACCTAAATATTGCCACCATTGCATCCCAGCTTGTCGCTGAAGCTCCCATCATTTCATAACCACCAGAATCATTGATGACAGCTCATTCCTTACCTTCCATTATTATGTATCTCTAAGCAACTCAGAAACACCTCTGGCTATAGTGTTTTGACTTGGTTATAACTTGAAAACAATAGGGAAAAAATGCAAACTTTTTAATGGGGCTCATCAATAGGACCTCTTTCAGTAGGATAACATTTCATGGTTTGGAAATTTCTTCAACAAGTAACAAAACATAACATGCCTACGATGAGGAATCAACCTTAAGCATAATACAGTGCAATATGCTTAAAATGCTGGAATTTGTAACATTTCAGTAATTTAGAACAAAAAGAAGCACCAAAACAAATATTCTTATATTGGATATAAAGAAATTGGTGCAGTGGAACATGAAGGCATAGGGTAACAATCTGCCAGGCAGCATGAAAGCATATGAACCCTTCAGGAACTAATAGTTAGTTATCCAATAACAGACATTAGGTTGCTCCTGCAGGCAAGGTGAAGAAGAATACAAGGGCTTCTACAGATATATTAAGAGTAAAAGAACAGCAAGGACAAAATTGGTCCTCTTCCAAGATCAGAGTGGTAATCTATATATGGAGTCAAAACATTTAGCGGAGATCTTTAAGTGTTTTTTTTGTATATGTATTTACACAGGAGACGGACACAGTTTATAGATGTGAGGAATTGCAGCAGTGAAGTCGTGGACCTTACAGAGATTACAGAAGAGGAGGTGCTTGTTGTCTTGAGGTAAATTAGGGTGGATAAATTCCCAAGGCCTGACAACGTATTTTCTTGGATGCTGTGGCAGGCTACTGCAGAAATTGCAGGGACCTTAGCAGAGATATTTAAAATATCTTTAGCCACAGTGAGATGGAGGATTAGAGAACACCTAATGTTGTTCCATTGTTTGAGAATAAGCCAGGAAGCTATAGGCCAGTGAGCCTGACATCAGTAGTGGGGAAGTAATTGGAAAGGTATTCCAAGGAACCAGATACATAAATATTTGGATAGACAAGGGCTGATTATGGATAGTCAACATGGCTTTGTGCCTGGTAAGTTATGTCTAAACAATCTTAAGAGTGTTTTGAGGAAGTTACCAGGAAAATGGATAAAGGAAAGGCGGTGGATGTTGTCTACATGAACTTTACAAGGCCTCTAACAAAGTCCTATGTGCGAGGTTGGTCAAGGTGGTTCAATTGCTTGGCATTCAAAATGAGGTAGTTAATTGGATTAGACATTGGCTTCACAAGAGGAGCCAGAAAGTGGTAGTAGATGGTTGCCTATCCAACTGGAGCCCTATGCCACAGGGATCAGTAATAGGTCTATTATTGTTTGTCATCTATATCAATGATCTGGATGATAATGTCAAACTGGATCAGCAAATTTGTGAATGACACCAAGACAGGGGGTGTAGTGGATAGCGAAGTAGACAATGAAAGTTTTCAGCAGGATCTGGACCAGTTGGAAAAATGGACTGAAAAATGGCAGATGGAATTTAATAAAGATAATTGTGAGGTGTTGCACTTTGGTAGGACCAACCAGGATAGGACTTACACAGTGAGTGGCTGAGCACTGCAGAGTGCTGTAGAACAGAAGGATCTGGAAATACAGGTCCATGATTGAATGAAAGTGGCATCACAGGTAGATAGGACATGAAGAAAGCTTTCAGCACATTGTCCTTCATAAATAAAAGTACTGAGTACAGGAGTTGGGATGTTATGTTGAAATTGTATAAGAACTTGAGAAGGCCTAATTTGGAGTATTGAGGGGTACAGATAAGGTGAACGTAAGCAGGCTTTCCCCCTTTGAGGTTGGGTGAGACTACAACTAGAGATCATGGGTTAAGGATAACAGGTGAAATTTTTTTAAGGAGAACATGAGGGGAAATGTCTTCACTCAGAGCATAGAGAGAGTGTGAAATAAGCTGCTAATGCAAGTGTGTGGTCAATTTCAACATTTAAGAAAAATTTGATATGGATGATATGGGTATGGAGGGCTATTGTCTGGGTGCAGGTTGATGGGACTAGGCACATTAATGGTTTGGCACAGACTAGATGGGCCAAAGTGCTTGTTTCAGTGCTGTAGTGTTCTATGATTGTAACAGCATAGGCTAATAACACAAAGTACCACCTACAATACAGTTGCCCAGCAGTTCTGGTAACTCAGATCAGATATTCAAATGATGCCAACTGCAAAACATCAATTCATTTCAAACTGAAATTATAATGAAATAAATTACTTCATGTGAAGTACTTAGAATTGGTTCTGACTGTTGTGATAAAGGACTAAATAACTAATGTACAGTAACAATTTTTTCAAATGGTAGTTTCATTTAATAAATTATTCTGAACACTGTGACGTTTTATTTGTTTCAAAGCGTTTTTACAAAAGAATTTCACTATCTTTTTGCTAAATAACCATTTACTTCCTTACAACTGGGAGAACACCAAAGTATTTCAACAAACTAAAAACGGATGGCTTTCTGAGCACTAGCACTGCTACTGGACATATATAAAAAGCCATTCTTTGTCCAATTACTTTGAAGCTTCCTGCAAATCCCCTACGTGCAGAACAAAAATAAATCTTGTGTATAGCACAAGTGATTTTATCTTCTAGCCAAGAGCAGTGTGTGCCCAACTATCAGCACTTCTAAATAAAATAGTGAAAGCTAACAAAACATCCCTTCACAAACCTGCCAGTGTATTTCCATTTAAACCTTCTCATTGCTCCAATGATTGCCTTCACTCTCCTGAGGCATACCAGAGGAAAACATGCTGCCTGTTGCACACGACGGCCTTAACTAAATCACTCCACAACCTCCAAAACTCGAGGGAATGAAGTCAGCTTTGCTCTACTAATAATTGTTATTTAACAGAGCATATTCTTCTACCAGATGTTAATATGCATCTTCGAGTTTTATCACTGTTTCGATTTGTCTGGTACCATTGATTCTGGACCACAGCCTTAGTCAATATCGAACAATTATTTAAAAAGAGCTTCAGAAATGCCCAAAGTTAGACACATTTTGCAGATTAGTTCCCACTCTTACAAGTTTTGAAGCATGTCAATCTTCAGAATCAAGCCGTTTTGTTAGCTAGAAAACCAATGAATTCCAATTGTGGAAAATAATTCAACATATGAAAAGCCTAAAACAATCATTCTGTTCAAAGTACTATCTCTACCTTTTGAGTATTGAGTTGATGGATCAGACTCTCTGTATTTTATAAGCACAAAATAATTTCCAACTGAATGTCCTAGCGATTATGTGATAACACTTATTTTACAGCAGCTATGTCAGTAAAACAAATGAAAGATTAGCATTAAACTTTGCCTTTTTAACAAAAGGCTAGTAATTAAATGTACAACACTTACAAAAATATAGGAACAATTACAGAACTTTACAATAACCAATACGTGGGTGTCAAACGTGAGAAACTTTTCCTGAGTAATAAAATACTTATTCTACCAACCTGCCCGCCTTGGGTCATAGCAGATGACCGAACCACACAAAGGAAACCCGAGAGGTCACCGGGATTACATACAAACTCCACATGGACAGCATCTTTACTTTCTTAAGAGGCTAAGGAGGTTTAGCATGTCACCAAATACTCTAATAGACTTGTACAGATGTACTGTTGAATGTATCCTGGCTGGTTACATCATGGTCTGATACAGCAATTCATATGTGCAGCAACACAAGAAGTGACAATACATTTTCTTTGACTTCTTTGTTTTTTTACCAAATGGCAACAAGACCTAGGAATTGACTGTGGACTTTGGAAAGTGGAAGTCAGGTAAACACACACCATTGACGGGTCAGCAGCTTCAAGTTCCTGGGTATCAACATTGCAGAGGATCTATCCTGGGCCCAATATATTGATGCACTTAGAAAGCGGGCAAGCCAGCAGCTACCCTCATTAGGAGTTTGAGGGGATTTGATATGTCAATGAATACTCTAAAAATTTGTACAGATGCACAACAGACAGCATTCTGATTGGGTGCATCACCACTTGGTATGGAGGCTCCAATGTGCAAGATCAAAAGAGGTTGCAGAGGACTGTAGACTCAGCCAGCTCCATCACAAGCACAAGCCTCTCCCTATCAAGGACAACTTCAAAAGCACTAGACAACAAAGATTTGCTTCCTGAATTCTTTTGGGTATATCTTAGAGATTTTGGGCTGCTGATCATGAAAATCACCATGAAATTTCCCTATCACAAGCAACTTTTTTGAAATTGCCTATATTTGTTATTTCAATTTATAATTCAAGTCAATTCAAATGTTGCCCACAACATACACTGAAAAGTTTTCTATCTCGTCCAGGCATGGCGACTGCTGTATAGCAGGAAAGAGTTTAGAAAAGCTATAAGTTTCTGTGAAGGATTTTGATCTTTGAGACAGACGTTTCCCAGAATAACTGATGCTAAGATTAAGGAAGGCACTTTTGTCAGTCCACAAATCAAACAGGTCATCCATGACAGACAATTCGAAGAACTTCTAGCAGGACTGAAGAAAATCACAGGGAGGACATTCAAGGATGCTACTGAAAATTTCCTTGGCCACTACAGAACACCAAAATATGTGCAGCTGGTTGACAACATACTTCAAGCACACAAAAGCATGAAATGAAATATATCACTAAATATTCATTTTCTGCATTCCCATTTGGACTTCTTTCCTGAAAATTTTAGTGCTGTCAGTAACGAGCACGGTGAAAGGCTTCACCAAGACATTGCAGTCATGGAGAAATGATATCAGGGCAACTGGAATCCATCAGTGCTGGCTGATTATTGTTGGACACTTAAGCGAGAAGTCTCAGATACAAAGCACAAACAAAAATCATCAAAACATTTTTAGCTTATTTGAACTAATACAAAGTGGCAGCACCATTATGCAATGAAAGCATAATATTTAATAAAAGTTAATTTCTTGCTTCTCCAAATTCCTACGTGATACAAGTAGTCTGAAATTATATTTGTGTTCCACTTCAAGCAGCCTATCATAAACAAAAATAAAATTCTGAGAACGCAACACTTTCAAAACAATAGTTGTTCAGTGAAGTTGGTGCCTCAGGAGAGGGTCATCTGTCATTAAGGACCCTCATCGCATGGGACATACACTATTCTCATTGCATGAGGTACTGTACAGGAGGTTGAAGACCTATACTCAATGTTTCCAGAACAGTTCCTTTCCCAATGTCATCAAATTTCTGAACGGTCCATGGCACTACCTTTTTCCACACTACTTATTTATTATTAATGCGACATAGTAATTTTTAAACCTTGCACTGTCCTGCTGCCACCAAACAACTAATTACATGACACATATCAGTAAACCTGATTCTGATTGAACTTTGGTACCCAGAGGCCCCAGGCCTACTGGTTGTATTATGGTGTCACCGGCTTTCTGTAACAAGTCCCTCTGTATGTCAAAAAATTACAAGTGAAGAAACACCATAACGTCACTTTGAAAGTTCCATCCCAACATCATGGAAGGCTAGTTTCTAAATGATTCCCCCCTTCCTCTGAGTTCTTTTCTGTACCTTGACCAATCTGTAATATGAAGGATTTACGATAAAGAACCCCCACAACATTTACTGGAAAGGACATTCTTTTGCACAAGGAAGATTCACAATATTAGGATACCCTAAAATACTATTAGAGCAGAGTCACTACAGCAAGATAGAAAATGCATCTGATAAATATGAGAAAAAAAATCTCACAAACAACAATAAAATAAAAAGAACATATAATTAATTTCACTGATGTTGACTACTGGACAGATTTGGCCCTGGTCACTACTCTATATTCCATCTGAACCTTGGTGCTTTTTATGTTCTACTAACAGGGTCTTGGGGTAATAATGTCATGACTGAAAACCGGTTCCTCTGACAATACAACACACTTTCTGTAATGCATAATTTGTTAGATTATGTACTCAAAATCTATAATGAGAACAAAATTTTCAGCCTTCTGTAATAATCCACAGCTCACACTGAGACTTAAGAGCAGTTTTTAAGTACTATATGTTGTTATGTTGCTCTACTTCGTTACACTGAACTGTATTAGACATTAATCCATGCATTAGTTATTACTTTACATATTTCAACAGGACTGTTTCTGTATAATTTTGAAGGAAATCTCAACAACTAATTATATCTCCAAGTTGTTTCCTAAACATTCAAATTTCTTACAGAAGCCATGCCCATGGTTTTAATTTCAGGGTTTTAGTTTTCTTTCTGTACCTTAGTGACCAAAACTAAACATAGTATTTTATGTACAACCCAAGTGATACACTATAATCTCTCAACATAACATCCTCTAATTTGTGACTGTCACTGCTGCCACCAAACCACGATTTACCCCAACTTCTGAAACTTCTGACTGCACTGGTAGACAATTAAAACATTGTTTATTTACCGATGACACTAATTTGACAGACAATTATAGTTAAGGTTAATGAGCAACTGAGGAATAAGAAATGCCCCAGAGAAAACGTAATTCAGCATAACTCTAGTACATAAAGTAGTGAATACAGCACTATATGTTTTTAAATAAAGGGTGACAGGCATACTCTATAAATGCTATTGAACTGGCTACAATTAGACCTGGGAGATCAAAAGAAACACCTGCATGCACTGTATTATTGGGAAACAATTAACAAACTATACAAATGCTGAAGAAATTTCGGAGTCTCTAGATCACAGGTTAAATGATGGTGCACTGAAACCATAAAGTGATGACTAATATTGTGCAGATCATATTACACAGTTAAGTAATAAATTGACAGAAATGTGGAAGGCAATAAACAGTTTCACAGTAGATTAGCAGCCAGGGCCACAGGCTATAGTGCTTAATCAAAGTGCAAGACCAGTTTATAACTGTACACTTAATATAAAGTCAAAAACATGAGGAAATTTAAAATTGTAATGGCAAATTTGCTAAAATATATTTATGTCATATGACTAACTGCACCAATATAATGCCAAGTGTAAAATCAGAATTTTTGATTCTGTTGTGTATTTGTAAATATAGAAGCAAGTTTACCTTGGTCAATTGTATAGTTTGGAGTTGTAAGTGACCAACATAACTTACTCTAGTATTTTAATTTTTATATCCACTGGTGCTAAAATGTTTTGAAATTATATTGAATGCAGCTATATTTTTATTTATACGTAATATTATATATAAATCATTCAAAAATAGGCACTAGGCGAAGAGGCATTCAGAAAGGTAACTAGACACTGTCAAAAAGGTAAGTTTTAAAATGATTAAACACAAATAGGGATTGGAAAAGGATCTGTAGGATATAAAGTATTTTTTTCAGCAATGTTAAACAGAAATGCACATTTTCAAATATATATTTTTCTTCTTTGCAAGCCAACATTTAAAAATGCAATACAATACAGATTTGCATCACAACTAACCTGTTTAAAAGTTTTCCCAGCCCATCCAATTGCTTTCATCTTGCGTCTTACTTCCCATTGCTTCTGATAGGCCAGAATATGATTTAGAGGCCACGGATATGGTGAGCCGTATCTAGAACGAGTTATCTTAAAAGATCAAAAGGTTCAGATCATTATTTTTTTTAACTTGTAAATATTCATGATTCATAAAACTCCAGTTAGCATTTTATTTAAAAGCAACAGAACAATTAACAACAATTGGAAAGGTTTTAAAATATTATAAATGAATACAGCATGCTTAATTAACATGAGCATTTTTGGCTTACTGATTCTCTCTGCAAAATTATTTCATTATCTTTACTTTGCTGTCATTTCTATCATCATAAATTTCATATTCCTACTTACCTGACAACCTTAAAGCCTATGACTGATATTAATACAAGCATGTTATATGAAGAAATATGTGATATGGATCGCATGAATAAAATTCAAGTTTCTAGCTTAACGTAATTAACTATAAATTTCTTGAGATAGCATAATGGTTACTTTCTAAAGTTAGGCTCATAGAAAATTAGTGATATGCTGCAATTTTACTCCCTTGATCTCCACAAAATGTATTCAGTAATATTCTGAATACTGAATAAATTATCCTCCATTAAAATACAGGTAACCTCTGCATTATCAGGAGTTGCAATCCTAGGAAATGGTCCATATGGCAATTTTCCATAACATAGAAACATAGAAAATAGGTGCAGGAGTAGGCCATTCGGCCCTTCGAGCCTTCACGGCCATTCAGTATTATCATGGCTAATCATCCAACACAGAACCCTGTCCCTGCTTTCTCTCCATACCCCCTGATCCCTTTAGCCACAAGGGCCATATCTAACTTCCTCTTAAGTATAGCCAATGAACCGGTCTCAACTGTATCCTGTGGCAGAGAATTCCACAGATTCACCACTCTCTGTGTGAATCTAAAACTGTCTCTAACACAAACCATGTCATCTGTGCATACAGAATGAAGAAAACAAGTTGAAAAAGTTATATTTATTTATTTTACTCCCCCAACATAAATTCTGCAAGAGCAAATTTTATTTTATTTTTCAAATTTCTGGGTTGCGATTTTCAAATTCTGTCAGGTGAATTTCTGTAATCTGAACAGCCATAACATGTAAGTGCCCTGTACTTGTGTCAAAGGCTGCTTTTACAATGGAAATTTGTAGGGATGACTTTTGGATGAACTAAGCCTTCAAAAATGCTGCACTTGCAAATTAATGGCTCATCTCATTTTTTTAATAATTACAGATGTTGAGGAATTTCTCACCTGTGCTGAAGTGCTGTCATCACACCATTGTATGTAAAGCTATTGGACAAAACGTATTTCCAAATTCAGTCAAAAATTAATCACACATGACTGCAAATTGACATATAAATATATATACAACATGACAGTTTTAGATACAATCGTTAATCACAAAAATAGGCAAGACCAACTGGGCTGTTTGCCATTCCTTTACAATTCTAAGCAATGCAAAGCAATATAATAATCCTTTGATCTGACATACCTCTGCTGTCAACAGCATATTATTCACCAATTCTGTGTAAGCTTTCATCTCAGCCTTCTGAATTTCATTTAGTCCATCAGTGAGTGAATGACCCTAAAGAGACATGGTATGCAGATATAAGTGCTTATAGTAGGTCAATTCACAATTAAGTCATAATTGATCATCTTTTAAATGTTCTTATTACCAACTTTATACAACACAAGTCAAAGCAGCTTCAACACCTGTAAGTTGTGCTAGATACCATAAAAAAGGCACAACAAAAACCTTCTGTTCACAAAACTATTCCTTGAATACATACACCATTATTAAACTAAAAAGAGTATAAACATGGCAAATTAAAATGGCAAAACTTTCCAATTAATTTGAAACTTTGATAGCATAGCTTCATAAATGCACATGACTTTGAAGAACGACAAGTATGAAACACTTAATATCATAATAAATGTATGCAATCTAGTGAATCATAACTCTACAGATATCTGAAACAATACATGCTTTAACAGCTAGAAGTTTTCTTACCTTGGCTTTTGCAAATTGCACAATAGGGCCAAGTTCTGAGACAACATGATTCCCCACATGAATAAAAGGTGCTTTGCCTAATAATAAAAAAAAAGCAAAATCACATGGATTATTACATCAATTTTATAAATGGAAATGCATGTTTTTCATGTATATTGATAATAAACTAAGTCAAAGAGCCAGAATTACACTGTAAGAATGAAAGTAATCCAACAGACTTAACTTGAATGTATATGACAGTTTCTCAAAATGCTATAGATATTATGCTATATTTGACATGTACTTTATGTAATGCTTTTGAAAGTATCCGGTCAAGCTCACTCAAACAATTCTAATAACAAGAAACATTGTTCTTTCTGTGTCGGTATCCTTCTGCCAGTAACTGAGCTAATATAAGCTCTAGAGGGAGATTACAAATTCGTTAGAAAAGCTTCAGTTTTTTTTTTCCATTGAGCATGCATCCATAAGTTCCACATAGTAATTTTATGAAGTTTACAATCACATTTATATGTTTAAATATTATTATCATTATTATTGGGAGTTGTCCACATACCTTATTTTCAAATAAACATTAGCGATAGTAACTCAATAACAAAGAAATTGTGGTGTTTGTGCTATTAAGATTCAAAAAATATGCTCAAAAGATATTATTGCATTTGTTCCTATTTACAAAATTCAGAGATGGCTAGCAACCTCAAGAGCTTAAAAATGATTATACAAAGATAATACAACTATAAACAAAACTTAAAACTTATTATCAAGTTCACTGGTACCATAATAATTTACATCTTCAAGAGGCTGGTCACAGCACACAACTCCATCCTCTGGATAACCTCTACTGACTGAAACAAGCCTACAGTGAAACAGGTCTACAGTGGACATCATCTCTCTGGCCCCACACTCATCACTGGAGCATCATAATCAAAAAGACATCTGTGTCAGATTGCTATTTATTGACCAACAGCTCTATTTTCAGCATCATAATTCCAAACAAACTCATATTAAATCTCCTTAGCCCAGGACTCAACACCTCTGTTTGCAACTGGATCCTTGACTTCCTAACCACAGACCACAATCAGTAAGAATAGGCAGAAACACCTCCACCACAATTACCCTCAACATTAGTGCCCTACAGACAGACATACTTTACTGATCCTGAGGGAACGAGGCTGTGCCCTCAGCCCCGTTATACTTCCTGTACACTCACAACTGTGTGGCCAGATTTTAATCCAACTCCATGTACAAGTTTTCAGATGCTACTAATGTAGTGGGCCAAATCTCATATATCGAATAGGACTACAGGAAGGACACAGAGCATCTAGTGGCATGGTGACATGATAACAAACTTCCTCTTAATGTTAGCAAAACAAATGAGCTGGTCGTACCCTTCAAGAAGGGGAGCAGTGCACTTGCTCCAATTACCTCAATGGTGCTAAGGTAGAAAGCTTCAGTTCCTAGAAGTGAACACCTTGAATAACTACAAAGACAACATGGCTAAGAAAGCTTGCCAGCACCTCTACTTCCTCAGAAGGCTAAAAATTAGTTGGCATGTTCCTGGTGACCTTCACCAATTTCGTTTGATGCACTATTACTTTGTATAACAGCTGCTCTGCCTGAAACCGCAAGAAACTACAGTGGGTTGTTGACACAGCTCAGTACATCATAGAAATTAGCCTCTCCTCGCCGCCTCAGAAAAGCAACCGACATAATCAAAGACTGCATGTACTTCCACTGGTGAGACAAAATAAAAGCCTGCAAACACTTACCATCAGGCTGAAGAACAGTTACAAGGCTATTGAACAGTGCCCTTGTATGATAAGGTTGACTCTTAACCTCATACTCTACCTCCTCATGGCCTTGCACCTTACTGTCTGCCTGCATGGCACCTGTAAAACTACTTGTTACAACCACTGAGGAGATGTATAGTAACCTGAAGACCCACACTCAATAATTCAGAAACAGCTACTTCCCCTCCGTGATCAGATTTCTGAATGGTCCATGGATACTACTGTTATTCCTTCTGGATGGCACAATTTATTTTTGTAATTTACAGTAATTTTATGTTTTGTAGTTTACTGCTGCTGAAAAGCAATAAATTTCACGTCATACAAGAGAGTGATGATAAACCAGATTCTAGTTATTGCTTTTTCCTTGAACGACCTCAACATATTGATATGATGAAATGATCCTTATGGATTGCATGCAAAACAATGTTATCCACTCTACCTTGGTACATCTGACAACAATAAACACATTTATTAATATAAGTAAGTTTTGTTTTAAACAAAAGTTCAATCCTTTCCTTCAGGATCCCTTAACAAAAATTAATAAGTTTTCAATTCATCAATCTTGCTTAAAGCCATAGCCTATACATGTTGTTCAAAAAAAAAGTTGTGATTGCTATTGTAGGCTTCCTGTACATGACACATGCCAGATTCACCCCATAAATCAGTAATTTCATTACTAGAACAGACATGCAAAATAATTAAGAACCATAAAACTATGTCCAATTTCTATCAAAGTTAAACAGAACAAGGTTTTGAACAGCAAACATAAGTGGAAAATACTTTTGATCCCTTAAGTCATGACCATTAGGGTGAGATCCTAAAGAATAAGCAGTTTGTAGAGCCTTTTGACATTGAGATATTTGAACTATATTATGCTGAGAAAAAAAAGGTCAAACACATTTCAATACCCAAGGACAAGATAACAATATCTGCAACAATAAATTATGATTCTTAAGTGAAGAGGATACCCAATTACACGATTATCAAACATGGGTGCATGTATTTAGTAAGTACTTTGCATTGATCTCTTACCAAGCAGATGAAAGGGAAGGTGAATTGCTGAGTGGTTGAGAAAGTTATGATGACTAAACCAATTTATTTCCGATATCTTAATTAGAATAAAGAAACACAATGAAGCAATGACTAATGGTGTACATCTTTAAGATCCAAAGGAATGTGAGGAAAGGAATAATAAGCCCCTGAATTCAAGGCTCATTTTCCAAAGTTCTTGTACACTTCAGACACCATAATGGAATGGACCCTTGAAAAGGGCATATAATAATGATAGCATACTGTTAATTGTGATGTATCATATACTATTTAGGTAGTTTGTGACCTACATTATTTTTGCCAATAATATATATGGCATGTATAGACACATCATTAAAGTCAACAGTGTTTACAATTTTGCTGCAATTAAGCCCGCTTTCAACATTTTTATGACTTGGACATTGTGCAAATTGCTTGTTAGTGGGATAACCTACTGCACAAAGAGAAAATTTAAAATGCCATTTGTTGAAAATAGATAACCGGTGTGAAGACTAAACTAGTATCTCCAAGTGTCCTTTACCTGTACTCAGGAATTGCAATTTGAAAGTTGCTTGAGGATAGGGCTGAAGCTTATTCAATTTAAGAGATTTCTTGCAGAATGCCTATGTTACATGCCCAGACCACATTTCAGGAAATCTGATCACTTGGCTGTTATTCTCCTACCTGCAAACAGGTAGAAGTTAAAGATCAAGGCTCCAGAAATTATGACAACAAAGAAGTGGTTGTGAGAGGCAGAAGAGGGCTTTAAGTCGGTAGACTGGGCCATATTCAAGGACACTTGTGGATTTGAAAGAATACACCATGGTTGTCACCGACTTTGTAAAAACGAGAGTGCCCCCACAAATTCATTCAGAGTCTTCCCCAACAAGAAGCCCTGAATGAACCATAAGATCTTCAATTGCCTAAGGGCTAACTCAAAGGGAATCAAGCCAGGTGACCAAGAAAGTTCCAAGAGGTTCAGGTACGATGTCTGGAAAGCTATCTCACAGGCAAAGTGGCAATTCTGGGCTCAACTTGAATCAACGAAGGATGCTTGACGGTTGTCCTTGATGCCTTCTATGCTTTGACCGTCAAAACATGGAGGAACTATTACAAACTCCCACAGCCCCTGATGATCCTGTGATTTCAGTCTCTGAAGCTGATGTGCCAAATCTATGAAAAACATCTGGCCCAGACAGGGTGCCTGGCTGAGTACTAAAGACCTGTGCTGATCAAATGGCTGGAGCTTTCACTGAGAACTTTAACCTCTCTCCGGCAGTCTGAGGTACAGTACCCACCTGCTTCAAGCAGGCTTCATTTAATTGGTGCCTGAGAAGAACATGGTTATTTGCCTCAACAACTATCATCTAGCAGCATTTATCTCCACAGTGATGGTTTTTTGAGAAGTTCATGATAAAACACATCATATCCTGCCTGAGAATTGAATTGAATTTATTACTTACATCTTTCACACACGAGGAGTAAAAATTGTCACGTTACGTCTCTGACTAAATGTGCAATATGTAATTTTTAATAAATAGTACGTACAACAGTCTAGTCAATATAACATTAAATATAGCTGTGTCAGCATGAGTTAAGCAATCTGATGTCCTGGTGGAAAAAGCTGTCCTGGAGCCTGTTGGTCCTGGCTTTTATGCTGTGGTACTGTTTCCCAGATGGCAGCAGCTAGAACAGTTTGTGGTTGGGGTGATTCAGGTCCCCAATGATCCTTTACACATCTGTCTTTGTAAATGTCCTGAATGGTGAGAAGATGCACTGTGCTGTCCGCACACTCTATGCAGAGTCCTACCCATAAGCAGGCAGTGATGCAGCCAGTCAGGATACTCTCAATTGTGCCCCTATAGAAAGTTCTTAGGATTTGGGGGCCCATAACAACTACTTCAACCATCTGAGGTGAAAGAGGTGCTGTTGTGCCTTTGTCCACCACACAGCCGGTATGTACAGACCACATGAGATCCTCGGTGATGTTTATGCCAAGGGACTTATAGCTGTTCGCCCTCTCAAACCCAGATCCATTGATGTCAATAGGGGCTAGCCTGTCTCCATTGCTCCTCTAGTCCACAACCAGCTCCTTTGTTTTGCAACATTAAGGGAGAAGTTTCTTTTCTTGATATCACTGTGTCAGGGTGATGACTTCTTCTTGGTAGGCTGCCTCATTATTATTTGAAATTAGGCCAAATCAGTGTAGTGGGGTCAGCAAACTTAATTAGCAGATTGGAGCTGTGGGTGGCGACAGAGTCATGAGTATACAGAGAGTAAAGGAGGGGCTTAGTACACAGCTCTGAGGGGCACTGGTGCTGAGGGTCAGAGGGAAAGAGGTGAGGGAGCCCACTCTTACCTCCTGCCAGCAATCTGACAGGAAGTCCAGGATCCAGCTACACAAGGCAGGGTGAGGGCGGAGGTCTCTGAGCTTCGTGTCATGCCTGGTGAGAATTATGGATTTCAATGCTGAACTGCAGTCCAAGAACAGCATTCTCACATAAGCATTCCTCTTCTCCAGATGTGTAAGGACGGTGTAAGAAGTGACTTGGATCTGCTCCAATTTGCCTCGCGATGCAAAAGGTTTACGGCAGATGCCATCTTACTGCCTCTTCACTCAACCCTGGAACATTTGGACAGCAAAGATATGTACATCAGAATGCTCTGTATCAACTACAGCTCAGCATTCAATACCACCATCCCCTCAAACCTAATCAATAAGCTCCAAGACCTTGGCCTCAATACCTCCTTATGCAATTGGATTCTCAATTTCCTCACTTGCAGACCCCAGTCAGCTCAGATCGGCAACATCTCATCCACAAATTCCATCAGCACAGGTGCACCATAAAACTGTGTGTGTAGCCTCCTACTCTACTCACTTTATGACAGTGTGGATCAGCACAGTTTCACTGCCAGATTCATAATTGCTGACGACACCACTGACACAAGCTGAATCACAAGTGGTGATAAATCAGCAGACAGGAGGGAGATGGAAAATCTAGCTGAGTGGCGTCACAACAAAAATTTCTAACTCTACATCAGCAAGACCAAGGAAATGATTATTGGGTTCAGGAAGAGGAAACCAGAGATCCATAAACAAGTCCTCATCAGAGGTTCAGATGTGGAGAGGGTCAGCAACTTTAAGTTCCTCAGTGTAAACATTTTGGAGGACCTGCCCTGACCCCAGCATGTAAGCGCAATTCCAAAGAAAGCACAGCAGTGCCTCTACTTCCTTATGAGTTTGCCAAGATTTGACATATCGTCTAAAACTTTGACAAACATATACGTGTGGTGAAGAGTATACAGACAGCCTGCTACTGAAACACCAATGCTCTTGAACAGAAAATCCTACAAAAAGGAGTGAATATGGCCTAGTCCATCATTGGTAAAGTCCTCCTCACCATTGGGCACATCTACATTTGTCGCAGGAAAGCAACATCCATCTTCAGGGACCCCTACCACCTAGGTCATACTCTCTTCTTGTTGCTGCCATCAGAAAGGACCAGCAGCCTCAGGACTCACACCACCAGGTCTAGGAACAGTTATTACCCCTCAACCATCAAAGGGGATAATATCACTCAACTTCACTTACTCTGTCACTGAAGTGTTCCCACAACCGAAGGACTTACATTCAAGGACTCTTCATCTCATGTTCTCAATACTTCCTACTTTTTTTTATCTATCTATTTATTTATTTAGGGTATTGGCATAGTTTGTTGTCTTGCACACTGGTTGAATGCCCAGTTAGTGTGGTCTTACATTATTATGGTTATTTCTTCATTGATTTATTGAGCATGCTTGCAAGAAAATGAATCTCAAGGTTGTAGATGGTGACATTTGTACTTTGATAATAAATTTACTTTGAACTCATGACCATATTAAAAATTAGCTTTATTTGTTACATGTACATTGAAGCATACAGTGAAATGCATTGTTTTACATCAAATCAGTAAAGATTGTGCTACGCAGCCTACAAGTGCTTCTGCTGCCAACTTAACATGCCACAACTCTGTAACTGTACATAGTTGGAATGTGGGAGGAAACTAGGGCACCCAGAAGATACCAACACAGTCATGGAGAGAACATAAAAGCTCCTTATAGACAGCAGCAGGAATTTAACCACTATGCTACCATGCTTAATGATTAGAGCAATTAAAAACAAACTTAAAGCTCTAACTTAAGACTGTAATTTTGTTAGCAAGTATTATTCTTACCCCATATCAGTTATGAAAAAATGGTATAAGTACAGATAGCTCTAAAACATTGTATGACTTTCAATAAAGCATGAAATGTATATATAAAACAGAGCACAGAAATGTTCCATTTGGTCCAAAAAGCCATTTCTTCTGCACTTGAGTTCCTTAGGAAAAGAAATTAATGTCTCAGATCTTAGAAATATTTTTGACACTTTATTTTTCTCTTTTACCTTTCTTGTTAATCTCGTATGGCTAAATCTTCATTATGTGAGTCTCCAGGCAATTATTTGTGAGGTGCAGAGCAGAAATCGTTTCTTCACTGCTAAGAACATATTCAGGCAAGAATGTGGTATTTTTGCCAAAAAAAACTAAATAATGAAATTAGAGGTGACGGCTTTGACTTGCTTCACTCAAATAGTTGCTGATTATTTTCCATCATTTATTCTGTACTTAAAAAAATTCAATTTTAAATCAGAAACAAAACTGCGAATCTTTCAATTATGAATACACAATCAGACAATAGGAAAACTCTAATATTTATGGAAGAGATTGACAATTTATGCAAGCACAGAAAACTTATGAGCATTCTCTCATCATATTTGTGCACTGCTTCTAGGGACCTCACACTTGCATGCAAGTCTGAATATACACATAATAAAGCTGTCAAAACATTCTGTGTGACTCAGAATACATTGCTGGAGGCAATAAAAATCTAGATTTCCATTAGCAGATGCTAATAGACAAAAGTTCCTCAGAAGTATTTCCTGTCAGAATGAAACATCAATAGCTTGGAATATACTCAGCTTGGCACTTCAACATTCCTTTACAACAGTATTGCTGATTGAGCAGTACTTCTGACATTACTAACTTACTTTGGCAGTCCATTGCCCGGCTCATCCAAATTAAAATTTACATCCCCTTCAAACCTACTAATTGCTTCATCTCTTATTGTCTGAAAAAACTACCCCAGCTGTTCAACAACTGTAGTAGCCTGCCTTCTACTAACTTTGTTCTTTATGTTCCACCTTTTTTCCTCCATTCATCTATAATAATTATGCCTTCAGTTATCTATGTCCCAAGAGCAGTGATTCTCCTTCTAAACTATTGGTGCTCTCTTGCTAAGGCTCTTAAAACTTGCCCTCGATCATATATTTGATCTCCGTTCCCACTTTGCTCGCTGACACAAATGAAGCATCTCACTGTATGTTTTGATGTTTCAATATATACGTGACAAATAAATTTAATCTTTAAATTTGTAGCTGATGAAATATGCAGATTCATAGTTGCTTTACTGTGATTTTAATAGCTACACTGACATTTTGCTGCTACAAAAACCAGCAACTTAAGCGGTATAGGAGTAATGATTATAATATTCATCAGCACAACTTTTGGAACATTGTAAGGCAAATTAGTACAGATGTTGAAAAGTATTGCAATCTCATTGTTTAGAGACAAAGAATACAAAAATAAAGAAATACTGGTAAATCAATACTTGGGTCTTAGGGTGGAGTAACATGTCCAATTCTGAGTACCACACTTCAGAGAAAATTTATTGAAATGGGTAAGGGTGTGATAGGTATTCGTTTAATGGTTTATGTTTCCAAACGCAGCATCTGCTGCTTGTAAGATGAAACAGCTGTAAGTAAAATTCCAACTAACAGTTTGTTTACCTTCTGATCATAAATTGCAGTCAGCCCTCTATTCTTAAAATGGAAATGGAAAGCAATAGTCAGTTTGAAATTTTAAAAACTTTCTATAGAACAAGTTTGCAAACAAGCTCTGTATTTTGAAGATGCTCTGTGAGGAGTAGATATCAGTCACTACACCTGGTTTACAGCTTGAGATGTAGTACAAGACAATGGGTTGTTTAATTCAGGTCGTTTCAAACAGACAAGCTGACTCTTAAATTGCTTGGTTCAAGGTAGCTCATAGAATAGACTGATAATATAATTTAGCATACCAATAACTAGTGTACTTTAGATATAAAGGTTTATGTACTCAAAGATGAGCTTTTACAGCATTAATGGTAGCCTGCTGAGGTCTTTGTCTCCGAAAATACTTCTAGACCATTTGTGCTAAAAGGATATCTGAGGAAATATCATATGCTTATGAAGTCATCCAAGTGGGAGAAGATGGGTATAAATGTAGGGAAAAGTTCAGGCTTGTTATGAATAGGGTAAGAAACATCAAGAAACATGAAAGAAACATGGGGTGAATCCATTCTTCCAGCTTCCATTTCTGTGATAGATGACTTCCTCACTTGTAGCTTGTTGGTAAGTATTTTTAGTTTATAGTAATGGTACCTGTGTTTTGGAAATCCTTTGTATTTTAGAAAAGCTTTATGTTTAGGACATGCTTTGTTCTTAGTCTTTTGTGCTTTACGGCTTGTATTTTAGAAACTGATTTGGAAATGTTTAAGATAGAAATCCACTGAGTCTTAAATGTGTTTTAAGAGTGTTGTTTGGATTTAAACAGGTATCAATGAAAATAAATGAATGGTGTTATAAACTACTTCGTTAGCTGGAAGTATCTTCTTGGTAGGAAGAGGGGACTCACAACTTAAATTGTGGTTATTGGGAGCTAAATTCACCAAGGAAAATAAACAGAGTAAACTAGTCTTTGAAGATTGGGTAGTGACAATATATTCTCCCTTTAGTGAGAGTAATTATGGCTATTTATATCTGAAAGGGTTTAAGGTCTTTGAGTTTATAACCTTGCAGTCAGCAAACCCAATACAATCACAAAGATACAGGGATTTTTATAGTCATTGCAGAGATGAGAAAGCTTTGTTGCTCTTAAAACAGAGGAGGTTATGCAGCTTAAGAGTTGCTCAAAAATATGAGGGATTTCTTTGATGGACGGGTTTGGTTCAGGTGAACTGCAAATTGAAAGCATAGGTAGGTAAAAAGGTATCAAATTTAAAAAGTCATAATAAGTTGGACAAAAGGGTGATACAAACATAAACATTGGTAACTTACAAAAGGGGAATGAATGTATATTCAAGGCAAAAAACTTGCAGGTTCTGGGAAAGTGCACAATAATTAATCAGTTAGATACCCTATTTTTAAAATAATTGCTTCAGGTATAAAAGGTTACACACAGCATGTATCCATAATGCCATGGGTGTCCATTTTGCAAGACACACAGCATTATGGAAAATGACACGAGAGGGGAAGAGGGGTAGGAATATTGGTATTCCATAAGGTAGAGTAACAGGAGCCTCCAACTCTGAAGCAAAAGCAGCAAATGCTGGAGCCTCCACCAAAAGTGGAACTTCTCAGTGGCCCAACTTTCTAATCTCCATTCCTGTTCCAATATGTCAGTCTATAGCCTCCTTTTGTGCCACAATGAGACCACCCTCAAGGTGGAAGAGCAACACCTTGTATTCTGTCTGGGTAACCTCCAACCTGATGGCATGAAACCGGATTTTTCCTTTCAGTTCAAAAAAAAAATTACCCCTCCCCTCGTAATCTATTCGCACTCTCGCCTCTTACCTCTTCTCACCTGCCCATCAACTCCGCTAGTGCCAGTCCTCCTTCCCTTTCTCCTATGGTCCACTCCCCTCTCCTATCAGATTAGTTCATCTCCACCCCTTTACCATTCCCACACACCTGGCTTCACCCATTACCTTCTAGGTATCCTTCATCCCCTCTCTCCTTTCTTTTCAGAAGGAAAAGGGTCTTGAATTGAATTGACTTTATTACTTATGTCATACACGAGTAAAAATCTTTACGTTATATCTCTGTTCAAATGTGCGAAGTGCAATTATAGTAATTTATAATAAGTATTATGTACAACAAGATAGTCAATATAACAGAAATACAGTTGTGTCAGCATTAGTTAAGCAATCTGATGGCCTGGTGGAAGAAGCTGTCCCGGAGCCTGTTGGTACTGGCTTTTATGCTGCAGTACCGATTCCAGATGGTAGCAGCTGGAATAATTTATGATTAGGGTGACTCAGGTCCCCAAAGATCTTTCGGGCCCTTTTTATACACCTGTCTTTGTAAGCGTCTTGAATAGTGGGAAGTTCACATCTAGATGCGCTGGGCTGTCCGCACTGCAGTCTGCAGAGTCCTCCGATTAAGGGAAGTACATATCAGGCAGTGGTGCAGCCAGTCAGGATGCTCTCAATTGTTCTCCTGTAGAAAGTTCTTAGAATTTGGGGGCCATACCAAACCTTCTTCAACTGTCTGAGGTGAAAGAGGCGCTGTTGTGTTTTTCTCACCACACAGCCGGTATGTACAGACCACTTGAGATCCTCACTGATGCTTATGCTGAGGAACTTAAAACTGTTCACCCTCTCAACCCCGGATCCATTCCTCCTGTAGTCCACAACCAGATCCTTTGTTTTATGCTTTTTTTAGTGTAGACTAATACCACCTACCTCTTTATGGACACATTGGATACCAAGACGAAAAAAATGGTCATTTTGGCAAAATGGCACCAGTGAACCATGGCAACATTCCATGGGTTACACACGATACTTCTAAATATACCCCTTTTGAATTACGCTCAGTACAATCTGCAGCATACAACTTCCTTTTAAGCAATGTACTTTTAAACTGATTTAATGAACTACAGATTACACGATCTTCTCAAGGACTCGACAGACTTAACTCTCAGGCAGGAGGTATAGCACCTTTAAGTGGACTAAAGCTCATCACCATTACTGAATGTGATGCAAGAAGGGGAAGACTCCAAGCCAGGCTGAAACACAGAGGAATCAGACCCCCTTACCCAGAATCTTGTTAGCAAACGTGGCATCGTTGGAGAACAATGTCAAGGACCTGAGGGGAAGCTTGCTGTATTGGAGGGAAATAAGTGATTGTCGTGTTCAATGTTTAACCGAGACATGGCTTACACCCAGCATGCCAGATACTGTGATCAGACCCAAAGGCTTCTTGATTCCCAGAATGTACTGAACTGCTGATTTGGAAGTGCGTGTTTCATGGTAAACTCGTGGTGGTGCTCAGATGTGGCAGTTTTGTCAAACTCATGTTTCCCACAACCCTGAACACACAACGATGAAATGCTGTCTGTTCTATTTACCTGGGGAGTTTGCATCCATGATCCTCACTGGAGTTTACATACTACCATTGGCTGACTATAATAAAGCGCTTCAGATACTGTATGATGCCATTTCCAAACAAGAAACAGTCCAACCTGATGCAATTCACATCACCATCAGGTACTTCATCCAGGCTTGTGTGAAGAAATCCCTGCCCACTTACCATCAGCATATAACATGTAGCACCTGAGGTCCCAACACACAAGACATTACACGAAGATTTGGAATGCCAACCATTCTATACCCAGAATGCATTTTGGTAAAAATGATCACTTGGCTGTCCTTCTACCTGCATACAGACAGAAGCTAAAGAGCAAGACTCCAGAAACAAGGACAACAAAGAGATGGTTGCAGGAGGGAGAGGAACTGCTCTGAATTATTTCCAGTTCATGAACTGAGCCATATTCAAGGACTCATCTGTGGATCTGAATGGTTATCACAGACCATAAAAACAGTTGTAGACAACAGTATCCTCAAAAAATCATTCAGTTTTCCCCAACCAGAAGCCGTGGATGAACCATGAGATCTGCACTGTGCTTAAGGTCAGATAAGAGGCATTCAAGTCTGGTGACAAAGTAAGTTACAAAATGTCTAGGTACAATCTTGAGAAAGCCATTACATGGGCGCAGTGACAACTGCCAACTCAACGTGAGTCAACAAAGGGTGCTCAACTGTTGTGGCAGGGCTTGAATGTTATCACCTCTTATAAAGTAAGATCAAACAACATAGACAACAACAGGGCTTCACTTCCAGATGCGCTCAATGCTCGCTTTAACCATCAAAATATGAAGGAACCATCACAATCTCCCACAGCACCCAAAGATCCTGTGATTTCAGTCCCTGAGGATGATGTGCAAGCAGCCTTTATGGGAGTGAACCCATAAAAAGCATCCAGCCCAGATGAGCTAGCTGGCCAAGTAGTAAAGACCTGTGCTGATCAACTGGCTGGAGTGTTCACTGAGATCTTCAACCTCTCTGCTTCAAGCAGGCTTCAATAATACTGGTGCCCAAGAAGAACATGGTAACCTGCCTCAATGGCTGTTCTCCAAAAGCACTTACATTCACAGTGATGAAGTCCAGTGTTTTGAGACGTTGGTGATGAAACATATCAATTCCTGCTTGAGAACTGAATTGGGTCTGCTCCTTGCCTACTGGCACAACAGGTCCACAGCAGATGCTGTTGCATTGGCTCTTCATTCAACCCTGGAACATCTCAACAGCAAAGATGCATACATCAGGATGCTCTTTACTGACTACAGCTCAGCATTCAATACCATATTCTCTCAAAACTAATCAATAAGCTTCAAGACCTTGGCCTCAATACCTCCTTGCACAATTGGATTTTCGATTTCCTCACCTGCAGACACTAGCCAGTTTGAATTGGCAACATCTTCTCCACAATCACCATCAGCACAGGTGCACCAAAAAGCTGTATACTTAGCCCCCTGTTCTACTCACTTTACAATTACGACTGTGTGGTTAAGCACAGGTCCAATGCCATATTCAACTTTGCTGATGACACCACTGCCATTGGACAAATCAAAGATGGTCAGGAATCAGTATATAGGGGGGAGGTAGAAAATCCAGTTAAGCAGTGTCACGACTTGCACCATACATTGGGGTGCTCTCTTCTGTTAACAGTTGTTGTATGTGCAGTCTCTCCCATCTCAGCCACTAAAGCTTGTATCCCCTCCAGATTAGTCATAAGTCTCTTGGTGGCCTCCTTCACTGGTCCCCTTCTTGCACTGTCACTCAGCTTTTGAGGGCGGCTTGCTTTAACAGTTTTACAGCTGTGCCATATTATTTCCATTTCTTGATGATTGACTTAATTGTACTCTCCAGGGATATTCAGTGACTTAGAAATTTTCTTGACAATCTCCTGACTTGTGCTTTTCAATAACCTTTTTTGTGGAGTTGCTTGGAGTGTTATTTTGTCTTCATGGTGTAGTTTTCGCCAGGATACCGACTCACCAGTAGTTGGACTAGACACGGGTACATCTTTACCACAATCAAATGAAACACTGATGATCTCTATTTAACTAGTGTGACTTCTAAAACCAATTGGCTGCATCAATGATGATTTGATGTATCATATTAAAGGGAGTGAGTACTTCTGCAATCAATTATTTTGTGTTTTAAATTTGTAATTAATTTAGATCACTTTGTAGAGACCTGTTTTCACTTTGACATGAATCTTTTTCTGTTGATCAGTGTCAGAAAAGCCAAATTAAACCTACTGTGATTCAATGCTGTAAAACAATAAAACATGAAAACTCTCAGAGGGAGGGGTGAATACTTTTATGGGCATTGTATATGCACATTGATAATAAACTTAATTTAAACTTTTATTAGCAAGGAGAGTATTACACCAATACAAGAACTCAATCAGTTAAATTATCACCTTCCAAAATATACCAATGGATTATGATCAAGAGAAAAATCCTCAATCTGTAGCATTCTGATCTATTGCTATACCACACTGTCCCCTAGCTAAAATCAACTAGCTGAACACCAAAAACTCCTACGTTAGGCACTTCCAGCAGTCAATAAAAATCCATCCATGGAAAGGTATAATAAAATGACTGTACACAGTAACTCCCCAAATTATAGCCTTTATAACATGTTTTCACAAATTATTTGTCTTAAGTGCTGATATTAACAGACAAGATGACTCTTACTGTCACTGATAAAAGTGTGCATTAAAATATAGTGTAACCTCAGCCATTCAGCAAGGGGAATGGGTAATGCCACTGGATAAATATGCTAACTACATGACAATTGCTAAACACATTACTGTATATCACACACATTACTCTATGCACAAACCATTAAATAAATTCCCAAAATTTATTTTATTATTCTAAATTCAGGGACAACTCCAAACTTTGCGTTTAATTTTAGACCATAAGATATAGGAGTAGAATTGGGCCATGAGGCTTATCGAATCAGCTCGGCCATTTCATCATGGCTGAACCATTTTTTTTCTGTC
Organism: Hypanus sabinus; assembly: GCF_030144855.1. Classification (NCBI taxonomy): domain Eukaryota; kingdom Metazoa; phylum Chordata; class Chondrichthyes; order Myliobatiformes; family Dasyatidae; genus Hypanus; species Hypanus sabinus. Next base: position 28,766,866 of record NC_082709.1, on the reverse strand, counting down.
AGGCCCAATCTCTTGCCTTCCCCCCACATCCGTTCCTGACCTGACCACTCAAGAATACATCAAAGTCTGCCTTAAATATATGTACAGACTTGGCCTCCACAGCTGCCTGTGGCAACAAATTCCATTGATACACTACTCTCAGGTTAAAGAAATTTCTCCTCATCTCTGTTCTAAAAGGACACCCCTCTATTCTGAGGCTGTGTCCTCTGGTCATAGACATTCACAGCATAGGAAACATCCTCTCCACATCCACTCTATCAAGGCCTTCCACCATTCGATAGGTCTCAATTAGGTCACCCCTCATTATACTGAATTCCAGTGAATACAGGCCCAGAGCCATCAAACACGCTTTCTATGACAAACCGTTGAATCCTGGAATCATTTCTGTAAACCTCCTTTGAACCCTCTCCAATTTCAGTGCATCCTTTCTAAGGGGCCCAAAACTGCTCACAATACTCTAAGTGACTTATCGACATAAATTATTGAGGAACTGATGTTTAATTCTTTCATGAGTAAATTCTGATTTTCACCATTTCAAAATCAGAATCAGAATCAGGTTTATTATCACCAGCATGTGTCATGAAAGATTTTCTTGCTAGGGAGAAAGTGCACTGAAGTTTCACCCAGATTATTCTTGTGTGGCAACGCTGATACATTGACAGAGACTGGGACAATCAACCCTGTATACACTGAAAGAATGAGAGCAGGCCTCACTGAAACTTATAAAATCAGATGGATCTGGACAGTTAGACACAGTTAGGGAAGTACAAAGGCACAATTCACAACAGAGGCAAGGGTAAATTTCCAAAGAATTCTCTAGCACAGAACACAGTCCAGTGAAATCATCAGATATATTGAAGGTGCAGTTAAATATGGTGCTAGCAGCCAATGCCAAACGACCTGGACAAACAGCCACTTGGAGAGAACAGGGTGTTAATTTGAATGGTCAACCATGATTATATTCAACGGAAGGAGCAGGATCAAAATCAGGTTTATTATCACTGGCATGTGTCATGAAATTTGTTAACTTAGCAGCAGCAGTTCAATGCAATACATAATCTAGAAGAAAAAAAACAAAATAATAACAATATTAATAAGTAAATCAATTACAGTATATATATTGAATAGATTAAAACGTGCAAAATAACAGAAATAATATATTTAAAAAGTGAGGTCGTGTTCACAGTTTCAATGTCCATTTAGGAATCAGATGGCAGAGGGGAAGAAGCTGTTCCTGAATCACTGAGTGTGCGCCTTCAGACTTCTGTACCTCCTTCATGATGGTAACAGTGAGAAAAGGGCATGTCCTGGGTGCTGGAGGTCCTTAATAATGGATGCTGCCTTTCTGAGACACCGCTCCTTGAAGATGTACTGGGTACTTTGTAGGCTAGTGCCCAAGATGGAGCCGACTAGATTTATGACCCACTGCAGCTTCTTTCAGTCCTGCAGCCTCCCCCCCCCCCCCCCACTTACCAGACAGTGATGCAGCTGTCAGAATGCTCTCCACGGTACATCTCAACAGTGTACATTTCCATCTTTGGTTTCAATATTAGAACAAGACACCTGCATATTGTACTCTTACCCAACATAATCAACAGATGAGTGAAATACAGTACATTTTAAGAAACTCAAGTAGAACCAACCATTAAAAATAAACACAATGGACTGAAGGTGAGTAGCTGTACTATAGGTTGATGGGAGACAATGCAGGAATAAACTTGCATCAGAACCTGGGTTCAGGTGCAGGTACAACCGCTAGAAAGCTATCTCACGTGCAAAGTGACAATTCCAGACCAAACCTGAAACACTGAAGGATGCTCATCAGCTGTGGCAAAGCTTGAATGCTCTCATTTCCTATAAAGTGAAGTAAGTGACAATAGGGATTTGCTTCTAGATAAATTCAATGCCTTCTGTGCTCACTTTGACCGTCAAAACATGGAGAAACCTTCACAGCTACCAACAGCTTGCAATGACCTTGTGATTTCAGCCTCTGAGGCCACATGAGGGTGAACCCACAGAAAGCATCCTGCCCATACAGGATACTTATCCTAGTATTGTGCTGATCAACTGGCTGCAGTGTTCACTGATATCTTCAGCCTCTTGCTTCAGCAGTCTGAGATGCTTCAAGCAGGCTTTAATTATACCAGTGCTTCAGAACATGGTAACCTGGCTCAATGACTATCTCCCAATAGCACTTACATCCACTATGATAAAGTGCTTTGAGAAGTTAGTCATGCAACACATCAACTCTTGCCTAAGGAGGAATTTGCCTTCTGTCTTAACAGGTCAGAGCAGATACTATTTCATTGGCTCTTCACTCAATCCTGGAACAACTGGGCAGTGAAGATGCATCCATCAGGATGCTCTTCATTGACTACAGTTGGCACTGTACTATCGTCCTCTCAAAACTAATCTATAAGCTACAAGACCTGGGCCTCAATGCCTCCTTGTTCAAATGGATCCTCGATTTCCTCATTTGCAGATCCCAGTCAGTTCAGATTGGCAACAAAATCTCCTCCACAATCACCATCAGAAAAGGTGCACCACAAGGCTGTGTGTGTAGTCCCCTGCTCTACTCATTTTATACTCATGAGTGCGAGGCTAAGCACAGCTCGAATGACATATTCCAGTTTTCTCACAACACCACTGTTGTTGGCTAAATCAAGAGATGGTGACAAATCAGCACTACGGAAGGAGACCAAAAATCTAACTGAATGGTGTCACAACAACCTCTCAATGTCAGCAGAACCTAATATTGACTACAGGACAAGCAAACCAGAGATCCATAAGCCAGTCCTCATCAGTGGTCAGCAACCTTAAATTCTTTGGTGTTATCAATTCAGAGGGTTTATCCTGGGCCAGCAAGCAAGTGCCTTTACAAAGAAGGCACGGCACCTCTACTTTCTTAGAAGTTAGTGTAGATTCAGCATATCATCTAAAACTTTGATAACTACTGTAGCTGTGTGGTGGAGAGTATATAGACTGGTTGTATCACGGTCTAGTATAGAATCATCAATGCCCTTGAATGGAAAAGCCTTCAAAAAGTAGTGAATTCAGCCCAATCCATAATGGGTAAAGCCATCACCACCAATGAGCACATCTACATGAAGTGCTGCAAGCAGGAAAGCAGCATTCACCACCTGGGGCATGCTCTCTTCTCGCTGCTGCCATCAGGAAGGTGGTACAGGGGCCTCAGGATCCACACTACCAGGTTCAGGAACAATTATTACCCTTTAGCTATCAGGTTTTTGAACCAGATGGGATAACTACTCAGCCCAATATTGAACTGTTCCAACAACCTAGGGGCTCACTTTCAAGGACTCTTCATCTCATGTTCTTGATATTTATTGCTTATTATATATTTTTTCTTTTTGTATTTGCACAGTTTGTTGTCTTTTGAACAATGCACAAAACAAGACTGACAAACAACCAATTTTTCATTGATTAATTTATTATTTTAATATATCTGCACATTGGTTATTTGTCTTTGTGTGTAGTTTTTCATCGATTCTACTGTATTTCTTTGTATTTACCGTGAATGCCTGCAAGAAAACTAATTTCATGCTGTATATGGTGATATATATGTACGGTAATTTTTAAAAATTACTTTGAACTTTGGCCTTCAAATTCACATTTGTTTTTGTAAAACATCTGTGAGATTGCTTAATATTGTTAAAAATACAATAGCACAACATACGGGGCCCTAAATAATTTTCAAAAAACAAAATATCTTTGGTCTAATATTGTCAGCTACTCTTTTAGGGCCATTTCTATAATTTAGTATTTCCTTGTGAAGTGGGTAGGCATCTGATTTACTTTCAGATCTCTTTATTTGCTAGTCAGTAATCAAGTGCTCTAGAGATACATGTACGGTTAGAATGATTTCATCCTCCAATTTTTTCTTCTTGTTTTGAACAATGGCTGTTGTTGGATAAAATGTGCATCCCGGTAAATTTCTATTTTTCCATTCTTTGATTTAGATAAATTGTATTTATTAGAACTAAATCCTAAAATTACCAGTTAAGCTTTCACACAAACGTATGTAAATTATATTGTGTTTCATACCTTGGAAAGAAAAAGATAAGGAATAGTGCTTTACCCAAATGCATGAAACCTGCTGTTAAGGCCAGTTCATATACAGTTCACACTAACAGCAGGCTCCGTCATGGTTCTTTTGAATAGATTCATTCTTCATTGCCTTTGCAGGCAGCCTTAGGGTAATAGATGAGGTGAAATGTATGAACAAAAGCCTCATCTGCATCCATACGATAAGTGTTTCACAAAAGAATTGCAGGTCTCTTTGAACATAGTGATCTCTGAGCTTTTATTCATATCTGTTCAGGCACAAAGGAAACCTCAATAAAGACCAAGAGCATCACATAGACATCACTAAGATCCAAATGCCAGTCTTAGGAATTCTGAACGAATCAACCACACATCTTCTCTCTGATTTAGAGCAGTAAGGATAGCAATCAGCTGTGAACTCTGCTAATAAAACAAGTACAGGAGGTGTACATAAGAGTTTATGGTCAGCCATTTAAACAAATTGTTAACAGTAGAACAATCTATTGTAAAATGCTACAAAATGTACAAGTCACATCAGTACAGTACACACAAATATCAGAAAGAAAACTCCCAAACAGCTGTAACCTTTATAGTCATGTATTCCTGTACAAGGCTGAAAATAAAGACTGTGTTAAAAGGGAAATAAAACCGATGACAGAACAGTGCTTTTTACAGGCTACAGGATTAGATATGTTGCCATGGCATTACACAAAACAATCCCTCCAGGAATTTAAGTCAGCTTTAGACTTACCAGATGGGGACATGTACTCTGCATTCGCCCTACAAATCACCTGGACCGGCAGGTTGCACATGCGTAGAAATGCCTGAAATGCATTTATAAAAGAGATTTTAACAATTTTTTAAAAATCAGACTATAAAATAGACAAAGAAAAACAGCCAACTTACTTATGGCTATCAGAGGTAGGATTTAAACAACTAAAAAAGATCCAGTTATCATAAGATTTGTCCCTTGTTCACCATATCAATATAAATAACTCTATAAAATACCTAATTTATGAGCGTCAAGTTCATTGTGCACCAGTATTTTTATGACATGAATGGATTAACTATAAATTTACAAATAATAATTAAAAAGAGCAGATTAATGAATAGTCCTTTGACAGCTCTGAAATAAAACCTTTGTGTTTTCAATGATGTTATTTTTACAATTAATGTACAATAAAAATAGAACCACATATTTCATTAGGTTATCAATTGCTGATTTTACTCAAAACATTGCCTTGTATTCAATTAGTTTTATAATCAGAGGTTATATTTTCCATTAAAGCTACGGAGAATTCCACTTAATTGCTGGGACTATAAACAGTGCATCCTAATATAGTTCTTCATAATACAATCCTAAATAATCTCAGGTTTGAAAAAAGGAAAATCTGACTGTAAAAGTAACAAAATTTATAGGCTTGACATACAGATTTATCATTATTTTGTTTGGCATGCACGTTGTGTGTGCTCCCCAAAGGCTCACAGGAGCATAATGTTAGAGACAAACAATTTGTTGGCACTTTGCTTCAGCATGAATGCTGCCAACCTTGAACCGTGTCTCAATTTTTCCACCAACCAGTCTATGAAATCAAACTGTATTCAAGACTACTTGCCTGAGGTAAACTTATAAAATTATGTCACCAGGTTGCTTGCCACGGGTATGAGGAGCACTGTTTGAGCATTGGTGTATTTATGCTGCCAGCCAGCCAGCTGACTGCATTGGCCCTGTGTGGCACACTTGAGGATGGGAAAATGTGCTAAACTGCCAACAAGGAATTCTCAGGATATTTATATTATTACAAGATAAATGCATTGTCAATTTGCTGTCTCCAAGGACTAGAACACATTTTTTTCTTCTGCAATACAGTAAATGAAACTCCTCTGTATTAGTTCACATACTTGCAAGAAAAAAAATACAAAATGGGCTATACGACTTTTCTTATATTTGTACCTGGAATATTTGCTTGCTGGCAGGTCAAGTTTTTTAAACAAGGAAGTAATGGAATGTTCAACATCAGCACTTAGGCTGTGATAATTAGCTTGAAGAATCTACTGTAAACAAAGCAGATGCTTCATGACAAACAGCAAAATAGTGGGATGGGCAGAAAAAAGACATTTTGTAAAGGTATAAGGCAGTATAACTCACTGATACTTGGAAATTCCTGAGCACTGACTTCTTTTTTCACCGAATGTTATCCAGTTTGCTGAGTACTCTCAGTTTTTACTTTCCTTGTTATTATCTGACCAGAAACTGAGAATTTTATGCTCAATTTAACAAAACTTGTTCTAACTTCTTGATCACAATTTTTGTTATTACCTTTGATAAATAGATGGATGGGGTATAGCTGGCAGAATGATTACTCTTCGTGAGAGGTCCTATCATTTACAGCAACAAAATTACAATAATGATGTTTGACCCTGGGGCAGTTCTATATTTCTCAATGCTGGACATACAAGCATCGGCTTTTCCCAAGGATTGAACCCTTCATAGAAAAGAAACCCCTGAAGTATGGGCAACATGAATTTGATAGGACCTTGTGACATTTTATTTTGTGTCCCATCCACAACAAGCCATCTGAAACTTCTGCTGGCTATCAGACAGAAATGTCTGCAAAGACCCTAGGGAGGATGGGAAGTGAGAAACCACCCTGAGCAGAGAGCACCTAGCATCAGATCAGGAAGAATCAAAGTGAGGCAGATCACATGAATTAGCTCAGCAGAGTGCAGTAGGGAACCACACCTTCTTTGGTCACTGACACCCAAACTCGATAAAGTGATTATGAGTGAATCTCAACAGGTCCTGCTGCCCATTAGTTGCAGGGCTAAAAAGGGCTTTACCTTCAAAACTATCAAGTGAAAATAGCAGTTAAAACCTGAAGCATGCAGTCTTGTTTAATAAGTAAGACTGGTTACTGGTGTAAGAAGTTGAGAATGGAGCCACGAAATGTAAAGATGAACACAAAAATCAAAGTAAAAAAGGGCTTAATTTGAACAACAGAAAGATAATTTCCCAGACAATGCTTACCCACTATTAGTGGTAAGTAAATGAACATGGTTTGCCAATCTCCAGTGAACCTATTTCTATAAACTCAGTTAAACACATAGTAATTAATCTCACATTATCAGCCATTCTAAAATAGTCATTCATATAATGCCATTTCTTGTTTATTACTAGACTCCACAATATTTTCTGAGAAAAAAATGCATTGATATTAACAAACTCACATTTACTTCAAATACAAGACACGTAATTTTTAAATGTCCAATACAAAATTCACAAAAGTGCCTCTTAAATCAAGTATGTTATCAAGATCCTTGCTTGAGGCACACCAAATATGTCTGTCAGTTCAACTTTGCCAATAACAGAATCAGGTTTATTAACATTGCCTTATATGATATGAAATTTGTAGTTTTGTGGCGGCAGTATACTGCAAAGACATAAAACCACTATAAATTGCAAAATAAAGAGTGCAAATATATATTTATTCTCATTAGCTCAATTGTGTAGAGATGCTCAAAAATAGTTAGAACAAACATCAAATCAGGAACTCTCACTTTATAGTAACTACACCACTCATGAAACTTGGCAAAAGTGAATGAACCACCAATCAGTCAATGCCAGAAAGAAATTTTCTCTCCCCCTCCCCCCCCCCACCCCGCCACCAAGTGCTCAGGGTGATTACCTTACTTCTTTACAACTACTTCTCTATTCACACACTTTAAAAATTCTTCCTTCTGAATGGAGTCTTGGGCTTGAAAACTGTTGAACTGTATACCCTAGATGGAGAAACTGCACCTAGCAGGATGCTCCTAAAATTCACTTAGTCCATTTTTCACACCTCTAATCTGGGTTTATACTTCTACTGAGTTAGTCATTGAATACCAAGGAGTGCCACAATCCAAGTCATTTTGATGTCAGACAAAAACAATTCTAGCTATAATAAAAACCTAATTTACTGCTTTTCTCAAATCAACAGAAATTTTGTGGAGCACATGACCACATATTGCAGCTTATTAATACTGAATTGTGTGAAGATAACCTTGTCTTTATGTCGCCACTGTAGTATCAAACAGTAAATAGAAATGGTGATTGTGTGAAATCAGTGTAACCAAACTTAATAAATGACAAATCATTGGAGTTTAATTGAAGCTAATTGTTGTCAGAAGACAAATTTATAACTACCCAAAGTTAAAAAAATTTCAATTTTAGAATTTCAGACCACATTCTCTAAAATTCACTTCCTTTTCCCTGTATTAGTTATTGATGCAGCTACCTCTCCTGCAATTAGTGAAGTCTTGCATTAAACATCAAAAGCAAAACAAATCTTGCATCTAATTCATACAAAGTCCAACAGGCAAAAATGTGCATGTGATCCAATATATTACATACATAGCCCTCTCTATTAGAACAAAGCATATCACTGAACTATTCAAAAAGTACTAGATGTACAAGTTTATCTGTAAAAAAAAGTTTAACAACTCCAACATTTCAGTTTTCCTGAAAATTCCACTGCTTAATTTTTAAAAAGATATAACCTTGATGGAAAAATTGAGAAACTGAATAACAGCAGAATGATTTCAACAGCTTGGCTGTTCTCGAAAAACGCTGGATATACATTCTGATCCTTTTCCACAACCAACAAGGCTTTTACTGAATCTTGTCCAATGCAACAATATAGTTATTAATGCTCTGCTAATTTGCCCACCTGCAAATGTGTCTTATTGTCATGTAGCAAAGCCTGGCCTCCAGTCACCTTGGCCAGTGCCTCAAGACCTCACTCCATTAGGTCAAAGCATTAGATGGTATGCCATGACATTCCACATTTTCCAAAAAATCATACAGAACCAATTTCCACTTACAATATGAAGTTCAGAGCCTAGAGTATCAAGATTATCAAAGATAGCCCAAAGAAACAGACCTGCATGGCACTCCTTTACCACACTCACAGCTCAAGTTATTTTTACAGTGATCTCACAGACACATGATGGCAACCTCAAAGTGGTAGGTACACTTGCTCAGCTAAAAAGAAAAAGTCTAGCATCTCAGCAGCTGCCCTGATGGGATATGTGAACATCTCACAACCCTCCAACTCATTCTGACATAGAACCATCAGACTACAGTAATCACACAAGTCCCAACACTGTGGCCTGGAGGGATTATGTTTCAATCTTAAATAAAACCCTCACCTGTATCTCAGGAGACAAACTGAGAAACTAATTAACCATAAATGCAAGGTATTAATGTTACATCAATCTTAGAGGGAAATTTCATCACACCACAAGGGAAAACAAACAGTTCTGGAGACATCTTCAGGCTGAAGTCCAACAGAAAAGCCATGATCCAAAGAACATCAAATGAGCGGTATAAGCACAGCAAGTCAAGCTACTCTGCACGAACCATGACCTGCACAAATGATTCAGCAATGGACCAAATACCTAAGGGTCTACACTCATGAGAACCAAGAACAGAGGTTAGCTATTCAAGGATAGAGAAGCCATCAGTACCTGCTGGAGGGAACACATCATTAAATCTGTGCTTGAAATGAGCATTCTTTATTCCACAGCAGATAATTCAAACCAACCTTGTAACCAGCCCTGACCAACAAATCACCCAAAAGGTCATATGCCTACTTTACAACAAACTCTCAGGAGCAAGTTATATTTCTGATGAACTTCTAAATCTTACATGCACAAATACACAACTTCAACTCCCATATCTGGGAAGAGTAGGATACAGAGATGCTGTAATTGCAACAATCAAAGGAACAACTAATTAGCTTATCAGGGTGTCTGGTAAGGCATAATAATGAACTACTTCTTGGAGATGCTCGAGGGAAGGATATAGCAATCATATAAATGCCATATTAGCTGGAAGCAGCATGAACATGAGAAAATTACTAAGATTTTCACCTCTTAATGCATGCAAACCTAGCTTTGAGGTCATTTGTGCAAAGGACAACCACAGGCAATGCAATCAAGCAACACTAATAGCTCTTTTGCACCAGATTTAAAAGTATGATACATGGAAGGTTATGTCTTGAGTGGCAATGCATCCCAATCTAAAATAATTTACACGTGACAACTTCTCAATGATTTCAATCGGGTTCTATTTCCCACCTGCACCCCAAAGTTGATTTAAATCATTAAAGCCCAAGTGAAATTACACTGAAAAATTGCAACTTATTCCTTGATGGAATAATTTTGTTCTTGAATGAAAGATTTATGCAGCAATACTATTGATCTTGATGTGGCTTACGGTTTAGGGTTTGCACTGAATGGATGCGACTGCAACACAAGGAAGAAAAGGAAAACCACTAAACTACTGGATTGTTATCAGGTTAACTAATAACATTTAGGGAAGAAAACCTTACCTTCTCCATCATATATGTGACTCAAGTGTCACGACAATGTATTTGACTCTTCACAGTCTAGTAAGGCACAATTTTCACAAAACAGCAATGATTAAAGCAGGCAGCTTCACATGGAATTAGAAATGAATAATAAATGTTGACTAGTTTTGCCAGTTAATCCCAGATTCTAGTAAAAAACCTAGTAAATACTCCAGAAATAAATTCAGAAATTAGTAAATAACCTTAACTAATAATTTGCTAGAAAATGTGTGACTTAATTTCTGTATGCCTGGAAATGAAACTTGAAAGGAACACGCTTATGTGCAATAAATTTAGCAAACTATTTGCTGCTAATGTCCACTAATTTGAAAGCTCAAGTGTCAACAATTTGACAACACAGTAATAGTTTAAATGAGTTTCTGTTGCTACCTGTGCCGTTGACAAAATCTAACCAACAACTCCATTTGAAGAAAGTAAAGGGAATAGAAGAGGATAGAAGGTCATTAGCCTGGAATGTTCAGAGTGGTTCTGAACAAGGCTCTGCAAGGCCACAAGCAGTGCAGTAGAATGAAACAAAACAAGCAAAGAAAATTTAGAAGAAACTCAAAGCAAATTCAAATGAGGTCAATTTCATAGTGTGTGTGAGTGTGAATGAGTGAGTGAGAGTGTACACACACACACACACACACTCACAATCATCCCCTCAGTACTAATAAACAAGCTTCAAATCCAAGACCTCTGTCCTTCCTTCTGCAACTGGATTTCCTCATCTGGAGACTACAATTAGTGCAGATCACAAATAACATCTCCTCCTTGGTGACAATCAACACAGTCACACTTCAAGGGCACATGCCCACTGCTCTACACTCTATAAACTCATGAAGGTGTGGCTCAGCACAGCTCACACACCATCTATAAATTCAGCGATGACACCACTGTTGTTGGGAGAATTTCAGATGGTGACAAGGGGGCATATAGGAGCAAGATACATTGGCTGGTTGAGTGGTGTTGCAACAACCTTGCTCACAATATCACCAAAATAGAGAAAGTGATTGCAGACTTCAGGAAGAGTAAGTTGGGAGAAAATGCACCAGTCCTTATTGAGGTGTCACATTGGAAAGGCTGAGCAGCTTCGTGTTCCTGGAAGTCTACATCTCAGGGAATTTACCCTGGGCTCAACACATTGATGCAATCACAAAGAAGGCACACCAGCAGCTATACTTCATTAGGAGCTTGAGGAGGTTTGGTACATCACCAAAGATTTTAGAAAATGTTTACACGCATGTCAGAAAGCATTCCAGCTGGTTGCTTTACTACCTGGTATAAAGGCTCCAATGTGCAGAATTGAAAGGGGCTGCAGAGGGTTGTAGACTCAGACAGCTCCATCACAGGCACAACACTCCCCATCATCGAAGATAACTGCAAAAGGCAGTGCCTTGAGAAGGTGGCATCCATCATAAAGGACCCTCATCATGGGGGGCATGACCTCTTCTCATTACTATCAGTGGGGAAGAGGTAGGAGCCATAAGTCCCACATTCAATGTTTTAAAAACAGCTTCTTCTCTTCTGCCATTAGATTGCTGAATAGTCCAGTAAACCAAACTTGCTATTCCTCTTCTTCACTATTTATTTTCATAATTTATATTAACTTTTTTTATGTATTGCATTGCATTGCTGCCATGAAATAACAGATTTTATGACACATGTCAGTGATAATAATACACGAAATGCTGGAGGAACTCAGCAGGTTGGACAGCATCTATGGAAAAGAGTACAGTTGATGTTTCAGGCTGAGACCCTTCATTAGGACTGGAGAAGGGTCGGAGTTAAAAGGCAGGGGGAGGGGATGCAGAAACACAATCTGATAGCTGAAACCCAAGAAGATGAGGGGTGAAGTAAAGAGCAGGAAAGTTAGAACATAGAATAGTACAACACTTTACAAGCCCTTCAGCCCACAATGTTGTGCCGACCTTCAAACCCTGCAGTGCACTCCACACACCAACCACTCTCTGAGTGAAAAACCTTCCTCTAATATCCCCCTTGAACTTCCCTCTCCTTGCCTTAAAGCCATGCCTCTTGTACTGAGCAGTGGTGCCCAGGGGAAGAGGCACTGGCTGTCCACTCTGTCTATTCCTCTTAATATCTTGTACACCTCTATCATGTCTCCTCTCATCCTCTTTCTCTCCAAAGAGTAAGGCCCTAGCTCCCTTAATCTCTGATCATAATCCATACTCTCTAAACCAGGCAGCATCCTGGTAAATCTCCTCTGTACCCTTTCCAATGCTTCCACATCCTTCCTATAATGAGGCGACCAGAACTGGACACAGTACTCCAAGTGTGGCCTAACTAGAGTTTTATAGAGCTGCATCATTACATCGCGACTCTTAAACTCTATCCCTTGACTTATGAAAGCTAACACCCCATAAGCTTTCTTAACTAAGTTGATTGGTGAAGAGATACAGGGCTGGAGAAGGGGGAATCTAATAGAAGAGGACAGAAGGCCAAGGAAGAAAGAAAAGGGGGAGGAACACCAGAGGAGATAAGGTGAGAGAGAGGGAAAAGGGGATGGGGAATGGAATGGGGAAGCTGAAGACATTACTGGAAGTTCAAGAAATCGATGTTTATGCCATCTGGTTGGAGACTACCCAGACAGAAAACAAGATGCTGTTCTCATCACATGAATGTGGCCTCATCACATCAGAAGAGGTCATGGATTGACATGTTGGAATGGGAATGGGAAGTGGAATTAAAATGGGTGCCTTCTGGGAGATCCCACTTTTTCTGGCAGATGAAGATGAAGCAGTCTCCCAATTTACATCAGGTCACACCAATATACAGGAGGACACACTGGGGGCACTGGACACAGTATATGACCCCAATAGAATCACAGGTAAAATGTCACCTCACCTGGAAGGACTGTCTGGGCCCCTGAATGGTAGTGAGGGAGGTGTAGGGGCAGATATAACACTGGTTACAAGGATAAGTGCCAGGAGGGAGACCAGTATGGAGGGACAAACGGACAAGGAAGTTGAATAGGGAGCTATCCCTGCAGAAAGCAGAAAGTGGGGGTGAGAGAAAGATGTGCTTAGTGGTAGGATCACACTGGAAATGGTGGAAGTTAGGGAGAATTATGTGCTGGACATGGAGGCTGGTGTGGTGGTAGGTGAGGACAAGAGGAACCCTATCCCTTGTTCGGTGGCAGTAGGATGGGGTAAGAGCAGACATGTGCGAAATGGAAGAGGTGGTTGAGGGCAATATTGATCTTTGATTCTGATTAGGACCCATTCTATTGTGGAGTGTAAAATGTACTTCAATATTGGATGTGCAAAAATAACAAGAAATCAAATTCAATTCTGAAACTATTTTCCTTTAGAGCTTGAGCTTACAAGTAATCCTCTCCAAACCTTATATCAGTTTTTACCATTATATGCACAATAATGACACTAATATGTTTATGCTTACAAATGAAAACCACATTGCATCATTCTTCATTTCTGAGTCAGAATAAATTCCTAATCTGGTTACTCTAATGGCTTTATTTGCAGTTTAACACAAATTAAGATGCTAATTACATTAAGCGCTATTTTAAACAATGTTACAAATTTCCTAATGTGTGAATGCAATTTACCATCAAGCTACAATCATATTTGAAATCAATCTAGCTTATGTTGCTATGAACTGTACAAATAGTATAATGTAATCTCTATGCTGTTCTGTATTAGTGCAAATGAAGTTTTGAAATGATAAATGAAGACACTGTACATTCACCAGTAATTTCAGGATTGCTCTGTTTCATTTCTCATCTCTTGCAGTACACATGTACAGATTATAATTCCATTAGTAAAGAAATTGCAAGTTAGTCAAGATTTTTAAATCCATATTAATTCCAGTAAGTAGCACTACATGGAATGCAACCTATAATGGGCATTCTTCTTTTTTGAGTCTTCTGTTGGGCAACCATATATACACAATTTAATAACGATCCTCTGAACAGCAATCAAACAACTCTGTCTAGATGTCAAAAGCCATCTTAGCCCATCACCTCTCCAGTATGAACCCCACCACTCCTCTGCTCAATACTTCATTAGCTGTAAACAAGATGCAGTTACAGAACCTGAAGTGTGCTAAACTGATTAACCAAAAACACAGCTTCTTTCCTCCACATTTGTGTTCAAGTGTCTTCCTTGGCCTTTCCAAAACTATAATCTACATCACAATCATTCAAAGGTGCAACATTTCTCATGCTTTCACAACATGATCCTCCAGACATCTCAAGTGCCTGAATAATATATTCAGAACACTATTGCCATGTTCCAGGATACAAAATGAAATACTGTCAGCATCCTACCCTGGACAACTGCAAGTAAATTTCAATATAATCCACTGGTTTGTTTAATCTCCATCTTTCTGCTGCAGCCACTGCCAACAGCAAAGCAATCATGGCTGTCCATTATTTTCATCTACACGCTACAGTAGTGTAGTGGTTAGCACAATGCATTATATTTTGGGGCATTCTGGAGTTCAGAGTTCAATTTTGGCACCGTCTGTAAGTAGTTTGTACATTTTCCTTGTGGGATTCCTCAGGGTGCTTCTGTTTCCTCCTACAGTCCAAAGACATACTGATTAGTAGGTTAATTGGTCACTATGAAGCATACTGTGATTAGGCTGGTGTTAAATAGATAGGTTGCCGGTTGGTGCGGCTTGTTGGGCCAGAAAGGCCTGTTCTGTGTCGTTTTCTAAATAAAATTTAAAAAATCTGCTACCTGATCTTTGC
Organism: Hypanus sabinus; assembly: GCF_030144855.1. NCBI lineage: Eukaryota > Metazoa > Chordata > Chondrichthyes > Myliobatiformes > Dasyatidae > Hypanus > Hypanus sabinus. The sequence continues at coordinate 28,751,674 of NC_082709.1, read as the reverse complement.
TTCTGCTTTCCCTCCACAAATCCCTCTGGCTTGTTGTCCTCTTCCAATTTAAAGTTTTAAGCTGTTGATGTACAATATTTCTCCATTGTTTTTCTCTTAAATGCTTTTGAGAATGAGAGACATCAATACACTCATTAAAAAAATTCTTTCAAAGCAAATTACTGCATTTACTAAATAAATGTCTGCCCAAATTGTTGTTTTATTCATACCTCACCTCTCACCCAGTGTAATCATGAATAGCCCATGAATATAAAGAACCACCATATATGTGCACAGATAAAAGACGCTGTTGCAGTCCTGATGTGGGTTCCTCGGCCCAAACCATCAACGTGCATCATTTGCCTCCACAGAGCAAGCTGGCTGACTTGCTGAGTCATTTCAGCATTGTTTTTATAAATTAATCTCTATTAGCCAAGGATAAATAACTTGCATTTGTGCATTCTTTCACAGTCTCAAGATATTACCAAAGTTCTTTATATCCAAATAGTATTAACTTTTGCTAGTTCCTGCACTTATACAACAAAGCTACTACTCTACTTCATTCTTTCAAATACATGGCACCAACACCCCCTCCCCCAACCCAAATGAACATAACTGTGTTGGATGAGAGCACAAAGAGATGCAGTCTGTAATGAGAGTTAGCATTAAGAAATCACCAGGGAAATAATATTCCGGATTCCAGCAATATGAAGATGAGAATTTTGGTATTCAAGTAATTTGAATGTCAGTTTTCTCATGAGTTATTCACAGCCTAGCATATCAACAGAACAGAAGGGAAAGCATGGATATCAAGGTAGCTTTGGGAAAGCCACAGGTCCCAGCCATGAGCACCATCAAACTCAACACTACAAGAGCTGCAGTAAACACAGTTACAATGAGGTTGTATTTTTGAAAGAGTAAAGGAAATAATTATTGGAAGAATGGATAATGCAAAATGCTTACAAACTAAAATTACAATATTATTTCTGAATGATATTTAACCACTATTTTACATAAAATTCACTTTAATTTACTAGTGTGTGGGAGAAATAGAATAATAAATCTAAAAATTTAAAATGAAAATATTGTAGACATCCAAAAATACAACAGTCCTTTTGCATTCTCCTTTCCCACCGAGAAAAGCACTAGGCACACATTCCAGATGAATCAGTCATTCAAGTGTTTCTTTTAGTTGAGTAAACCATGAAGATCATACATTGCTTGGGTGGCCACTGTGCAAAACACCCGTTCAATTTACATGGATAGCCCTAAGCTTCAGATTCATGACACTTGCAAAAGAATTACATAAATAATTACTCTGTATGGGTTAGAGACAATGAATTGCGAAAGTGCTGACTGGGTCCATGGTTGTCGCCTGCAGCCATCAAGCTCCTGGACCGGCTTCACTTGCCTCAGTGCTGAACTGGCTTGGTGGCTGGGGACTCTGCAGTTTACGTTACTCTTGCATTGTTTGCATGATTTGTTCTTTTCTCCCCACGTTGGATGTTGGTCTTTGTTGCGTGCATTTTTTTTTATGGATACCATTGTGCTTCTTTGTTTGGTGACTGCCTGCAAGAAGATGAACCTCAAGGTTGTATATGGTACATATCTACAGGCTGCTTTGGAAAGGTCAGGTACGGGCTGAAACGTGATGGCGGGGTCCAGACCCAGAGTGTACTGATATGACAGGGTCCGGGTCTTAGAGCAAGGAATGACCCAATGTTAGGACGATTTAAATGCTGGGCTAGCTGGATTGAAAAGCCAACCAGAGAGGTGGGTCAAGCCGGTTCTGCTCGCTACTCTACAATGTTTACTCCGCTCTTCACTGCACTGAGGCTGAAGGTCTGCTCCAAGCTACATGTCAGAGGACTCAAGATTCATTCTAAGTGTTTTTGCTTACTTTTATTTTTTGTTCAATTTGTTCTTTTTCTCTCTGCACATTGAGTGCTTGCTGACTTTTTTTAAAAAATGGGTTTCTTTTGGGCTTCTTGTTTTGTGGCTGCCTGTAAGGAGATAAATTTCAAGGTTGCACAATATATATATATACTATGATAAGTAATGTAGTTTGAAGTTTGAATTTTGTATACATACTTCATTAATAAATTTACTTGAAACTGTTATTAGAATCATACAGAAAGGATGTTGTTTGGAACCTGGTGCTGGTTTTTCAAAAGAGCTTTCCAATTAGTTAATTTCTGATTTTTCCTGACAATCCTGAAAATGACTTAATTTCCAGGATATATCCCATTTCCTTTTCAAAGTTCCCACACGGATGAAACTGCCATAAGCCTACAAGCCTATGCCAACAAATCTCAACAGAAGCTATTGGCACAGCACCACATCTTCTAACCAGGCACATTTCAGCCTTCTGGATTCAACATGCATTTCAGTAATTGTGGTTATCAAGCATTACCAGCATATTTATCTTCATTTTTCAGATTTTGAGTAAAAACTACTTCTCTCCGCGTTCTATCATTTCTAATTATCCTACACAGCAATATGCTTTACCACAAGCCTTCCCTTTTTTCACAAATCTCCCTTCAACAGCTTTTTAAAACTCATCCAATGCACCTCATTCCATGGCCTTGTGATTCTTGGCTCACGTTAACTGTTTCCCCTTCCATATGCAATATACGAGCTGCTGAATATATCATACATCTAATATTTTTTTAAATTCTCACTAACAGGCAGCTTATAACACCTTTTAACTGTTATCATATTTTTGTTTTTATTTTACTTCCATTTACATCCTCTGCAGTCTATAGATAATCAGTTATGGAGGATGCTTAATGAAGATCAAGGGATAAGCAATTTGGTTAGGCAAGTATATATGATAAAGGATTGATTAGCCGTGATCATACGGTTTCCAAAAAGTCATCTCATCTGCTCCAAAGTCTATCTTTTATCACCTTAGCACAAAAGGATTTAATAAGTTTTAAAAGAACTACTATCATCCTAAAATTGAGGATTCCTATTCAATAAGATCTCAGCAGAAAGGGAAGTTTTTTTCCAGAAGCCTAGAATGTACAAAGTTTTCTCTATTTTTGCCCTGAAAGTAGTATTAAGAATGTCAACATTCTACCTAAGGAATGATATTTGAGGATCTTTTATTCTGGGATTGAATTTATTTTAAACCTTCAGTTTAAAACTACAATCTGTTGTAGATCAAAGAGATCATTTGCTTAAAGAACAAAGGCAATGGGCATTCAGGTCCAAGCTTTAACAAAATAACAAAAAATGTATATTTGAAATTTATGAATTAAAAACAATTTACATTAGAAAATAAATCAAAACAATTACTTTGCCAGAGCAGAAAACCCAACAAAAGAAATACACCATTACATAAATAACTGCATGATATAAACTATGACATTTATAAATAAGCAATGATTGCAAAATACACTCAGTTATATTTAGAACCATGCAGCAAGGGTGCTATTTAGCACCATTGTGCCTGTGCTGGCTGTTGAAAAGAACTTTCAGTATGTAAACTTCTCTGCTACTGCCAGAAAATTGTGCAAGTATTTCCATTTTGTACATAGAAGTAATTTCCTTGAAAACTGCTAATGAAATCTGTTTCTATCAATCTATCAGGTACTGAAATATATGACAGAAAATCTTCTCACCTTCCTTTAAGCCAATGTGGGAAAAAAATGGCAAAATTTCTAGAATGATAGCTTCATCTTGGGCTGAATGACCCAACTAAGAAAACATCCTGAAGGATTCAGCATAGTTTATATCCAAAATACTTCACTATTATCAAGAAATGAAAGTCCCTTTTCATAAATGTAAAACTACACCTGGGATATTGTAGACAATATTCAGATCAGAGACCATCTTTCTTTCTTATTATACCCCACGTCACCACTAATTGCTCTGCTTTGTCTTTTATAACCATTGAAAATTAAACACTATTTTGTATCCAAGCAAGATTTAATGGGTTTCCTCAAATTTATCCTACTCCAATGCATTTTGGTTTTCCTTCCATCTTGTTTTCATGCAATAAACCATAGAGTTTACATCAGATCCGGTTAATTGACCTTTAATAACAAGAACACCATCTTATTTTCCTACCTGAACAGCAAGGCACGAAGCATTGTCTGACAGCAAAATCTGTTCCCCTGCATAATAATGAGAAGACAAAAGTCATTTGGAAGGTAATTTTATCACCTGTATCTCCTCATTAATACGCCACAATCTATTTTGCACTGCTTGAAGCAGGAAAAGTCTCTCATATTGTTCTTGAAATCTGTGTGAAGCTAATATTATAAAACATTTCAGTCTGTCAGAAGAAAGAAAGATGACAAGTTCACTGCAATAAAAATTCCTTGGTTTAGAGGACTGGGGCAGCAACCTATTAGTCTTCATTACTTTGCCGTCTTCTGACAACTGGAGCAGGCTGCGTGCCCCAAATGGGGGCCATAATATGAGCTGATGATATATGAAGAGCTGCTAAAGGGAACCTGAACTGTCTCTGCCAATGTGAAGCATTTAAGTTTTTTTTAAATGAGAGCCATGTTTGCCATAACATTTAAATATCTGATATATCCACAAATCACCTCTTAACTGTTGGGAAACCCAACAATAGGATCTTTATCACATCATTTTACACCCTGCTACTTATACCAGCTGATATAATACCTCAATAGTGAATTATGAAAGCTAGATTTCATGAATATATTGTCTATGTTGACAGAATGATGTCACTAAAACTTCAGAGCAAGGTGAAATACAATACATTAAAACTTACCACAAAGTTCTGAATCTTATACTGTCATAATTACAAAGGAAAGTAACAGCCACTTGCTGCTCTTGTATTGCAATATTAAATTACATAATCTGATTACAAAGCACAATACATACCTTTTAATGGTTGATAGAGTGTTGCATTTTCAGGCCAAGGTTCTGCAGCTGCAAAAATACATGTGTGCTTAGTTAATACAGCAAATAAAAAGTGCAGGTACAAAACATATCTGAATTTAAAACAGTTTGACCTAATTTCTGAGGAGATTTCTGTATCTTTTCAAAAGAAACAGCACAGATTTGAATTTTATACTACATCCTCAATTTCAGTTATTGAAAAGGCCAACTGACAAAGCCAAATAACGAAACAAAGATGACTTTGTAACCAATTTTTTAATGATAATACTTTTAAAGACTTTTTAAAGAACTGAATTAATTACATCACATAACAATACAACTTCCAAACTAAAAAAAAATCACATTTTACTTGTTGAACGTCTACCGTTTTAAACCATCTCTTTTACGCCTTAATGGATTTGTTACAAACAGAAATAATCAGAATTGGTTATAGAAGGGTCAAAGTTAGTTAAAGTCTGCCCCAAGCCTTATAGGCTCACTGGGCCAGCTGGTGCTTATGTTGGTTTCCGTGGTGTGAAGCAACTGAGAATACAAGACTCCCCCCAGATAGGACGCCAGTCTATCGCGAGGTTAAACCGCAGCATTTTGCCAATACCCATTTTCAGCTGGGTGGACTGGAGCAATGTGTGGTTAAGTGCCTTGCCCAAGGGCACAATACACTGCCTCGACTGGGACTCAAACTCACAACCTTCAGATCACTAGTTCAATGCCTTAACCACTTGGCCATGCGCTACGCTTAGAAGGATCAAGAAGGGCCTTAAATGGTACATGGATTAAACAATTTTAGTCATATGATATATGGATTACAGATTTGCTAATGACATTTAGGTAGAAGTGCAAGTACTGAAGATGACAACGGTAAATTGCAAACTGTTATCAACAGCTAATTCAACAATAGAAACTAAGGCCTCTATGAATTCAGAACATTCCACAAAGCTAGTTCATAAGTATGTATGAGTAGGGCCATTTAGTCTTCCCTCTCCATCAAAAGACTTCGAGTCACCAGAAATACTAGCCTTAGACCTAGATGCAGCCATTATTGTTACATGTTGAGTACAGTATCCCTTATCCAAAAATCCAAAATCCTTAAACTCTGATATATTTTTGAGCACTGACGTGACATCACAAATGAAAAATTCCACAAGGCGCTAGGAAAGAACCCAGGTGATACACATATCTCTACACACCACAGACAGTTCTGAGAAGCGACCTCACAAAAGTAGTGAGCAGAAGCTAATGAAAAATAGAAAATCCACTGCATAAAGTGAAAAATGAAGATCTCAATTATGTATTGAAAGAGTGAACTCATTCACATCAGAGTGAACATGTGTGACTAACAATATGCTGATCATGAAACAAGGAAATATCTATCACAACAAACTAAAAACTGTAAGTGATTGTGAATTTTCAACAGGGTGATTGCAGAAAATGAAGAAAAGGCACAGCATTAAATTTTTAAAGATTTAAAAAATTTTAAAGATAAAACATCTGCTGACCACGAAGCAGCAGAAAAATTCATTGATGAGTTTATGAAGATCATCACTGATGAAAATCTAACACTAGAACAAGTCTACAATGCAGATTGTTTTCATAAAACCTAAAAAGAAAATGTAAAATACTGTAACTTTTGAATCAAAACACTGTATCATAGGTAAAGACTGAAAACCTGCCATTGCTTGCTGTTGCTCAATAGCTGATTCAGGTAATCTCCCGATGGTGCTGTGCTCACCTGTTACCCTGCACACATTATATTTTCATTATATTAATGGTATGGAATAATTTTTACTGTTAAGTACTGAACAAGCGTGACACAAAGACTGCTCATCGGTAGCACATAAAGTCACAGGCAGAAATGATGATGATCCCAGGTATCTTGTAATATATTCCAAAACCCAAAAAAATCCAAAATCCAAAACACTTCCAGCCCCCACGTACTTCAGATAAAGGGTATCAACCTGTGATGATTGCAAATGTCTTAATGATGGCTGCACTGATTCATGAATCATTAATTCTGAGTTTTCTCCAGACCTACAATGCAAGTGAAGAATTTGGTGCTGTTGGGTCCAAAAAGGTAGTGGCATAAAAAGCATTAATCCATCTTTCTTGAGAATGCCCAATCATTGCTCTAGATAAACACTGTGATAATATATTAAATGGACCAGTTAAACAAAATATTTTATTTAGTTTACAACTATGAGATGACCTATCTGAAAATAAAATATCTTTCATTTAGATCAAAATTAGCCCAAATATTCATTCGGAGTGAACATTATAATAATCGCTTGTCCTGGCAGCTCTGCTTCTTTCAGGTGTGGCTGCAATCTGGAAAAACGTCCACAAAAGCTGGGGCTAAGAATGAATCTTGTCTTCCTGATAAAAGACAAGCTCTACATTATCACAGGGAATCTTCAAGGGACTGGCTGATATGTGCTGAGCTACTCAACTCAGATCATACGACTGAGGCAACAGCCTCGAGAACCCTCAAACCACAGTAAAAATCTGCTAGAATACAGCTGCTGCTCCACGTTGACTATAGCAATATCCAGTGCCATTCCTCTCCTTGCATTGGAGCCCACTTTGGACCCCAACCCATGTCTCTTTAGAAGTAGAAATTGACTTCATCAGTGCATGTTTCTCGTAGCTGATGAAGAAGTGTACATCAAAGCCTGAGTACTTCTGGTCTGCTGAACCTTCTTCAAAACATGAGAAATTATTTCTGCACTCCTATTCATTCTGTACACTCAGTCTGAGGGATCAGACAACATTCTCAATGCTTCACCATGCATTCCCAATAGCCTTCTCTCTAGTATTTCCTTCTCATGGTTCACAACAGATCCCTCAGAGTCAATTTTACAGCATGCAGTCATTCAGCAATGCCTCCAAGACGCACTGGAGGCTTATGTGCCTCAATGACCACAGATCTATGGTGGCTGGAATCAGAGTTTTAAGTTTTGGCTCTTGGTAGGGGATCCATGCCAAACAGGTTAAAGGGTAGAGGAGAGACTAAGAATGGTCCATCAGTCTTCTGGGTTCAGGGTTCAACTCAGGGCTAACAACCCTGACTGGAAAAATTACAATGGAAACAGCGATGAAGAATCCTTCTACATCTGAGTAAGATGGTATTCCTGAGACTCCACCCAGGACTTGCATAACTGACAGTAGTGAAAACTGACAGGGAGCTACTAACGTGATGAAGGAAGCTCTGAATTCCACCATAGATGGAGAATCTTCATTGCTGCCCTAAATGGTGCAGCCCACTCATGCCAAGTACCTCTGCACCATGCTTCAAACTAAGAGGTGCTACTATATTGGCTGGTACTAGCTGTGATAACTGCAACAGCCAGAGTACTGTCCACAGCTACACCAACTACAAGGAGCATCAACTTCAACATACTCCTCCATTATTATCTATTCCATGTCACAGATATCAAGGGTATTTGAACTGACAATTATGTCCCTTTCTGACAAAAAATCCTGTACAGATTTTTTCAGACAGAAGAGTGAGGATCACCCAGAATACAATAGCCTACTTAATGAATGTGTGTCACTAGATGCTACAAAATCTAGGGTGTTCAGCAGGGATCTGTTCAGGGACTGAACTCTGTGATTTTTATAAATTACTTCAATGAGGAAGTGGAAGAGTGGGTTAGTAAGTTTGCAGAAGTCAATAAGGGTGGTAGTTTTGTGGATAGTGTAGAAGGTTGTTGTAGATTACAGTGGGGCATTGATAGGATGCAGAGCTACACTGAGAGGTGGCAGATGGAATTCAATCCAAAAGTGTGAAGTGATACACTTTAGAAGGTCGAACATGATGGCAGAGTACAAGATTAATGACAGGATTCTTAACAGTATGGAGGAACAGAGGAATCCTGGGGTCAACATTCATAAATCCCTTAATGTTGCCACATAAGTTGATAGCATGTTAAGAAGGTATGTGATGTGATGCGTCAGCCTTCATTATCTGGGGGATCAAATTCAAGAGGTAATGTTGCAGCTCCATAAAACTGGTTAGACAACACTTGGGAGTATTGTGTTCAGTTCGTCTCCTCATTATAGAAAGGATGAGGAAGCTTTAGAGGGTGTGTCTGGATCAGAGAGCATGTCGTATGAGGAAAGAGAATGAGAGGCAACTTGGTAGCGATGTACAAGATGATAAGAGGCATGGATAGTGTGTGCCCCCCAAAGTCTTTACCCCGCTAATGAGCAGGCATAATTTTTAAGGTGAAAGGAGGAAGTATATTTTTTCTATATACACAGAGTGGTGAATGCAGAGAACATGCTGCCATGCATGCTGGTAGAGGACATTTAAGAGACTCTTAGAAAGGCACATGTATGAAAGAAAAATGGAAGGCCTTGTGGGAGGGAAGGGTTAAATTGATCTCAGTAGGTTAAGAGGTTAGCACAACATTGTGGGTGACGGGCTGTGTTCTGTGTTCTATGTTCTAAATTTCAAAGCAAATAAAATTTTAGGCTGCTGTGATCTCAATGGCCTTTCTGTTGAAAGGTTAGTAAATATCAAAAGTAAAATGTTTAATAAAAAAGCTTGAAATACATATGTGATATATGGATAAAGTGTATGATAGCTTCTACATTCTTAAACTATTTTTTAAGTGTAATGTCTCAAAGAGGGGTTATTGTACCTTTTTTCATACATCAGCAGATTTCCCATATATTTTGTCTACAACATGCACTATTAGAAAGCAATTTGCCTTCTACATTACAGCACAGAATCATGCCCAAACTCAACAATGAGAAGATATTTTTAGAACAAGGATAAATTAATATGGAAACTAAGGAAAATATACCCATGATGCATTTAAGGTATACAATAAAAAAAGAGTACAAACCTTTGAAAAAATAAGCAAAGGAGAAATGGTGCAAAGAACTGTGGAGACAGCCTCAGAGAAGGAAGAAGATACATAAAACACAGCAAACAACAGCGGAGCAGAATGGAAAAAAATATAATATCAGCAGAGCAAAAATTGCCAGTGTCGGTAGAGCAGAGGTTCCTAGAGGTTAATTATGAAAGTGAAATAGCTCTTAAAATAGACATTAAGCATAAAGATCCTGAATCTCATTCCGAAGAGCCAATATATCCCAATTGGCATCATAGCATTAAGTATCAAAATTCTGGAGGAAATGCAATTTATAAAGAATGGAAGATGTGAAGTCACGAGTCAAATATCTGATCTACTAAGCCATGTACAAAAGCTTGTGGCAACATGATCACAGCACCTCTGTTGTGGCACACACCTACAGATTATTAGACTCACAAGTATTAGCTCTTTCAGGATAAGCAGCAGCAATTAAAGATAAAGAAATTCTCCTAGTAGACTGGCCAACCTTTTTCCCTTTATTAACATCACCAATGTCATAAGCAATTTGTCTAGCCATTTGTCTGACTGGGACCTATTTTGTTCAAAATGGCACATTTCTGTCTATTAATGAAATAACTAACCTATTGTATGGTTCATTGCAGCCGATGTGGGTAGGAGACGAGAAACACATTTTTGTGGTCTTTAATTTGATGTTAAAGCAAATCTAAAATAAGAATAGATGACAAATATTTTGCAATGGGCAGGGAGTAAGGAATTTAACATCTAAATGCAAGGAAACTTCCTTGCTTTTGTTTTACCAGCAGTCATTTAATAATTCATCACATTCAAAGTTGGCAAGGAAGTAGATCCAAATGATTTTGCTACATATGAAAGAGACATCTTATCAATACCACTGACTAAAGCAACATTTTAAATAGCATTTTTCCTGCTAGCCTGAAGAAATAGAAGGTATTTCCCAAGTCATTAAATTGTATTTAAGCAAGAGTTGTCAGAAAAGGTACTACAGTGATAACTACCTTCTGAGAGCCAAATGCACACAAAAACATTGCTTTTTAATGCTTCAGTGTTGGCTCTTCTGCTGTTAAGCAGAATTTACAAAACGTTGAACTGTTCATCCACTATTATTTGGGAATCAGCTCAAAGATTATGCATGGAGCAAGACTATTCCCCCCCCCCCCCCACCGAGAATGGGTAGGTGCCTCAAATGTGCTGCCAAGGGTGGGGGTGCTAGGAGACTAATACAAGGCACTTAACAGGAATATAAATATGTAGGAAATGGAATAATTTGGACATTGTGTAGTGGAAGGGATTTGGAACTTGATTTGGTTTGGAACTTGATTATTAAATGCTCGGAAAAATGTAACTGGCTGAAGTGTGTTCACATGCTGTAACGTACTATTTTCTATGTATTTGTTGTTTTTTTCTACTTTAGTGGGTAAATATTTAAATCTAAAACATTCTGATAGTTTAAACATAACACAACAGAAAAATAAGATTTTCACTCAACAGATTACAGATGGCATGATAAATACCCCTCCACCCTTATAACAGCAAATAAAATATGAGGCAATGGTTTCCGTGAAGGGCTCAAAAGGCAGAATTTACTGGTATAATTGCATTGTAGATTTAGAAAATAATTCTGAAACTGGCATTAGTCATCTAAGCGTCAACAATATGCAAATTGTTCATTACCTTTCAGGTAGAGAATAAAGCAAAACAATGCTTCTATTTATTATAAAATCTTGACTTCCACTTGCAGAACTGCATAACATTTTTAAATAGCATAAGTAGAGATTTAATTTGAAAATAGTTCTATGCTTTAACATTGGACAACAGCCTTATGACTAACAGACTGCTTAAGGCCAATAAATAATAAAATAGCAACTATTACAGTTGACACCTACAGCTGCATTCTTGCTTTCCTGCAAAAAATAACTGCCTTATTCAAAACATGTATAGTGGACTCCAGTTAATTGGGACACACTGGGACCAGTACATTTTGGCCCAATTAAGCAGCTGCTCCAATTAGCCGAAATTTCATGGGAAAAGTTAAAAGTATAAAAAAGACAAACTAAGTAACAAATTATGTATTTAAATGAAATACAGAACAAATTAGAACATTAACAATAGTACTTCAGTACCTTAAAGCAATGTATTAGTGGTTAATAATTATTGACAAAGGAATTCATCCAATGTATGCAATGAATAAAATGAGCACAGGCACTTAGTGCAGATACTGAACTGCCTTTATACAATGCTGTTGATGCCTGCATCCTCCAAATCTTCATTTTCTTTGTAATATTCAGGATGATCATCGATAACTTCAAATTTTTTGTAGTTCCTAACTTGAAGTTTCTCACATCCCCAAGCCTGAATGCTTGAAACTGTAGTGAGCAAAACAGTTCTGAACTGTCTTCCTGCTTATTTCTCATCAACTATCAGTTCCAAAATTCACTGTTTTAGTTTTAAACACAAACACACACCACTGACTCTATTTTAAAACTGTTCGCTCTCAGCACAGTGTAGCATCTAACAGCTACACAAGTGTGCGCAACTGATGCTTGTTAGAACCTATTACGCAACAGTTTCCTGCTGGAATTAAACATTATTGTGTCCCAAATAAACAAAAGGGATCCTGGCTATTTTGTCAATTAGTTTTTGTTCTATACAATTAACCAGAATCCACTGCATTTAAAAATACTGAACATGTGCAACATTTCTTACATCTCCAAACATTAAAATTATATGTAGATTAACCACTCAAGCTTGTTTTCATCAATCACAGTGATTTATGATGCAAAAATCTCCAATAGAATCAAACCTAGTTTATTCTTGGGGTGCACATTTCCGCAGCATATGGTATGCAGTTTGTAGCTCACCACATCTACCATCAGAACATAAAAGGTGATTTCCCCAAGGTCTGCTGATCACCAACAGAGGTCTCTGTAGCATTTCAAAATCTGATTTTGTAATTTATAATTTAAAGTATTTGCCATTGCCCAATGCATTTCTCTTTAAAAATAGTTCATTTTTCTTTAAATCTTCCATGCTGTGCAGCGTGTCATTTTGCACTGGATATTCCCACATATACAGTGTGAGCCCTTCATTATGCTATCGTGGTACTTATTACTCACATGCAAGCTCAGACTGCAGTTTCCAATTAGTTAATCAAATACAAGGGAAATAGAAAATATGCATACCATTCACAATCAAATCCATCACATAAAATGTTCAAAGTAAGTTTATTATCAGTATACGCAGTATGTTACCATATATTACCCTGATATTCATTTTCTTGCAGGCATTTACAGGAAAAAGAAATGCTATAGAATTTTACAAAAACCTATACATAACCTGTAAATAAACAGGCAAAGATTGACAAACACTAATGTGCAAAAGTAGTCAAACTGCAAATAAAAATAATACTAAGAACATGAGTTGCAAGGAAAGTGAATCTGTAGATCATAGAATCTGCTCAGAGTAGTGGTGGGTAAAGTTATCCATGCCAGTTCAGGACCCTGATGGCTGAATGGTAATAACTATTCCTGATCAGGGTGGTGTGGTTAGGCTATGGTTAGGCCACAGTTAGACCCCCTCCAGTTCGGCTATCAGCCCCGACTAGGAGTTGAGGATGCCATTGTCTACCTGCTGAACCGTGTCTACGCCCACCTGGACAAGCCGGCGAGCACTGTGAGGGTCGTGTTTTTTGATTTCTCCAGTGCGTTCAACACCATCCGCCCTGCTCTGCTGGGTGAGAAGCTGACAGTGATGCAGGTGGATACTTCCCTGGTGTCATGGATTATTCATTACCTGACTGGCAAACCACAGTACATGCGCTTGCAACACTGTGTGTCAGACAGAGTGGTCAGCAGCACTGGGGCTCCACAGGGGACTGTCCTGTCTCCCTTTCTCTTCATCTACACCTCGGACTTCAACTACTGCATAGAGTCTTGCCATCTTCAGAAGTTTTCTGATGACTCTGCCATAGTTGGATGCATCAGCAAGAGAGATGAGGCTGAGTACAGGGTTACGGTGGGAAACTTTGTCACATGGTGCGAGCAGAATCATCTGCAGCTAAATGTGAAAAAAACTAAGGAGCTGGTGGTGGACCTGAGGAGGGCTAACGCACCAGTGATCCCTGTTTCCATCCAAGGAGTCAGTGTGGACATGGTGGAGGATTACAAATACCTGGGGATACGAATGGACCATAAACTGGACTGGTCAAAGAACACAGAGGCTGTCTACAATAAGGGTCAGAGCTGTCTCTATTTCCTGAGGAGACTGAGGTCCTTTAACATCTGCCAGACGATGCTGAGGATGTTCTACTAGGCTGTGGTGGCCAGTGCCATTATGTTTGCTGTTGTGTGCTGGGGCAACAGGCTGAGGGTAGCAGACACCAACAGAATCAACAAACTCATTCATAAGGCCAATGGTGTTGTGGGTGTGGAACTGGACTCTCTGACAGTGGTGTCTGAAAAGAGGATGCTGTCCAAGTTGCATGCTGTCTTGGACAATGACTCCTATCCACTCCATAATGTACTGGTCAGGCACAGGAGTACATTCAGCCAGAGACTCATTCCACCGAGATGTAACACTGAGCGGCATAGGAAGTCATTCCTGCCTGTGGCCATCAAACCTTACAACTCCTCCCTCGGAGTGTCAGACACCCTGAGCCATAGGCTGGTCCTGGACTTATTTCTACTTGGCATGATCAACATTATTATTGAATTATTTATGGTTTTATATTGCTATATTTCTACACTATTCTTGGTTGGTGCAGCTGTAACGAAACCCAATTTCCCTCGGGATCAATAAAGTATGTCTGTCTGTCTGTCTGTGACTTAAGGCTTCCATACCTTCTACCCGTTGGTAGTAGCGAGAAGAGAACATGGCCCAGATGGTGGCTTCTTTAATGATAAATGATGTTTTCTTGTGGCTGCGCTCCATGTAAATGTACTCAATGGTGGGAAGGACTTTGTCTTTGATAAACCGGACTGTTTCCACCACTTTCTGTCGCCTTCTCCATTCCTGGGCCACCATGCCAGATGTAACAAGTTAGGATACTCTCCGCTGTGCATCTATCGAAGTTTTGTTAAAGTGTTGGTGACATGCTGAATCCATACAAACTTCTAAGAAAGTAGAGGCTCATTTGTGCCTTCTTTTTGATGGCACATATGTGCTGGTGCCAGGACAGATCCTTTAACATGATGACGCCAAGGAATTTAAAGCTAGTGACCATCTCCACCTCCATTCCCCTAATGAGAACTGGCTCATGGACCTCCAGCTTCTTCCCCTGTAGTCAATTACTAGCTCTTTGGTTTTGCTGATATTGAACAAGAGGTTGTTTTGGCACCTCACTCAAACAGATTCAAGCTGATTTGTTTTCTATTCATATGAATGGCAAAAATATTTATTAAGCTAAATAAGTGTAGTACAGGATGTGTTACAGTTCTTCCAGCACCCTCAGTTGGTAATGGGAGTAAAGACAAATTCACTTTAGTTTACCCACACCTAATGAACTGGACATACGGTGTACAGATATTAACAATGGACAAGAATGAAGTGGCCAATTTCCCTAGTGATGGCCATTCAACGTGTTGACTCAACATGTACAGCACCTAACTGTGATGTCAAAGAGCAGCCAAAGCCAATAAATTGTGTGCAAACAAGCAAGAACTGCCATTTTCACACAAAAATTATAAAATAAGAATGTCTGGAATAGGGGAAAATACAGTTCACTATTATTCCTTACTAACAACACATTTTATGCAAATCATTACAGCCTTACAATCATTGTGTAAAGTTACACAGCCTTGCCAACTGTCAATCACAGATTCATTAAATACTGCACTTACTAGGTAAAAAAAAGTTGCTCAAAATATAAGACACAATGCATAATTGCAGTCACAATGCAATTTATTCCTTTTAAACAGAGTTTGAAAACACCTTAAAATTAGTCCAGTCCTCTAAAGTACACAAAGGAAAAGAAAAAAGGTATGGTGAGAATTATAGCTCCTTCAAAACACTTCAATAAGCCAAATGTCCTACTGCAACAACTGCTAACTTCAAGCATATAAAAGGCTATCAGTACAATGCTTACGTAGGAAATGAATTCTATAACTTCATGTTCGATAGAAACGCTGCAATGAGCAAGTTGACACCATCAACTGGTGCCATTTGTGAAGTGTGAAAAGTTATTTACAAACTAGTGAAAAGCTGAGGCCCTAAGCATTTGTGATAGCTTTAAGCCACTTTCAAAAATTTTACTGAATATGCACTAGAGAGAAAATAGTTGTAGAGTGTCCAAGAGGAATGGAATCATCCACATTGTTCTACAAAGTTTTGACACAAATATTATGGACCAAGGGGCTTCCCTATGTGCATCATTCTACGATTTTGGTTTTATGATTCTATTATGATAGGGGACAGCACTTTAGCATAGCAGTTAGCCAACACCATCACAGTGCCAGTGATCCGAGTTCAATTTTGCCACTATCTGTAAGGAGTTTGTACTTTCTCTCTATGACTATATGACTTTCCTCTGGGTGCCCCAGCTTTATCCCACATTATAAAGACACATGGGTGTAATTGGGCAGTGCGGGCTCATTGGGCTGGAAGAACCTGTTACTACCGATTATCAGTATAATAAAAAGTTGACACACTTTATACAGGACCAGTTTATAATCCATTAGCTGAGAACAGGAAACAACCTCTGGACCAGGTCAATGCTTTGCCATCCTGATCTTTAAATTTTAGCTAGCATTTGCTTTAACAAACGTCTTCTGGATGTCCATATTAAAACATGCAAAGACATTCCCCTCTTTAAAATTTGTGTCACCAATTCAAAAACTGAATCAGGTCTGTCAGGCATGACCTACCCTTTTTAAACTCAAGGCAAGTTTCATTGATCAGTTGAAAGTTTTCAGGGCATTCTGTCGATTTATCCTAATGTGATATTCAATAATTTCCCAACAATTGCTGAGCTGTCCCATTTTTCATTAATTCTTCTACTCTCTCACTCTTCAATAGCAGAGTAACATATAAAATGTTCCTGTATATTCAGTGGTGCTAGAAAGAGTTTGTGAACTCTGTAGAATTTTCTCTACTTCTGCATAAATATGACCTAAAATGTGATCAGAACTTCATGCAAGTCCTAAAACAAAATAAAGAAACCCAATTAAATAACACAAAAAACATTATACTTCTTCATTTACTTAATGAGAAAAATGATCCAATATGGTACATAACACAAACAAAATGCTGGAGGATCTCAGCAGGCCAAGCATCATCTACGGAAAAAAGTATAGTTGAGGTTTTGGGCCAAAGCGTCGACTGTTGAGTCCTGCGAAAGGTCTCAGTCCAAAACATCAACTGTATATTTTTCCCTAGATGCTGCCTGGCCTTCTGAGATCCTCCAGTATTTTGTGTGTGTTGCTTGATTTCCAGTAATTGCAGATTTTCTCTTGTTTGTGATCCAATATTGCATGTATTTGCTGGAAAAAGTGTGTGAACCTTTGCTCTCATTAACTAGTGTGTCTCCCTTGTACAGCAATAGATTCAACCAAATGTTTCTAGTTACTATTAATCCGTCCTGCTCATCAGCTTGGAGGAATTTTCGACCATTCCTGCTTACAAAACTGCTTCCTTGCATGAACTCCTTGCTTCAGGTCCTTCCACAACATTTCTATAAGACTAAGTTCAGGACTTTGACTCGGCCACTCCAAAATATGAATTTTCTTCTTTTTAAATCATTCTGTTGTTGATTTACTTTTGTCTTTCAGATCAATATCTTGTTGCATATCCAACTTTTATTAAGCTTCAGGTGACAGACTGCTACTCCTGTAAAGTGCCTTGACAAAATTTTGAATTCATTATTCCTGCAATGATTGCAAGCTGTCCAGACCCTGAAGCAGAAAAGCAACCTCAACCCTGGATGATCTTTCCATTGTGCTTCAGTTGGAATGAGGTTTTGGTGTTGGTGTGCAGTGCCCTTTTCCCACCAAACATAGAAATGTGCATTTCTGCCAAAATGCTCAATGCTTTATTTTTGAAGAGCAGTGGTTTCCTCCATGGTGTTCTTCCATGAATATCATTCTTTTTCTGTGCTTTTCTTACAATAGACACATAAACCGAAACTTTAGCAAGTTCTGGTGATTTCTGCAGATCTTTTGGTATTACCCTTTTGCACCTCCTTCAGCACCACACATTGTGATCTTGGTGGGATCTTTGCAGGATGCCCACTCCTGGGGAGAACAGCAACAGTACTGAGTTTCCTTCATTTGTAAACAATTTCTCTTACTGTTGACTGATGAACACTCAGGTCTTTAGAAATGCTTTTCTAGCTTTTTTCAGCTTCATGCACTGCTACAGTTCTTCTTCTAAGGTCCTCTGATAGTTGTTTTGGTTGAGGCGTAGTGCACATAAATAGTTCTTTCTTAGGAAGAGCAGGCTCTGTCAGTAACCTGACTGTGTGTCTTTTTTTTTAAAAAAAGAGCAGGGTACCTCTACAACCTACACCTCCAATCTCAACTCAGTGACTGGAACACCAGACTGCAAATAACTGTTGTAGAAGGTATTAGCCTAGAGGTTCACATACTTTTCCCAACAAATACATGAAATACTGGATCATTTTTCTCAATAAATAAATGAACAAGAATAATGTTTTTGTGCTATTTACTTCACTGGATTCTCTTTATCTAGTTTTAGGACTTGCGTGAAGATCTGGGTTCACAAACTTTCTAGCACTACTGGAGGAATGATTCCTGACCTTTGGAAGATTCTTTGGCATTTGTTAGTCTCGCCAGACCTGCACCTGGAAAGTCTGTCCTCTCCAGGGCGCAGGCCTGGGCAAGGTTGTCTGGAAGACCAGCAGTTGCCCAAGCTGCAGGTCTCCCCTCTCCACGCCACCGATGTTGTCCAAGGGAAGGATAAGGGCCGATACAGCTTGGCACCAGTGACATCGCAGGAGTTGCCAGAGTGAGGCTGAAAGCAACATCAGACAGCCTTAAGGACTCCAGTTCCAGATTTGTCCTCAGGGTTTACTCCCAAAGCCTTTCCCTTAAGTGGGTAGGACCGCAAGATTAGAAAGTGGATATTTATATTAGTCATAACTAATTCCTGTAAAACACAAGAATCAAAACTATTTGGTCTTGGGCAGAGGTAGTGAACCTGTTCAAAAATTATTAATACCAATCTTTTTAAAAGACAATTGAAAAATAACATTTCTATATAGTATTGCTACTTCATCTCACGTATAACATAAGAAACATGAACATGAAATTATAAACTGATGCACATTCATAAAAGATGAAGGAAAATAAATGCACTTTATTCCCAAGGAGGATTTGGTTGTTCAGAGAAATATGCACGTAGCACTAATTTCTTTAGTAAGTCTATTCCGTCCATCCAAATACTGAAGCTTACACCAGTTTTGCAAGGATTTCATGGTGGCAGATGTAGAGTCTGGAAATTAAACCTCAGAGCAAGAGTGCTTCAACAGAGGGACATTAGGGACTGCTGTGTACTTTGTTTCACAGAAACATGTCTATCTCCCGCCATTTCGGATGCAAAGTTGCAGGCTGACGGCTTCACGATTCTAGTCAAAGACAAGACAGCAGAGTATTTTAAAGGCAGAGGAATAGAAATATGCTTTATGATTAACTCATCATGGTGCACAAATGTGGCCATTCTGTCTCTCATTCCTGTTCACCTAGCAGTCAAATGTCATCGATTTTATCTGCAAATGGAGTTTTCTGAACATGATCCTAATAAGGGTGCACATTCCACCTCAGGCAGACACTGGAGGAGCTGAGCAACATAATGAGGACACATGAAAATGCCCACAGCTTCCTCCCCCTCTCATCAGATTTATGAATGGAGAATGAACCCATGAAGGCAACCTCAGAATGTTTTCTTCTCTTTTTGCACTAATTTAACTTTTCTTTTTCAAAAATATAGAACCTGTTATTGCAATTTATAGTTTTCATTATATATTGTAATACCTCAGCTGCAGTACAAATTTCATGACATATGCCAGAGATATTACGCCTGATTCTGATTTCAGAACAGCTTCCCCTCTACTGTTGGACATGCAGGGACAGCTGTATCTTTTGTACGTTTACAGGGCAGAGTGCTTAGGAAGGGAGATTGGTGAGAGGGATGAGCAGACATGAAGAGAGTGATCCCTGCAGAAAGTGGAGGCAGAGGAAAAGATATGACTGGCAATAGGGTCCCGTAGTATTGTCCTGAAGTTGCATAGAATATGTTGAATGCATAGGTTGGTGGGATGCCAGGTGAAGACCAGGGCAACCTGGTTATGCCACGGGGGTGGGGGGGGGGGGGTGCATGGTGAAAGGATTGGGTAATGATAGGGTGAAGACAAGTATGCAGAACAACAGTAGGGAAATACCCCATTTTCTGAAAAAGGAGAACAGCTTGGATGTCCTGTAGTGGAATGGATGCAGCAGAGATGAATGAACTGAGAAAAAGAAATGTTATCCATGCAAGTGACAGGGTGAGAGAAGGTGTGGTCAAAGTAATTGTAGAAGTCAGCGTACTTACAGTGCATACCACTGAATAGACAGTCTTGAAACGGAGACAAACTTCATCTTTCTCATCTAGAAGGGGGGGTCTGGACCTGAAACATCAACCATCCTCTTCCCTCCATAGATAGAACCTGACCCGCAAAGTTCTTCCAGCACTTTATGTGTTGATCCAGATTTCAGCACCTGCAGAATTCTGTCTCTCAGATATTTTCGACTGTCTCTAAAGGTTTCTGCAGACACAGCAACAAGGCTGCTCACAGGGCTATTGTTACGAAAAATGCAATCATGGGCATCCTTCGAGAAGCAAAAGCAGAGAATGGGCAGGATCTACCATCCAATGCCACAGAAAAGTAAGCACAAGAAAATGTTTAGATAGAGATTTTTTTAATATATATCAGGTTGCCTGCTTATTCTAAACTAAATGAACATTAAAGTTACTTTTAAAACAACTGTACCTTTACTACTTGTTCATCTAATTTCTGAGTTGATATATTTTGCTATTTCAGGGGTGCTGTCATAAGGGATCAAACATTGCTTTTACTAGTCTTAAATCCTTTTCTATTTCATTATTTTCTGATACCCTGTTTACCTTTGGCAAAATCATCTTTCAATATAGAAGAAATTGGATCATTACATTGTTTTGCACACATGCCCAACAAGAAGTAAAATTACTTTAGCACCCTTGAGATTGTCCATGAAGGAAAACAAAAGGTGGGAATTTTCTTAAAACAGCTTCCCTTCTACTGTTAGAATATTACAATAGCAAGGAAACCTTATTAATGTGTAGCGCTAGAACAGCTCCAAGGAATTCCTGGACAATAAAAACAAACTGCCTTTCATCTCTATTTAGTAATCCCTGCTGGAACTATCGATTTACAGTTGACAAGTGCCAACAAAATCTGAGTTTGCAGCAATCCCTACTGTTCCACTGCTGCCTTTCTGACAATTATTGCTTAGCTTACGCCATACTGGTCCCAGGAAGATGACTGTCACTCACTGTATTGTGAATGACTTTTACATCACTTGTCACTTCCTCCGCATTCTGCAGGTCCTCTCAGAAGGGTCCACATAAATTCCCCACCTAACTCTTCAAAATCAGATTTATTATCACCTGCATATGACATGAAATTTGTTAACTTTGCAGCAGAGAAAAAAATAATAAAACAAAACATAATAATAAATAAAGAAGTAGATCAATTACCTACATTGAATAGATTTTAAAAAAATGCAAAAACAGAAATACTGTATATTAAAAAAAAAGTGAGGTAGTGTCCAAAGCTTCAATGTCCATTTAGGAATCGGATGGCAGAGGGGAAGAAGCTGTTCCTGAATTGCTGAGTGTGTGCCTTCAGGCTTTTGTACCTCCTACCTGATGGTAACAGAGATAAGAGCATGCCCTGGGTGCTGGAGGTCCTTAATAATGGACGCTGCCTTTCTGAGACACTGGTCCCTAAAGATGTCCTGGATACTTGGGCTAGTGCCCAAGATGGAACTGACTAGATTTACAACCTTATGCAGCTTCTTTCAGTTCTGTGCAGTAGCCCCTCCATACCAGACGGTGATGCAGCCTGTCAGAATGCTCTCCAAGGTACAACTTTAGAAGTTTTTGACTGTATTTGTTGACATGCCAAATCTCTTCAAACTCCTAATAAAGTATAGCCGCTGTCTTGCCTTCTTTATAACTACATCAATATGTTGAAACCAGGTTAGATCCTCTGAGATCTTAACACCCAGGAACTTGAGACTGCTCATTCTCTTCATTTCTGATCCCTCTATGAGGATTGGTACGTGTTCCTTCGTTTTACTCTTCTGGAAGTCCATAATCAACCCTTCCGTCTTATTGCCATCGAGTGCTACGTTATCACTCCACTAGTTAGCATATCTCACTCCTGTATGCCCTCTCGTCACCACCTGAGATTCTACCAACAATGGTTGTATCATCAGCAAATTTATAAATTTAAGCTATGCCTAGGCAACACAGTCATGGATATATAGATTACAGCAGTAGGCTAAGCACACACCCCTGAGGTGCACCAGTGCTGATCATCAGTAAGGATCAAAGGGCCAAATAGCTTATAACTACTCCCATTTTCTATAAAACACAGACAACTTGTGTTGATGTGATTAGTCACATCTTTACACAAGGTCTTTGTGTTTGGATAAATGACACTAATTGTCAACCAGAAATTTGTTGACAATTTGTGGCATTTTTTAAATTAAATGTTAGTATATTTACCAAACAATATCATTTTTATCCACGAGTTCCAATTCCATCTTGGCAACTATGAATTTTGATTTCAGCTAATAATTTGCATGAAAAACATTAATGTTGTTGATGGCAATTATGAAAAGCTAACAGACTACTATAAAATATTATTTGCTAATATCCTACATCATGTATTTCTTAACTCCGCCATCCCTACTCTGTCTGATCCAAATGCAATTCCAGATTAACCCCATGTGATTGACTCTTAAATGCCATCTGAAGTGACTTAACAAATCAACCAGTTGAACCAGTACTTTTCCTTTTATACAGAGAAGAAATATAATGGGACATATTTTGTAGCATTGCCCTAGTCAATGAACTTGAACAAGGTAAAGTTGCTGTCAGCCTGATCACCTTTGTAAACATGTAAGAGAGCCAAATTAGGACAGCTGTTCCACAGACAAGTCAAATAATAATCACACATGGTCATGCACATAAAATGATGACTTAGAATAACAATATTGCAGATTTCTCCATCACAATTTCTTTTAAACCAACAGCAGAACAGTCACAGCAGAAGTGATAACATATTGGAGAAAATGGCCATTGCAGTCCCTTTAAGTAACAAAAGCAAGATCTGTGCAAGGGCAGGAATCATTGTAAAGAGCAAGTCTTGTTGTGTGTGAGTTTAAATTGGTCCAAGAAATTTAAGAAGAGCAGCCATTATGGGAGTGCCCTTTTCTGGAATGGGCGGAGTTAGAGTGTCCAACTAAGGTTCTGGAGTGAAAAGGTGGAGGCCGAGGTCCCAGAGGACATTTTGGATGAGTCTGTGTGTGAGTGGGCCAACAGAGGAGACCAAGATTTGAGTCTTTAACTCGAGAGGCTTTGGCAATGTGGCACAGGTGAGTAGCAGGTTAGGATTTCTTTTCTATCACACAGTTAGCTGAAAAAGATACCAAATTACAACAAATTAAATAAGGATGCAGGATCAGATAATTTAGCTACATGATGTGGGAGTTGATGGACCCCATTGTGATTCCTGGTGACCACATCTACAGCAAATGCTGATTGCTCAAGGAAATCAGGCTCAAAATTGATTACCTATAATCTGAGCTTCAAACATATGATGCCTCAATGGAAAGGGAGAGATGCCTGGACATTATGTTTTAAGAGGCAGTCACACTCATTAGATAAACTACTTCAAAATCAGTTTGTGGCCAGGGACAAGAGGATGTGACTGCGAGTGAGTCACGAAGGGGGATCCAAGAGTTTGCCTACCAGGACTGAGATTGTTGCTCCCTGATAGGAAGAAAGTGGGGTCTGTAG
The DNA here is from genome assembly GCF_030144855.1 of Hypanus sabinus. NCBI lineage: Eukaryota > Metazoa > Chordata > Chondrichthyes > Myliobatiformes > Dasyatidae > Hypanus > Hypanus sabinus. The sequence continues at coordinate 28,727,900 of NC_082709.1, read as the reverse complement.
GAAGGATGGGCAACCATAGCTCAGGGAGCCATTCAAGAGGGGGAGAAAAGAGAAACGCAGTTGTAATTGGGAATAGTTTAGTCAGAGGAATAGACACAATTCTCTGTCAATAGTCCGGAAGGCTGTGTTGTCTGCCCGATGCCAGGGCTCAGGATATCTCATCTGACCTGCAGCAAAATTTGGAGTGAAGGGGAAAGATACAGTGGTTGTGGTCCGTATGGATACCACCGACATAGGAAAAACAAGGAAATAGAATCTGCTGATTCAGATCATATTTTGCTGAGGGAATTTAAGCAAGTAGGAACTAAATTAAACAGAGATCCAAAAAAGTAATAACCACTGGATTGTTACCAGAGACAAGTGCAAATTTGCAAAGTGTTTATAAGAACAAATAGCTAAATGTATGGCTCAAAGATTGGTGTAGGAGTAGGTTTGAATTGTGCAACATGGGCACCAGGATTAGAAGAGGAAGCTGTTTTGATAGGAAGGGCTCCACCTGAACCATGCTGGGACCAGGGCCCAGGTAAATCACACAGCTATGGCTGTGGATAGGGCTTTAAACTAAATAGTAGGGGTGTGGGTTCACCATGTGAACTGTGAATATAGCAAGGTAAATATGGGCTGGGGAAAGGAGCAAATGTACGGTAGGTGGTGCAATATGGAGAAGTAAAATTATGCTTTTTGTAGAAAGAATGAGAGGTCATAAAAAATAAAGGAATTGATTTTAAAGGGACACAGAACCACAATGACAGTAGATCATCAATGTACAAGTTCTTGAGCATGGCAAGATAGTTTACTAAAGAGGTTATTATATAGTTTTGAGCTTTATCAACAGAGGCATTGAGTACAAGGTATATTATGCTGTACCTTTCTAAAATACAAATACAGCTTCTACCAGAGGTATTATGTTCAATTCTGGCTGCCACATTGAGGAAAGGATGTGAAGACATTACATTGAGTCCAAGAAAGATTTAGAGCAATAGTTCCTGGGATAAGGGACAACAGTTACAGATAGACTGGAAAAGCTGATATTGCTTCTTTAGAGAAGAGAAAGCTAAGGGGAGATGTAAACAAGAGAAAGTCTGCAGATGCCGGAAATCCAAAGCAACACACACAAAATGCTGGAGAAGCTCAGCAGGTTAGGCAGTATCTATGGAAATTAACAGATGGCTGACGTTTCAGGCCGAGGCCCTTCTTCAGGACAGAATAAAAAGGTAACGGGAGAGGGGAAACAGATTAGCTGGAAGATGATAGGTGAAGTCAGGTGTGTGGGAAAGGTCAAGAGCTGGAGAAGAAAGGATCTGATAGGAGAGGAGAATGGACCATTGGAGAAAGGGAAGAGGGAACCCAGGGAGAAATAATAGGCAAGTGAGGAGAAGTAAAAGGTCAGAGTGGGAAAAAGAAGAGGGGGTGGAATTTGTTTACTGGAAGGAGAAATCGATATTCATGCCATTAGGTAGGAAGGTACCCAGACGAAATACAAGGTGTTGCTCCTCCACTCTGAGGGTGGCCTCGTCCAGGCACAAAGTAAAATCCTTGGTCAGCAGGAAGTCCCACTTGGTGTGCAGGTGCTCAGCGACAGGTCTCCCCAATGTAAAAGTGGCCATATCCAGAGCACTGGACACAACAGACAACCCGAGCAGATTCACAGGTGAAGTATTGCCTCATCTGCAAGTACAGTTTGGGGCCCTGAATGGAAATGAGGGAGGAAAGTTATGGGCAGGTGTAGTACTTAGGCTGCCTGCAGGGATAAGTGCCTGGAGGGAGATCAGTGGGGAGGGCGAGTGGATAAAGAAATCTCGGAGGGAGTGATCACTGTGGGAAGCGGGGTTGGGGAGGAGTGGGATAAATCTATGTTTAGTGGTGGGATCTCTTTGGAGATGGCAGAAGTTGTGTAAGCTGGTGGGGTGATAGGTTAGGACAAGAGGGGCTCTATCACTATTGTGGCGGTGGGAAGATGGGGTGAGCATGGATGTAAGGGAAATGAAGGAGATGAGGGTGAGGGCAGCATCATTATTAGAGGGCAGAAAACTCCATTTATTATTAAAGGAGGACATCTCTGATGTCCTGGAATGGAAAGTCGCATCCTGGGAACAGCTGTTGTGGAGGCAAAGTGAGTAAAGGGAATAGCATTTTTACAGAAAATAGGGTGGGAAGAAGTATAGTCAAGATAGCCGTGGGAATCAGTATGTTTATAGAAGATGTCAGTTGACAGTTTGGAGACAGAGAGATCAAGAAGGGGGAGAGAGGTGTCAGAGATGGACCAAGTGAATTTAAGGGCAGGGTGGACATCAGATCCAAAGAGGATAAAACTGATGAGCTGTATGAAGCAGTGTTAATGCAGTCGTCAATGTAGCGGAGGAAGTGTCGGGAAGTATAACCGAAGAAGGCTTCCAAGGGGAGGTGACAGTGTGCAAAACGATGAGGGTTCTGGACAGGGTGGATTGCACGAGGGTGGTGGAGCAACAAAGATGAAAGATCAAAATATAGGGGAAGAGAGTTAGGAGTGACACAAGGAATGAACTTATCTACACTACGTGGTTGGAGTTTGGGATGTACTGCCTGCCGATGTAGAAGCAAGTTCAACTATGGTTTTCAAGATGATATTGGATAAACATATGGTAGGATAAAAGTGCAGAGCTAGAGAAAGAGCCAGTGAATGGAATTAGAGAGTTGTGCCACAGCAGAGGTCCATAACTTTTTTATGCCATGGACCAATACCATTAAGTAAGGGTTTTGGGAATCCCTGCCCTAGAGAAAGCTAATGCAGATATGATGGGCCAAATAGCCTTCTCCTTTATAACCCTTTTATGATTCCATGATGAAATATAACAATGTTAATAACTCTCTGCAGTCTGCATGACATGCTGAGCATTTCCACTACGATACTTAGTTCAGATTTTCAGCAAACCCAGTACATTGTTTTTGTTCGATAATTCTACATCTTCAGTTTAATCCAAAAGAACAGTTGTAATGTCTGCAATGTAAACTTCCTCCACATAAAGAAAGCAGTAGTCAAAAGTGCTATCAACTATACAGAGCAAAAAAAAAGGTACATTTATGTAATAGCAATTGCAGATACTGATTATTTACATGGTTTGCATAAAGAAAATGTATAATTGATATAAACAAAACAATCTTGGTTTCACAAAACAAACTTGTGAATTTAGTGATTAATATCTGAATTATTAATGCATAACTGATCTGTAGGATAGTCATATGTGCATCACATATTGGTGGAAAATAATCTTTATTTATAAACAGTAAAATCATAAACCTACAACATGACAAGGATCATTTCTATTAATTTGTTTAGTTATGACTAAGACCAGAACACATGCCTTTCTCATAGTAGAGTCAGTGGTGGAAAAGGCAAGGTGCTTCAAGCCCCTGGGCATTAACATCACAGAGGATTTATCCTGTGCCTTACACAAACATTATGAAAAGCAGTTGGAGACAAGCGTGTTCCCACAAAGTAATTCAGAGTCTTCCGCAGCCAGATGAAACACGAGATCCACAATCTGCTGAGAGCCAGATCAGAGGCATTTGAGTAAGTCTGAAAATCAAGAAAGTTACAAGAGGTCCACGTATGATCTCCAGAAAGCCATCTCATGGGCAAAGTAGGAAATCCAGACTAAACTTGAGTCAACAAAGGATGCTCAACAGTGGTGGCAGAACTTGAATATGATCACCTCTTACAAAGTAAAATAAATCGACATAGGCGACAACAGGGCTTCACTTCCAGACACCCTCAATGCCCTCAGTCAATGCTCACTTTGACTGTCAGGATAAATGGAAGAACCATCATAAACTCCCACAGCCCCCAAAGATCCTGAGATATCAGTTTCTGAGGCCAACATGCATGCAGCCTTCAGGAGGGCGAACCCATGAAAAGCATCAGGCCCAGACGGGGTACCTGGGCGAGTACTAAAGACCTATGCTGATCAACTTGGTCACTGAGATCTTTAACCTCTCACTTCAGCTGTCTGAGGTAAGCACCTGCATCGAGCAGGCTTCACGTATACCGGTGCCCAAGAAGAACATGGTAATCTGCCTCAATGACCGTAGTCCACAAAAATGAAGTGTTTTGAGAGGTTGACGATGAAACATATTAACTCATCTGAGAAGTGACTTGGATCAGCTCCAATTCACCTATCAGCGCAACAGGTCCTCAGCAGATACCATCATGTTATCTCTTCATTCAACCCTGGGAATATCTGGACAGCAAAGATGTGTAAATGTGTGGCACGTGGCCAAGTGGTTAGGGTGTTCAACTAGCAACCTGAAGGTCATGAGTGCGAGCCCAGCCGAGGCAGCGTGTGTGCCCTTGAACAAGGCACTTAAGCACACAATGCTCCAGTCTACCCAGCTGAAAAACGGGTACTGGCAAAATGCTGCGGGTCAACCTCACGATAGACTGGCGTCCTATCCGTGGGGACGGGGGGGGGGGGGGGGGAGTCTCGTACTCTCAATCGCTTCATGCCACAGAAACCAGCATAAGCACCACCCTGATGAGCCACAAAGGCTCGGGACAGGACTTTGACTTTGAAAGATGTGTAAATCTAGATGCTCTTTATTGACTACAGCTCAGCACTTAATACTATCATCCCCTCAAAACTAATCAACAAGAACTTGACCTCAATACCTCCTTGTGCAAATGGATCCTTGATTTGCTCATTTGCAGAGCCCAATCAGTTCAGATTGGCAACAACATCTCCTCTACAATCTCCATCAGCACAGTTGATTCACAAGGCTGTGCTCCTGCTCTACTAACTTTACACTTATGCCTAAGTACAGATCCAATGCCATTTTCAAACTTGCTGACGACACCACTCTCACTGGCCAAATCAAATGAAGTGACGAATCAGCGTATAGGAAGGAGATGGAAAATCTGGCTGAGTGGTGCCACAACAATAACCTCTTTCCACATCAGCAAGACCAAGGAGCTGATTGTTGTTTTTCAAGAGGTGAAAACTGGAGGTTCACAAGCCAGCCCTTGTCAGGGGAAACAGGGGTAAAGATGGTCAACATACTTAAAAGTCCTCGGTGTTATTATTTCAGAGGACCTGTCCTGGGCCCAGCACGAGTGCAATTATGAAGAAAGCATGGCAGTGCCTCCACTCCTTTAAGAGTCTGCAAAGATTTGGCTTGACATCCAGAACTTTGACAAATTTCTATAGATGTGTGATAGAGTATAATGACCCTCTGCAACACATTCTGGTATGGAAACACCAATGCCCTGGAACAGAAAATCCAACAAAAAGTAGCAGATGAGGTCCGTCACAGATAAAGCCCTCTCCACCATTAATGCATGGAGCATTGTCGCAGGAAGCAGCAGCCATCAGCAGGGACATCTACCAACAGCTTTCTTCTCACTGTTGTCATCAGGAAGATGATACAGGAACAAATGGGGATAACTACACTCATTTAAGGACTCTTATCTTGTTATTTCACACTTGTTATTTATTGCTATTTATTTTTTATCTGCATTTGCACAGTTTGTTTACAGTTTACAGATCCTGTTTATAGTTACTGTCCTATAGATTAAGTATGCCCACAGAAAAAGAATCTCAGGGTTGTTTGTGGTCACATGTATGTACTCTGTTAATAAGTTTTTCTTTGAACTTTGAGCCTTAGGACTCATAGTACCAGGTTCAGAAACAGTTATTATCCCTCAGCCATCAGGCTCTTGAACCAAAGGGGGTGACTACACTTGCCCATCACTGAAATGTTCCCACAACCAATGGACTCACTTTCAAAGACTCTTCATCTCATGTTTGTGGTAATTTTTGCTTATTTATCTATTTCTTTTTGTATTTCCAGTTTGTTGTCTTTTGCCCACTCGATGCAGTATATTATTTATTCTATTATGATATTTAATTATGGATTTATTGAGTGTGCCCCCCAAGAAAATGAATCTCAGGTACTATGATGATAAATTTGCTTTGAACTTTGTACTACATTACAGTCAGAGTATTACAGCACAGAAGTAGGCTCTTCAGCCCATCAAGTCTGTGCCAGCCTTGTTTTCTGCCAAGTCCCATCGATCTGCACACGGAACATAGACCCCCCACCCCCCACCACCACCACCCCTCTCATTCATGTTCCTATCTGACTTCTCTTAAACGTTGCAATTGAAACCACATCTACCACTTCCGCTGGCAGCTCATTCCACAATCACACCACTTCTTCAGACTCCCCTTAAATATTTCATCTTTCACCCTAAACCTTTGGCCTCTATTTCTGCTTTCACCTAACCAGAGGGACAAAAGCATTCATACATTCACCCTATCTATACCTTCTTAATTTAGTACAATATACAAGATCTTCTAGCATTCTCCTGCAACTGATTCAACCTATCCCTTAACTCAAGTCTTCAAATTCATATACAACTATATAAACGATCTCTGTACTCTTTGAAGGTTACTGATATCTTTCCTGTAGGTAGGTGATCAGAATGCACACCAAACTCCAAATTTGGCCGTTTCACCATCCGATACAATTTCAACATAACACCCCAACACCCTGATTTATGAAAGTCAATAGTCAAAAACTATAGTCTTGACCCTATTTTGGAGCTTGCAAAGATTTGGAATGTCACCAAAGACTCATGGAAATATTTACAGATGTACAGTGAAGATCATTCTGACCGGTTGCATCACAGCTTGGTATGGAGCCTCCAATGTACAGGATTGCAAGAGGGTACAGACGCAGAACCCTCCATACAACAGAGGATTTCAATAAGGCGACATCCATAAAGACCCTCCTCCATTTGGATCATCAACACACACAAAATGCTGGTGGAACACAGCAGGCCAGGCAGCATCTATAGGGAGAAGCACTGTTGACGTTTCGGGCCGAGACCCTTCGTCAGGTCGTGAGTCCTGACAAAGGGTCTCAGCCCAAAATGTCAAAGCACTTCTCCCTATAGATGCTGCCTGGCCTGCTGTGTTCCACCAGCATTTTGTGTGTGTTGTTGTTTGAATTTCCAGCATCTGCAGATTTCCTCGTGTTTGCTCCATTTGGATCATGCCTTCTTCATGTTACTATTATACTGAAGGTGGTTCATGAGCCTGAAGACCCACACTCACCATTTCCATAAGACATAGGAGCAGAATTAAGTCACTTAGCCCAATGAAATTCCCCCTCTTTCTTCTAAACTCCAGCAAATGCAGGCTCACAGCCATCAAAAACTCCTCTTACCCCTTTATCTTCCCTTAGATAAGTGGCCCAATGCCTTGTAAAGCCTCAGCCTCCTTTCATTGTATTCTAATCCTCTCGAAATGAATGCTAGCATTCATTTCCTTCCCTTCCACCAATTCAACCTGTGTTAACCTTTAGGGAATCCTGCACGAGGACTCCCGAGTCTCTTTGCACCTCTGATTTTTGAATTTTCTCATTTAGAAAATAGTCCATGCCATTATTCCTTCTACCAAAGTGTACGACCATACACGTCCATACACTGTTTTACATCTGCCACTTTGTTGCCCATTTTTCCAATCTGTCCAAGTCCTTCTGCAGACACTCTGCTTCCTGAACACTACCTGCCCCTCCACCTATCTTTGTATCATCCACAAAACTATCAACTCGTTCATCCAAATCACTGATATATAACATGAAAAGCAGTCCTAACACCGACCCCTGCAGCACATTACTAGTGACCGTGAGCCAACCAGAAAAAACCCGCTTTATTTACTTTTTGCCTCCTGAGTTAATCTTCTATCCATGCTAGCATCTTTCCTATTATACCATGGGCTCTCATCTTGTTAAACAGATTTATGTGTGGCACCTTGTTAAAGGCCTTCTGAAAATCCAAATAAACATCCACTGACTCACCTTTGTCTATCCTGCCTGTTATTTCCTCAGAGAATTCCAAAAGATTTGTCAGACCAATTCTCCCTCAAGGAAACCATGCTGACTTCAGCCTATTTTGTCATATGTCTCCAAGTACCCCAAAATCTCAATGGACCCCAACATCTTTCCAACCACTTAAGTCAGACTAACTGACCTACTATTTCCTATCTTCTGCCTCCCTCCCTTCTCGAGACTCAAGTAACTATTGCAATTTTCCACATTCAGAACCATTCCAGAACAGCTTCTTCCCCTCCACAATCAGATTTTTATGAATGATCCATGAACTCTAGCACAACATTCAACTTTTGATTTATTTATTTTTATAACTTCTAATAAATTTTGCCTCACACCATAGTGCTATCACAAAAGAAATTTCACGACATATATCAGTATGCAAGCAGATTCTGATTCAATGTTTGTTAATATGGTTCACAAGCAATATTGTAAAGAAACAAAGTGGCTTCCTGAACCTCTTATAAAATTTATGCAATAAAGCTATCTATCTCATCCATCTTTAAACAAAGTTCCTTTGAATGGACACTGATGAATCTCATCAAATCAACAAGCTCATCAAGTGAATCATTCTACTGACCCAGTAACCTCAACATCTAATCCTCACAGCCTCATCCAATCAGAGATATTGCCTTTTCTTTATCTATCCCTTCACCCTCTCTGTAACACAAACCTAACTTGTTTCCTCTCACATAATACACAAAAAAAATGACAGAAGCACTCTGTGAAAAGAGAGGTAATATGTATAACTATTTCATGTTCAAGACAATTTCCCTCTTGTGTTCTTTTTTTCTGCTCTGATAACAGATCTCTGACCAAAACGATAGCTATTTCCCCTTCCTTAAATGCTGTCTGACCTGTTGTTCACAACATTTTCGGTTTTTATTTCACTTTGAATTCCACATAAAACTTCATTCAAAAGAAATTTTCAACATATCTCAACTGCTTTGAAATGGCATTTTGACCAAAATAAACAATATTAAGCATTTCTAAGAAGAAACTTTGCAATGTCTTTCATTCTTATATTCACAAACAAGGCATTGAGTAATGCTTAATGACATTTCTTAAAACTTCCCTGTCCCTGTCCAGCAGCTGAAAAACCCTGTACAGGATTGTGGTCCTCGCGGTGGCTGCCCCAAGCTCAAACGTCATTGACCTAGAATCAATTTCTCCATTGCTGTTGTCCGGACTGATAAGTATTTTAAACATTTAATGCTACTGCCAGTACCACGTTTCGAGTACAGCATACAGATAAATGTCTTTTCAACAAAACACGAGCAGGTAGTTTCTCTTGCCCTAAAGGCGGCAAGTTGCACAATTTAAGACACTGATAACCTGACACGCAAACTTACGAGACAATAAAAAATTGCAATCTTATTCGGAAATTAAAGGCAGTGCACGACATCTCCCACCAGTTCTCGCGAGAGAAAGAGGCGCTCTGCGTCCACCTGTTGACCCCCCCGCCCACCCCGCCGACCCCGCCGATCTGGGCCCAAAACTACCCCTCTGTCCTCTGACTCTGCCGAATTCACGTTGTGTAACAATGTTAACAGGCTTTGAAATTACTACCTGCCATCTGGCACACGAACGCGTCCGTTGCTAGTGACATGCTGCACGGCCGTTCGCTCCAACTTTCCGCCAATAAAACCTGCAGCACCCCTCACACACAATGTCAACTTCGCAGCGTGAGCCACTTCCGGCAAGCCTGAGGGCACTTCCTATCGCGAGGAGCGCGCCTGCGCACTGAGCCCGGTGGGAGGCGGCCGATCGCCGCGGCGGTGCGTGTTGCGGGCTCAGGTTGTCCGGAAAAGCCGGCATCCCAGCAAGCCGCTTTCGGTGATCAGATCAAGAGGAAGTTGTGTTTATACAATGCCTTAGTCAGGAGGAAAAGTTCACAAGCCGTTCTCCGGGCTCAGAACGTTTGATCAAAAACCTGGCCAATGCGACTGGTACAACAGGAGGAGGCTGAGGGAAGCGCAGCATTTAGGACTGGGACTATTGAAGTGATGAAGCAAAGGAAGTAGGAGGGGCTGAGCCCTGAGTTGCAGGAGGGGGGTGAGCTGGAAGAGAAACGCTGCTGGATTTGCGATGCACATAACATAAGCTAGGTCACGGAAGGACTTCGAAATAAGAATGACAGTTTTAAAATGTAATAGTGAATCATGCAATGGATGAGGTTTGGGACACAGGTGGTAGAGATTTAGAGTGTTTCAGACTGACAATAAATGTTGTGCGTAAGAGGTTCCACAGCAGATGGGTAGCAGCAGGTGCTGAGCTGAGAAGAGATGGAAAAATACAGTGTTTGTACAGATCTTAAGTGCTCCGGTTTTAAATGAATACCTCAATGTATAGATGCACAGACTTTCAATCTGAAAAATCCCTTGACAATGCGCCAAACTACGAAACCAAAAGCCTGGCATTTCAGAAATACTGACAGAACTGACACTTGCTCCAGTGAAGGGTTTGTGGCAAATTCACTGCATGTCAAACCTAACTGCATTTGATTGCAGAATTTCCATGATTGCTTCAGTTTACTTTCATACAATACTGTTGTTTCTGTTGATAGATGTTTCTTCTCCCAGTTATGAAGAATATTTAGAATGGGAGCACAGAATCTTTAATCAGTGAGTCCAATTTGAGTAAAAAATCCACATGTGCATTTTGCAGAGGAAATAATTTGCATATTAAAGACACAATTATTGAAATTTGGATATCGATGTTTACTATATTTACACTTTTGAAACAGAGAAATGGCAGAAACAACTGCAAACAATTATAATCTCTCTGCTAGATATTTTAAGTGTACACAAGTTCAAGTTTATTGTCATCTGACTGTGTGTGTGTGTGTGTGTCTGTGTGTGTATGCAACCAACAACATTCCTCCAGACCATGGTGCACCCACACAGCACATAAACCAAAATATTATACTGCATAAAAAATATAATTTAAATGCATGTAGTAAAGTGCAGCAGAGGTAAACAGTAAACAACTCGCTGTCCTAATGACAAGACCTTGGTGGTAGCAGGATATTCAATAGTCTCACAGCCTGAGGGAAGAAGCTGTTACCCACTCCTAATCCTGATGCTTCTGTACCTGAATGAGTGGGTCAAAGAGATTGTAGGATGGGTGGTAGGGATCCTCAACAATGCTTTGGGCCCTTCATCTGCAACACTCCTTGTAAATGTCACAAATAGAGAGAGGGAGACCACTGTGATTCGCTTGGTGTTTTTTTCTATCCTGTAGGATCTTGTGGTCTGATGCCTTTCAGCTTCCATACCACACAATGACATTCTTGATGGTGCTCCTGTAGAACATTGTTAGAATGAGGGTGAGGAGCCTTGCATGCCTCAATCTCTTTAGAGAGTGTAGACATGCTGTGCCGTCTTGGCCAGTGAGAAGGTGTTGTGGGTCCAGTTTAGATCATTCATTATCTGCATACCAAGGAGCTTTATGCTCTTTGCTCTCTCCACAGCGCAGCCAATTATGTGCAATAGAGAGCGGTTGACTTGTGTCTTCATGAAGCCCATAATCATCTCTTTTATCTTGTCCAAGTTGAGACTCAGCATGGTTTTTTTTCACACTATTTAACAAGCTTCTCTACCAGTCCTCAGCATGATGGAGATTGAGATGTTGCTGCCAGCTAGGCCTTTCCATCAAGAAGTCCAAGATTCAGTTAAAGAGAGGGGCGTTGAGTCCCAACAAAGGCAGTTTACCCATTCTCTGAAGAATGACCATGTTAAATGCTGAGCAGAAGTCGACGAACAACATCCTGGTGTTTCCTAGATGGGCAGAACAAGTGGTGTGCCGGAGCTATAGCATCATTTATGGACTGTTTGGGCGGTAGGTGAAATGGAGAAGGTCCAATGTAGCTGAAAGGTGGAATTTTATATAATCCATTGCCAGCTGTTCTTAGCACTTCATGTTTGTTAAAAATCAATGCCACTGGGCAATAATCATTTAGGCCAGTTACTGCTGCTATCTTGGGCACACAATGATTAGGGCTGTCTTGAAGCCTCAGGGACTGTGGACTGCTTCATTGATTCTGTTATAGTTATTGGATTTATTGAGTATGTTCGCAAGAAAAAGGTTGTATATGATGACATATATGTACTTAGATAATAAATTTCCTTTGAATTTTAAATTTTGAGATCTACATTAAAACTTCTGTGAGCTTGGTTGCACAATCCCTCAGTACCTGACCAAGTATGTTGTCCAGCCCTGCAGCTTTGCATGGGTTTACCCTGGCTAGAGCCCTCCTCATCTTGGCTATGCCAATTCCTCAGGCAGAGAATGGGCTTTCCTCAATGTCACATCATTCAATTGGTCAAGTCATGCACAGAAAGCATTCAGCCCATCAGGAAGGTTGGTGCTGCCGCTGTTGATGTGCAGGGTGGACTTGTATTCAGTTATGGTTTGTGTACCTTGCCACATGTGCCACGTGTCCCTGGTGTCACAAAGGTGTCTGAGGATTTTCTGTGCATCCTCACACGTTGCCATCCTGATGGCATGGGAGATTGTGGCTCTTGCTGACCTCAGAGTTGTCCTGTCATTCAATCTGAAGACAGAGTCCCATTCCCTAAGCAGTGCAGGAGCCTCTGCAGTCAGCCTTAGTTTCTGGTTTCATCGTCCCTGGTAGTGTAGTGTTTAATCATGGTAACATCCTCAATGCACATAAATTCCACATATTTGTCAATGTTGACTTGATGATTGTAGGTAGCTGCCACTCTGAATACACCCCAGTCTGTGTGTTAAAAGCAGTCATGCAGTGCTGAGGTGGCAACTTCTAGCCAGGTCCTGATCTCCCTGTGAACTGGTTTGAATCTTTTAACCAGTGGTCTGTTTGCAGAGATTAGAAAAATGGATAAGTGGTCTGAGTATCCTAGGTGAGGGTGGGGGATAGCCTTGGGATAAACCTACAGTTCAAGAGAAAATCTGAAAAAATATTTCAGGTGGTAGGTAAAAGTGCGGGGGATCTAACTGACTGATAGGCAAGGTTTTGCATGGATTGTGCTCGTCTATTGATGGTCCAAGCATTTTGTTGGGAACTCACAGGAGTTATTCTTCACATATTGACCCGGGAGGGGGGAGGGGGGGTGAGGGTGCAGGGCAGGGGTGCACATGAATTCCATTGACTTTAAAGGACAATGCATTTGACTTTTCAGTTTAACATACAAAATTTATGTAATAAAATCTGGAGGTCTAGCTGGCATTTTAAATCTTCTTAACTGATAAAACTCCATCCTGGCATTTGATATCTTCTGTCTTTTTATCCACTCTGAAGCAATAGATTATAGAACATTGAATAGTACAGCACATTATAGGCCTTTCAGCCCACAATGTTGTGCCGACCCTCAAACCCTGCCTCCCATATAACCCCCTCCACCACCACCTTAAATTCCTCCATATACCTGTCTAACAGTCTCTTAAACTTCACTAGTGTATCTGCCTCCACCACTGACTCAGGCAGTGCATTCCACGCACCAACCACTCTCTGAGTGAAAAACCTTCCTCTAATATCCCCCTTGAACTTCCCTCCCCTTACCTTAAAGCCATGTCCTCTTGTACTGAGCAGTGGTGCCCTGGGGAAGAGGTGCTGGCTGTCCACTCTGTCTATTCCTCTTAATATCTTGTACACCTCTATCATGTCTCCTCTCATCCTCCTTCTCTCCAAAGAGTAAAGCCCTATCTCCCTTAATCTCTGATCATAATCCATACTCTCTAAACCAGGCAGCATCCTAGTAAATCTCCTCTGTACCCTTTCCAATGTTTCCACATCCTTCCTATAGTGAGGCGACCAGAACTGGACACAGTACTCCAAGTGTGGCCTAACTAGAGTTTTATAGAGCTGAATCATTACATCACGTCTCTTAAACCCTATCCCTCGACTTATGAAAGCTAACACCCCATAAGCTTTCTTAACTACCCTATCTACCTGTGAGGCAACTTTCAGGGATCTGTGGACATGTACCTCCAGATCCCTCTGCTCCTCCACACTACCAAGTATCCTGCCATTTACTTTGTACTCTGCCTTGGAGTTTGTCCTTCCAAAGTGTACCACCTCACACTTCTCTGAACTCCATCTGCCACTTCTCAGCCCACTTCTGCATCCTATCAATGTCTGTCTGCAATCTTCGACAATCCCCTACACTATCTACATCACGACCAACCTTTGTGTCGTCTGCAAACTTGCCAACCCACACTTCTACCCCCACATCCAGGTCATTAATAAAAATCACAAGAAGTAGAGGTCCCAGAATAAATCTATGTTGGACACCACTAGCCACAACCCTCCAATCTGAATGTACTCCCTCCACCACAACCCTCTGCCTTCTGCAGGCAAGCCAATTCTGAATCCACCTGGCCAAACTTCCCTGGATCCCTTGCCTTATGACTTTCTGAATAAGCCTACTGTGTGGAACCTTGTCAAATGCCTTACTAAAATCCATATAGATCACATCCACTGCACTACCCTCATCTATATGCCTGGTCACCTCCTCAAAGAACTCTATTAGGCTTGTTAGGCACGATCTGCCCTTCACAAAGCCATGCTGACTATCCCTGATCAGACCATGATTCTCTAAATCCCCATAGATCCTATCTCTAAGAATCTTTTCCAACAGCTTTCCCACCACAGACGTAAGGCTCACTGGTCTATAATTACCTGGACTATCCCTACTACCTTTTTTGAACAAGGGGGCAACATTAGCCTCCCTCCAATCCTCCGGTACCATTCCCGTGGACAACGAGGACTTAAATCTTTTTTTATGTAAACGAGGATTATCACAAGAGACAGCAGATACTGGAATCTGGAGCAGGAAGCAATCTGCCAGAGGAATGCGGTATCTACAAGGGGTGAGGGGGGGAAGCTTTTTTTGCAGAAATAGGAGCAAAATCTTTTTTACATACTTTGTGACATTGGTCAATACATTCAATCATGTTGACACTTTTTTTCAAACCATAGCACCATTATCACTCTTGTTGCTCCCTCGGATAAATCGCCCTTTCAATGTTTGAGGGGCTTCCCCACCTGATTCCTCCCTTCCATGTCCATAGCAGAAGGACCCGGGACTGTAGTCTTACCCCACAGATCCTTTCAGTGGCTGCAACAAGCTTCAGTACCTCCTTCGCACGTGGTCCTCAGCCTGGAATGTGCCAGCAAGCAGCATTCCCTCACAGATAATACGCTATGCTGGAAGAACAATAATTTGTGGGCGGATGAAAGAGTGCCTTTCACTGAGTTGATGATCTACCAGTAGCACTTGGTAGCTGTCTCATTGTGTCACCCTGGGAACAGCACATAGATCAAAGAGTCCTCTGTTACACTAGCTGCTTTGACTGAACTGAGACAAGAACCCTTGCCTCCTTCTCCATATCCTCTTAGCAAATCCACAGTCTGCAACGCTTTCGATCAAATCCCTGCATCAGGGCTGAGTGCAGAGAGGACAGGTGGCCAGTATGAAAAGGAGCGGGGGGAGGGGTGCAGAGAAAATTTACACTCAGATTGACAGAGAGGTCTTGAGTCTGGTTTGGGGTGTTTCAACTTGAACCTGTATGGGAGAGATTTTACCCTCATGACTGATAATTAACTACAGAGTCCATTTTCAATCCATAGAAGGGTGTTCCACTAACAGCAGCACATTGAGCACTGTTTCTTAAAGGATACAGCTACAGGATCATACTCGAGAGGACAATAATCATGGAAGTGCTGATGGATTGTCCTGTTTAACTTGGAAAAGTAAATACCCAAAAAACCTACAAAGCAGGTCATTCCTCTTGACATGTTCTCCCCAATGCAAATTGAAAATCTCCCTATTACGGCAGAGCTGATCCAAAGGGAAATCAGAAAAGACCCCGCACCGACTCGGGCCTACTTGGCAACAAAAGATGTCTGGAATGTGCAGTAGAAATCCCAGTTCCACCATTTTTACTAGCCATGAACTTGCCCTTGATGGAGATTGCCTTATGTGGGAATTGAGCGTTGATTCACCCAAGCAGAGAGCTAAAGTGTTGGAGGCACTACATGCTGGTCATCTGGACGTTGTCAAAATGAAAGGTTTGGCTTGAAGCTCAGTCGAGTGCCCTGGGATAGATCAGCAGATCAAGCAGCTCACCATGCACTGTTCAAGATGCCAACACATCCAGAAGACGCCAAGAGGAGTGCCTCTCCATCCCTGGGAATGGCCTGCATTGCCCTGGCAGAGGATTCGTGTGGATTTTGCCAGACCATTCATGGGCAAAAATTTCTGGGTAGTGTCAGTTGCAGCTACCAAGTGGCCAGAAGTGTTCTGCATGGCCTTCACGACAGCCTCACACACTGTAGATGTATTGAGAAGCCTCTTCTCACGGACTGGTGTTCCAGAGCACGTAGTCAGTGACAATGGATCTGAATTTGCAGAAAGGTTTGTTGAGATTCTAAGGACTGCACTGTGAGTAGTGTCAGCAGAGCCCACAGTGCTTAATTAGATGCTCACCAATATCCTTGCATATCACAATGCAGCACACTCCACAACCAACAACTCACCAGCTATGCTGTTCTTGGGTTGGCCCTTGCACTCATGCTTCGATCCCCTCAAACCCAGACTCAGGAGGCGTTTAGAGAAATTGAGGTCTCCTCAAGCAAGGGGGTTCGATATTCCACTCCTGGACAAGCAGTCCTGGTGAGGGACTACAGAGGTGATCAAAAGTAGGTATTGGAAAATTTAAGGACAGAACTAGACCACACTGGAGATTGTGTCTGCTATCATCTGAAGATGACACAATGATCAGTTGAGAGCAGAGTCAATTGTTAGAGGAAAAAGGTGTCCAGAGCTGTCAGAGACACTTCTGCAGTTCCAGACTCAACTCTGACAACCACCATGGAGGAGACCCTGGAACCAGAGATTGTTTCACAGCCACAAGCTTCACCTGCCAAACAGAGTGACTCCCCCCACCCCCACCTGAGAGATGTTCTCCCACTAGAGTAAGAAAGCCTCCACAGCAATTAAATCTTTAGGCCTGACTGGGACAATTTAAAATTTAAAATTTACTATGCTGTGGATGTCTATATAGTAGTTGTATTATATAGTATGTTGTGTACCTGTATGTATGTGTGTATATTTATAATAAATTTAGATATCCTGGCTCCTGTGATATTTCTTTTGATTAGTTTCTGAAGATACAAAACATAACAAAGGTCATCTGGATTGTTTTCAATAAGGTACTTGAGCTCCGTGGGATTGCAGGTTCTGAGGTTTTATTCACTACCTCTATGAGAGAGCTAACTGAAATTTCCTGCAGTTCTTCTAAACCTAAAATAAGTTCATTAGCAGCAATCGAAAAAGCACACCAGTTAATCCACTCTATGAAATTAACTGTAGACCCTTAATCATTTATTCCTTATTTTAATTTTCACCATCTGGATAATACCAGAAAGGCCAGCATTGTACACCTCCAGTGAGGAAATGTGATGAACCATCTTCTTATCACTGCAATCCTTTTAGTGAAGTGCCGTTAAGTGTACAGTTGTAAGATTTGGATCTGACCATGAAGATGCAGGGACAGAAACGTATTTCCAAGGCATGATGGTGTTCAACATGAACAGGCGGTTGCACTTCCATGCTTTTGTTGCCCTTGTCCTCCTTAGAGGAAGAGCATGGCTTCCAAAAGTGCTGTTATAGTAGTCCGGACAAGTAGTAAGTGCAGTTCACTTTGTAGATGGTACACATTGCAGCTACTGTGCAGCAGTGATGGAGAGAATGAATGTTTAGGGTAGTGGATAAGGGACGGATCAAACAGGTTGCTGATTCTAAAAAGCTTTGAGCTCCTGGATAATGCTTTAGAGCTGCTGCACTCTTCCAGGGCTATGATGGGTTTCCATCTTGATCTTAACTTGTGCCCTTGTGCAAGTTTTGGCTGTCAGTAGTGAGTCAATCACTACAGGATATCCAACCCCTCACTTTGTGGTGTAATCAAAATTGTTATGTGCTCATACAACTAGGATCCTAATCATTAGTAGCTGCCAGAATTTTCTTGGTTGGGAAATTCACACAGGCAATACTATTGAATGTCAGGGATAAGTGATTAGGAATTTATCTTGATAAAATGGTCAATGACTATCAAGTGTGTGTAATAAATGATTCTTGCTGCTTATCAGCTGGTACCTAAATGTTGCCTAGATTTCCTGTGTGTAGGAATGGTTGCTTCATTTACAAATAAAGGGTTTCTGCAAATTAAATTGAATGTTGCAAAATCATCCACATATCTGACCTTGTGTTAGAAGGAAAGTAATTGCAGCTAGATATGACTGAGCCAAAGACACTGCCCTGAAGAGTTCCTGCAGTGATGTTTGGAGAACGATTGATCTCCAGCAAATGCAGCCATTTCTGATTTTGACCATTTGAATGTTGTTCTATTGAAATCCATTAACTATGGTTTTGCAAATGCTTCTTGATGCCACACTATCAAGGGCAGTTACACTCACCTGAAATTTAACTCTTTAATCTATGTTCATTTAAAGACTGTGATAATGTCTAGAATTAAGGGGTCCTTCAAAATACAGTAAGCATTGGTAAGCTGTTTTGTGAGGATTGCCATCGACAGTACTGTTTTGTGAAACCTCCTTTCACTTTGCTGACAGTGGATCGATAGAACAGCAATTATCCAGTTTGGATTAGCTGGGCTTTTTTTACTTTTTTTTCTGCCTTCTTTCTTAAATATGCATTTTAATTCTGAAGCTTAATAGTAAAAAATTAGGGAAGCACACCTGAAGAGTGTCAGAAGTTGTTTCCAGTCTGCCTGAGGAGGCAGATATTGTAATGGTAGTGGAACAGTTAAACAAAGACATTCCAAGTATTGAAGTGCAAAAAATAGTAAACACAAGAGATTCTGTAGATGCTGAAAAGCCAGTCCTGATGAAAGATCTTGGTCCAAAACAATGACTGTTTATTAATTTCAGTACATGTTGCCTAACCTGTTGTCCTCCTCCACCATTTTTTGTATGTTGCTCTGGAGTGCAGGAATTTCTCACTTCAGTGGCAATGTTGGCTGGTTCCATTATTACTCCTGTACCTAGATGTCATTTATTTGCAGGCCAATTTGGTTGATACGTGGAATCTCACAAAAAGCAGAGGTGAATTGTCTACTCAGCAACTTCTGATGGATTCTTCACCTGTGTCTTGAAGGATTGAGTTCCTGCAGACAGTTGAACTGTTCATTATCATTTGTAATTAGGTGTGGTAGGGCTGTTGAGGATCGATCTGATTATTTAATTGTGAGGTGGCTTTGCATGTTGTTTTTGTTGTTTGGTACACATCATCTTGTGTTGTGGTTTCAGTAGACTGACACCTCAGCTGTTGCTGCTGCCAGCGTGACCTTCTGCACTTGTCTTTGAATTAGTATTGATCCCTTGGCTTGATTGTAATGGTAGTGTGAGGGATATGCTCAGACACACATAAATGAGTTTTCAAGACTGTACTGGATTTTACTATTTCTAACTTTACTGTATGCATAAATTTGAATTTTCTAATTTTGATTTTTGAAGTTGTTGCAACTATGAACTAAGTCACCAGAGAGGCGCTGAAGCTAGGGAATATAGAAGACTTTATTCTAGCAAAATTAGTATACAGGCGTAATATTTGAGACACTGTTGGGAGAAGAGGCCTGCTCAACCCAATATTACATGACATTTTGAAACAGCAGGATCATTCTATAGTTACAATGTATTTACAATGCTTCCTTTGAATTACATGTAGTTTTCAAACACCTCCTTCTTCGCACCCACACTCCAGACAACCAAAATAAGTATTAATCCACACTGACTTTAGGCCACATCCATGCATATGCAGGCATCTGAAGTCAAAGTAGAGTGTTTCTTTGTTAGTGATTGACCCCAGCCTACGGCTCCAGGAAACTCATTGATCTGAGCTGCATTTTAAATTCAGTCTGCAATTCACATTCAAACCTGAAGATTGGTTGCTGCTGAAATTAATAATTGCCATGTACCCTAACTCCAGAATACACCCTAACAAAGTAAAAGAGAAATACACAGTTGAATTCAATAGAATTACTGTGAAAAATATTAGCATGCCTTTCTTTCATAGAACAACAGTACGCAGACACAGGCCCATCAGCCCACGATGTCTGAACCAACTGTAATGTTGCTTTAAACTAATCACATCTGTTTGCACATGGTCTTTGCCCCTTCATCTGCTGTCTGTTCATGTGTCAACCTAAATGTCTCTTAAAGTTTGTCATGATATCTGCTTCCACAGCTTCACCTGAGAAGCACCAACCACTTCCACTGTGCAAAACAACTTGCCTCAAAACACTGCTTTAAACTTTCCCCCTCACCTTAATTTTATGCGCTCTGGTATTTAGCATTTCCACGTTGGAGAAAAGGACTCTGATGATTGAGACTTTGTCTCTGACTCAAATTGAGAGGTTTCAAATTGGGTTCTGCAAGCCCACAAAATGAACAGGATTTCATATGAATGAGCAGTTAAAGTGGCCAATGTGTTAATTATTGCAGACACAGATGGCAAATGCAAGGGATTGCTAAAATAATAGCAAGAACAAACACAAGAGATCCTGGAAATCCAGAGCAACAACCACAAGATGATGGAGGAGCTCAGCAGGTCAGGCAGCATCTATGAAAATGAATAAACAGTTGATATTTCAGGCTGAGACCCTTCATCAGAACTGGAAAGGAAGGTGGAGGATGCCCAGATAAGGAGGTGGGGGAGGAACAGGAGCTAGAAGGTGATAGATGGGGAAGTGGTAATGAAGTAAGAAGCTGAGAGGTGATAGTGAAAAGGTAAAGGAGAAGAAGGAATCAGATAAGAGAAGAGAGTGGACCATTGGAGAAAGTGAAGGAAGAGGGGCACCAGGGATTGGTGATAGGCAGGTGAGGGGAAGAGGTGAGAATGGGAAATTGAAGAAGAGGAAAGAGCGAGGGGAAAATTACCAGAAGTTGGAAAAATCTATGTTCATGCCAACAGGTTGGAAGGAAATAGAAAGATTTTTTTTGCTTCAGAGGGAAAAAATCCAATTAGCAAACTTCATCTGTGCATACTCCGCAATTCGAGGAAAGGGAGCAAATGAATGGTAAAATGCTTAGGGATTCGTTTTCATCTCATATAAATGAAAAAGATTGCAGTCCATCAAAACCTACTCTATTCAGGATGAATGACACGAACATGTTCCGGAAAAGAATCTTTACACAATAAATCGCCAATTTGAATTAGTTATTGCAAATTAATGTACATAATTTACATATGGAAAAGAACTGTTAATATGCATTTACGCAATCTCTTTAATGGCGCTTCTACAGTCTAATGATGTACAGTTGTAAAGTGAGGAACATCAATAACGAATATAGTCATTGTTAGGTTCCATAAACAACAGCCAACTTTTTTTGTGCTTTGCTCTGAAATCTATGATTTAATTCCAAATCTTGACTGATAATAATTAGGAGAATGCGCGTACATTGTGTCAAACGTTATTTCAAGTGACCCCGGGAAGACAGGAATATTTTTGAATTGGACTTGCTGTGTGCACTGTATGTCGTTAACTGGTGAATCCAAACGAATGCATCGTGGATGCTTCGTTCCCTCAGTATTGCAGTGGGACTTGAACCCTCACCCTGCTATTTCAGAGGGGAAAAAGTGGCTTCTACTGGCTTTTTTTTTAAATTTTGGTAAGGCATCGCAAAAAGAGATGTTGAAACTCATGCAAAGATGGAAATTTGACGGCATGAGTACGAAGTTAGCGAACTGGCTGACAACAGCGAAGCACAATATTTCACGGATTCGGGGGAAAAGAAGAGCGGCGATCCATAGAGATCAGTGATAAAGCCATTGGGAGTGTAAGCCATCATTTCTAGGACGCCTGGCAAATGAGGTGACGAAGCATAATGAGAAACTATATAGAATGATAGGTATTGTTCTAAAGAGGATGCGAATCGAAGTATCCAGAATTATGAAAGCTCAAATAATTGAAAATGACAGAACACGTTGAGAAAGCGGTTAATAAGATAAACACAGTTCTGGGTTTTACATAGAACACAACACGTGCGAAAGTTATGCTGATGTATTTAAACACTTAGACCGGTCTCAGCTTTGTGTCCAACTTGGTCACTTCGTTATTGCAGACATGAGAGTCTTAAGAGTCCAGGAAAGGTTTAAGAATGGTTATTGAAACATAGAAACATAGAAAACCTACACACAATACAGGTCCTTCGGCCCACAAGGTTGTGCCGAACATGTCCCCACCTTAGAAATTACTATAGCCCTCTACTTTACTAAGCTCCATGTACCTATCTAAAAGTCTTTTAGAAGACCCCATCGTATCCAAATTTGGGATGAAAGAGTACAGATACCAAGACAGTTTGGAGAAGTTGGGTGTATTTCCTTCAAAGAAGAAGACTGTGGAGAGATTTGAAAGAAGTTCAAAGTTCAATGTCAATTTATTATCGAAGTACATGCAGTACACGTCACAATAAACAACACCAAGATTCGTTTTCTTGCGGGCATACTCAGTAAATCCAAGACATATAATCGAATCAATGAAAGATCACAGCCAACAGAATGGGCAAACAACCAAGGTGCAACAGTCAACAAACTGTGCAAATACAAAAGAGAAAAAAGGAAATAATAGTAATGATTATAACAGTACAAAGCGAAATAAACAATTATAAATAAACTAGACAACGGGTTAACCCGTTGGGTCACCCTTTGAGAGAAAAGTAGTGCAGTCTGATGTGACCAGAATGAAAATTAAATTTTCCTTAATGCTATTTGTATTGCCCGTAGGTGAGAACAGTTCAGTGATGCGGCGAATGAAGCTGAAAAAAGTTATCCCTGCTGATTCAAGATCCTCATGATTGAATGTTAATAACTGTTTCCCTACCTAGTCGTGTGGGTCCTGAGGCTCACTTAACATCTTCCTGATGGCATCAACGAGAAGAGCATGGCCTGGGTGGTGAGGGTTCTTGATGAAGGACGCTGCTTTCCTACGACACCGTTCTGTCTAGATGTGCTCAGGTGGTGGGGAGGGCTTTTCCTGGGATGGACCGGGCCCTGTCTGCTATTTTTTGTAGGTTTTTCTGTTCAGGGCTATTGGTGTTTCCATACCAGGCCATGATGCAACTAGTCAATATACACTCCATCACACATTTAGGGAAGTTTGTCAAAGTTTTGGATGCAATGCCGAATCCCTAGCAAACCTCTGAGGAAACAGAGGAACTGTCGTGCCTTTTTAGTAATTACACTTAGGTATTGGGCTCAGGAGAGATGTCCTGACATGATAACAGCGAGGAATTTAAAATGATTGACCCACTCCTCCTCTGATTTCCCCGATGTGGACTTGTTCTTGGACCTCTGGGTTCCTCCTCCTTGGTCTTGTTGACATTAAGTGAGAGGTTGTTGTTGTGACCCACTCAAACAGATTTTCAATCTCCCTCCTTAATGCTGAAACCTTTGTTTCAGCCAATAATAGTACTGTCATCAGCGAACCTAAATTATGGCATTGGAGCTACGTTTAGTGTCACGGTCAGAGGTATAAAGCGAGCAGAGCAAGGGGCTAACACAGATGTCGTCGAACTGTTTGGGGTCGGCAAGTGACGAAATCGAGGAACCAACTGCACCAGAAGGTATTGAGTCAAGGTCTTGAGGCTTATTGATTAGTTCTGAGGGGGTGATAGTATTGAATGCCGAGCATCGAAATGCCGATCTCGATATTGAATGCCAGGCCCTCAAGTCAATAACTATCATCCTGATCAATGCATTTTTGCTGCCCAGATGTTCCTGGGTTGAGTGAACAGCCAATGAAATGGTATCTTCTGCGGACCTGTTGTACCGATAGGCAAATAGGAGCGGATTCAATTCCCTTCTCAGGCAGGAGTTGATATGTTTCCTTGCCAACCTCTCAAATCACTTGACCATGGTGACTGTCAGTGTTGATAGACGATTAACACTGAGGCAAGCTACAACGTTCTTCTTAGGCACCGAAGTAATTGAAGTCTACTTGAAGCAGGAGGGTACCTCAGACTATCGAAGCGAGAGGTTAAAGATATCGGTGAACACTCCAGCCAGTCGGTTAGCGCTGCTCTTTAGTACTCGGCCAGCTACCCCTTCTGGGCCGGATGCTTTCCGGCGGTTCATCCTCCTGAGTTATCCTCTTACGGCGGCCTCAGAGACTAAAATCACAGGGTCATCGGGTGCAAGGGAGTTCTTGAAGATTCCTCCTTGTTTTGACGGTCAACGCGGGTTTGGAAGATATTGAAATAATCTGGAAGTGAAGCCCAGTTGTCACCTATGCCATTTGGTTACACCTTATAAGAGGTAGTAGCATTTTGAGCCCCTGCCACAGCTGTTGAGCCCTTCGGTGAATCAAGTTTAGACTAGAATTGCTACTTCGCCCGTGAGATAGCCTTCCGGAGGTCGTACCTCTCCTAACTTTCCTGGCCACCAGGTTTGAAATCCTCAGATCTGGCCCACAGCATGTTGCCGATCTTATGGTTCATCCGCGCCTCTAGTTGGCGAAGACTAGGAATGATTTTATGGGGACGCTCTCGATTACGACGGACTTGATAAAGTCGTGACAACCATGGCGTATTCATTCAGATCCTCTGATGAGCCTTGAACACGTCGCAGTACACCGACTCGAAGCAATCCCGTAACCACTCCTCTGCCTTCAGCTTCTTATCCCTGGAGCTTTGCTTTTTAGCCCCTACCTGTATGTAGGCAGTAGAAGGACAGTCAGGTGATCAGATTTCCCGAAACGCAGTCCGGGCATGGAACAGCAAACATTCCTTATCGGAGTATAGCAGTGGTTTAGTGTGTTGGGACTATTTGAGTAGAGATTCATTCAAACAAGACTGACTGAAGCCCCCTGTTACAATTTGATATGCATCGGGCTGGACTGTTTCTTGTTTGGTGATGGCAGCATTGAATAACTCAAATCCTGATTACCGGTATTACGTAATCTGCGGTCAAGATCACGGCGGAGAACTCTCATAAATAGAATGGTCGGCACTTGAACGTTAGTTATGTCAGGGCAACACGTCTACCACAAAACCGCCTCATCGGAGCTCCACATAAAGTTTATCAATGCAAACACACACTCACCTTTTGCTTTTTCCGAATTAGCAGTTCAGTCCATCTTGTCTATCGAGAAGCCTTCGGGTCTTACAGATGCAGCTGGAATGTCCGGAGTGAGCCATGTCTCCGTGAAACACAGAACACAACAATTCCTCATTTCTTTCCGATACACTAATCTTGCTCTTAGGTCCTCAGTGTTGTTCTCCAGCGACATAGAACAAGATGCTGCATAGAACGGGTCTCATTCCTCTGCGTTTCAGCCCGGCTTGGAGTCCACCCAGAAGCACATTGAAAGATGAAGGGTCTAGAGGGCTTTTCCCGTTGATAGAGGGATACAGGTCTAGTGATAGTGCATATGAACTAAAGGGGAAGAGAACTGATATGAGAAAATACACAGCGTAGGGCTGAAATCAGGAATGCACTACCTGAAAGTCTGGCATGTTCACATTTTGGACTTCAAGAGGGAATAAGGTGGAGGAGAATTTGCAAATCTATGGGGAATGGGTGTGGGTGGAGGGGACTCGATAATTGTTTTCTAAGAGACGGCGCTGAGTGGCCTTCTGTCAAACTAATTAAGTGACGAGTAAATAATGATTACTTATAATTTGTTAATGCTATTATAATTTCGAAACTCCAAGTATTTGAACTCAACGCATTAGATAGAATTAAACAGAACCGGTCAAAATTGTCACGATCCATACATGACTACACATTCCGGGTGTTGAGGGGGTGGAGGAGAATACATTTTAAGATTAAGCCAAACAACCCCAAAAGAATAGCATTTCAGAGGTAACAGTAGCCAATATATTTTATATGTAATTCTATGATTTACACGAACTGCTTTACATTTCGTGTACTTGGAAATTACTTTCATTAAGGTTTCGGTTCGTTGAGAAAATAAAGTGTAAATGTAGTTAGGAATGTAAATCTTCATTCTTTTAGAAGCTGGAACATTCGAAAAGATGCTAATGCTTGTAATGGTAAAATGCGCTTAATACACTTTAGAACTGGAATATTTTTTGAATGATGGACAATGCATTAAAGCGCGTATTTGAAGCAATAGGCGAAATGTAAGCTGGGGAAAATTACGTTTCTTACTACTATTAAGAGCTGCAGATATAAATCGGATCACTGGATTGCATCTTTCAGCTGAGATATTAAATTGATTCCACTTCAGGCGTCCGGTGTCATCATCAAACACTTCCAGGTCGTGTACAAAGCTCGGTTCTATTTGTCCCGAACAACATGCGGCGTTGTAGTGACGTGATTTGTTTACAAATTTACCGCACCAGCTATGTGGTTTCTCTGAAAGAAACTGTCAATTAGTACCAAACTGGAGAGTTTGGTGCCGCAGGCCCACGTTAGCTAGTTACTAGATTGAGACTGCCCAATCTCACTTAGGGCACTGACACTGACAAATTAATTTCTTCCGTCAGCACTGAATTTCAACCAGTGTTAGCGCCGGTAAGTCATGCTCTATCCAAATACTCCAAGCAGTCCTTTTTCACCCAAAATATTGTGTCTCATTGAATAGACTATAACTGAAATATGAATCGGCAGTTAATATATTCAATCCTTTCAACTTTTAAATATTAAACGTGCCTTAGAAACGAAAACTCGACAGCATGCTCACCAAATATAGGCTATTCCGGCATTGTTTGATCTTGTTTAAATTAACAACTCTTTAATGACAGACTATATAATTCAAAATAATTTATAGGCCAATTTTTAAAGCTGACTAGTTAAATAAGAATATATTCTGATGTACCGTTTATTTATAGATGGGCGCGCTATTCCAAGGAAATGTCGTTATTCAGCTATCAAGCCATCTTCCCCCAAAAGGGAAAGGAAGATGGGTAATTTAAGCCCTACTATCAAGTGGCAAATACAATAGATCTGGTTCACTTTCCTATTTCCTCCGAATAATGGCGCTGTTTTCGATTCCCCAAAGAGACAATTTGCTAAAGAAAATATGAAACTTATTGAATGCAGAATTTTATTAATAGTGCTCTAGGATCCACTATTAGACGAGCCGCCATTTCTCTGTATTTCCGTTGTACTCTTTTTCTGCAGGTTTTGTCGCTACCTGATGTACATACCTACACGCGCCGGGCGCACAGAAAAAAAAAGTTGATTAGTGCACGCGAGATCTACTAATATTCTGTAGTGTGCAGAAAACATGCAGCGATTCCCCCCCCCCCCGCCATTCATTGTCTATTTCAAGCATAATTTTTCAATTTTCAATACAATCTAGTGATTTATACCAATGAATTTCTAAGATATAAGTTTCTGATGGAACATTTGAGATAGAAAGAACGGGCGTTTGCAAGCATAATGAGCACAGTTACATGGAATGTGGCAGTTCCACCGCTATTTGTTTTATTCACCTTCCAGCGTTTTTAGAATACTAAAATTATTTTAAAGTATCAGCGAAATAGTATCTATCATTTAAAATGTTATTTAATCTGCAATTAATACTTTTCTAACCAAGTCAAACATAAGCGGGATTTGTATTCGTTAGGTCAGCCTGCCAGGAATCTAAACAAAATTTGTGACGCAAAGACAGAAATATTCATTGTTATTTTATCTAAATCTACTCTCAAATTTAACTAAATCTTAAAAGCAAATCTTCTTTTTGATTTATTACAACGTGACCAAAACAATTGAAGCTTGAAGACTTCCTCATTCAATTATTGGCGGTGTTTTTTAAGATTAGAAAGCCTCTCAGAGAAGAAAAACAATATGTTCTTCGCTTAGTAATGTGGCTTAAACCTCAGTACGATCGATGTTTTCTTTACGACTATTAAATGTCATTAGATTTCTTAACGGTGAATTTCTTAGCCCAGGAGCACTACCTCACAGTGTTGCTCTCTCTCTCTCTTTGCATTATTTTTAATATATCTGTATTGTAACTTGTGGTGTTGCAAGATAATGCTACCGCAAAACAACAAATTTCGCGATATGTTATTCATAATAAACCTGATTCCGATTCCTATGCCTGAGCACATAACTATAGGATGAACGGGTGACGTTCAATAAAATACATACACTTCGCCTCTGTAATTCCCGTAGTGCTAAAGGGAATTCTTAACTCCGTTTTCCAAATCTATGATCTCTTTGCCTATACATTTTGTAATGGTTTATATTTCGTCAAAATTCGCATAATTCTAATTCATTCATGTTATCTAGCATTGCGTGAAGTTTTACATCCTCAAAAGGTTTAAAATGTAAGATGACGACGAGCAAAATTAAGTTAATAATAGTCAAAACATTGAATTTCCTGCAGTCCCTGTAACAGTATTATCTGAAATAAAACGTAATGGAACACAATGAGGTAAATAGGACTGCCCAACAAAGAATTATATTCCAATAAACATCAACACAAGCAAGCGCTGAGCGTTATTGGCCAGCAGTTGTCACGCGGATAATTAATACGTTAGAACAACACGCACCCAATAAGGTCTTTCTTCTGCTAGTTCCCGGGCGAAGTTAGTCATCAGATACTCACACGCCAATGGTTTCATTCTGAGAAACACACTGACGTGTTCATAAGAGCAAAACAAAAATGCCCTAAATGCTCAGCGGTCAGTCTGTATCTTGGAAGGAGAGGCACACTAGGTTTATGTCCTTTCATCGGAGCTGCAGAATAGCAGAGCTCTTACGGCTTGTAAACAAGTACAGATGCAAAGAGAGGCAAATTTGAAGAAATGTAGAAAGAGCAGGTGCGTGAGAAGGGTCCAAGGCAGAACTCCTTAAAATAAAAACGGAACGAGTCAAAGTGTGAAAAGATAAAAGAAACGAATGATGATTCTGAAGTAGAATTATTACTAATCTCTGTTAAGTAGAGAACAATCGGACAGGATTCACGGGGAATTGTTAAATTCAGTGGAAAGTCCGGTAGTGCCCAAGTGAAAGGTGTAGTGCTGTTCTTCAATACATTTTGTTTCGGATGAAGCATTCCAGAATGGAGGGAATTTGAATAGACTGGCCTTGTTTCACATAGAGCTTAGGGAGCTGAGGGGAAAATAACCGTGTTATACCAAATTACGAGGGTAGATACGGACGAACCTTTCCCCCTACCCTTAAAACCAGAGGATTTAATTTCAGGGCAGGAGATTGAAATGGAACTCCATGAAAATTCTTTTTCACCCTGCAAGCATTAAAATCTAAAGCAGACCGTCCGGAGGGCGCGCCTGAGGGGAAAGGGGTGGTATCAGGAGCAGGTAGTCTCTTAATATTTAAGGAGTATTTTGACGAGCGCTTGAGCTGTCACGGTATAGAAGGCAAAGGGTCAATGTGGGAAATCCAATTAGTATAGATGGGTACTTGATGGTCGGTAAAGACACAAGGGGCCGAAGCCCTGTATCCGTGCTCTGTCACTTTTTGACACTTATCCTGAATCTTACGGGCACAATAGTTGCTGTTGACGATATAGAGTTGAGAGTGCTGGCACAGGTCCTCTGTAAGGTGTTTATTCTCCATGCTGTAGAAGAGACCATTATACATAGGAGCTGAACTGCACCATTTGGCCCGTTGACCATGTCAAGGGCCACGTGCACAAATCGAAGGCGGAACAAGTAGCGATATATCTTTGCTCATCGTATAGTACTGTTCGGTCCTTGACAGTTGAAAAGTTAGGATACACGGTATCAGATGTTCCGTCTCAGCAGATGATGCCACACGAGGACCCAAATGATTGAAGAACGGACTGGCGAGAATGCGAGGAGAAAGGTTCCTCCGGAATGCCGAAAGAGGAGGAGGAGGAGGAGATGTGTTTGTTGGTAATCGCCTACACCAGGAGGCAAAAACGACAAAAAATGGGCCCTTGAATGCGCGGACCATGTTTATATTCGGGCACACTGATTAACTCAAATCAAAATGGAGAATGACTGCCATAGACTGAGGCTATCCAATATTCCACTGCGACAATTCTTTCTTTGCCAGAGGGCTTCTTTATTGCATTATTTTTGTTAGCAGTAAATTTCGCAGAAACATTGGTATCCCTCCAGCGCTGACTGAAATATGCACTCCATGTGATATGAGTTAATTGTAACAAACTTTAGTATTATCTGATTAACCTTTCAATATACAACAATTTAGATAAATATTTTATGATGGACTACAATCCTCAAAATTAATCGAAATTAGCGAACAGCCCATGTGATACGCCCTTCCACCAACGCAATGCATTGGCGGCATATTAATTGTGCGTCAGCCCGAAAATAAGGTTAAATATTCATTTATGCGGTGCCACAGTGAACTTTGACCCGTGAGTCTTTTTAAGGACAAGATGAACGCGTCGCCTTAATTTACTGATTTACCTTAAACATTAAAAGCAAAAAAAGAATCATTAAATAAAGATAAGCATATGTTTCGTACGGGTTAGTTTTGACTTTAAAAAGACTGAGAAATAGCTATCACAATCGGAAGCCTTGAAGAGTAAGGATCGATCTGGGTAATTTTTTTTCATGAACTTTCAGTGAACCTGGTTCTGGGGGTGGGGTCGGTGGGATGCCTGCTATGGTTCACCCTTTCACAACCCCATTCAGGCAGAGTAAATATTGAATAGTCCTTCCGCTGTGAGCAGAAGTAAAACGGGATATCAAACAAGTGCAAACGAGTATTGTGGCCCTTTACAATACAGTCACAGTAACGAACAATTTTCGCATTGTGCTAATAAAATGCCGAGCATCCCCCACGTCTTCAGGAGCTTTGGGGAGTAATCACGACTGGGATCAGAGGTACGATAAGATAAAAGCGAACAATAGGCGCCTAACAGCAAGGGACAAGACAAAAGACCTGCTAGTTTATAACATGCAATCGCACCAGGATATGCCATCTCCCGAGGCGTAAACGAGCATCACTTACTTATACTCCCCAAAAGCACCAAATTTTAAAATCACTATCCCGGTCTGGGTGTAACACATGTTTTGCTAAAAACTAAATAAATATTATATGCAATCATCTTTTAGACGAATAATTTCCCTGGGCGTAGAAAGTACAACGACCGTCCCCTACGAGTCATCATCAAAGGAACGTGGATTTCATATCAAAGATTTCCAAGTTGATTCCCAAGGAGGTCATTGTAAAATTTACGACTTCAGCCAGTCTTTGAAATGCCGCTTCTAGGAACCTGATGTGTATTATTTCAGTGGAACTGTAATTAACACTGAGTTGGTAGGACCAAATGGTCGAAACATTTGGATGTAAAATATTGGCATATTGATTGCGTCTTCTTTTGCGGATTTTATTAGAAACATGTGTAGTTCTAGAATATGCAATTTGTTTGAATTACACAGAAACACAGAACAGCAATCAAAACCTTACGGAATATTGCGATTTAAGCAATTGATGTTGAAAAATAACTAATTATCTTAGTTGTTTAGAAAAAAAGCCCACAGGTTTAAATACGCTTTGAAATTGAGTCTAAAAAAAAGATGTTGGACGCATTGTGCGTATTGATAATAACGGTGCTTCGCGATGTAAGCAATTAGTGTTAAAATTGACTAATTTTCTTCGTCGTTGCGGGAAAAAGACACATTTTAAATACACGTTGAAATTGAACCTAACAAAAGATGTTAGACTTATGCAAGGACGTACTGATAATCACAAGCTTGTTGAAAAGTTAACCTTAAAAGATATTGACATGTGTGGACGTGTAAATGCTTTGTCATCGTTCATATATTTCAAAAGCACTTCACCGCCGGCGTATGAGGTCGAAAGAAAGGTGTTGTATAAAAACAAGTTCTTTTACTTATCTCAACTTATTTTCCTTTGATGCTCTACCTACACACTCAATTTCAATTTAGGTCAAGCATATCGATTATCATTGCCCGAAATTATTGTCATCATCTCCATCATCACCTGCATAACCAACCAGTGACGATGTAAACAGATTCAATTGTCTAATTAAATGGTTGTGCTTTAAATATAGATACAGCTGTATATTAAACATTGATGCAGCAACATCCACAGCAAGCTGCCAATGTAAGTGGTAATTCAAATACAGCTGTCTGCGAATAATCATGAAAAAGATACAAGTAAAATTGATAGTGTAATTTTAGCAGATTATACAACTGCCGTTTGATACTCACAGCAAAACTGTTCATTTTATAACACACCTTTTTACAATTGTGAGTTGATTTCTTTTCTTTCGAAGTAATTTATGTTTCTGCTGCCAATGAACTTGTTTTTTTCTGACGAGTACCAAGGATGGGGAACCTGTGTCTATAACTGAAGGATTTCGGCCAGGCTCATTGACCTCATCATCAAAACGTTCAAGCACGTGCTATAAAAATCTAGAAAATGAACACCTTTTCTTAAATTGCTCAGGAAGTGAAATGAATGTTTCCCTTTACTAAGTGTATTGATCAGTGCAGAGAAATGTGCTGAGCGAAGATGTTCCATCCAAGTGGATTCATTATAACTTGTTAATAATGCAAAAGCTTGCTTCTCTTTCCTGCCTTTGGAGAGAAAGCAAATGTCCTATATTCTTCAAATAAATATTGCTTAAATAAATATTAAAATATCAATAACAACGTAAGTTAAAGTAATACATTGATTTCACTTTATGGAAGTCATCCACACTTCAATTATATGTTGCAGACTGCAGTCCTCTTTGCTAATTTAGTTGACAGGGCTGTAAGCTCTATGGAGCTGTACCTTGTGTTTCAAATTTGCGTTGAATTGCCAAAGATTTTCTTCCTTGAGTTAAATTTCAAATGTCTTTTCTAATAATTTGGCCTAATTAAGTATTGCAATTGGAGAGAGTAAGAATAAAATAATTGGAACAGTAAGTAAATAATCTAATATATTTTATTCCAAATTTGTGTTTACTTTCTCAACCTTGGACATTAATTGTACAAGAACAATATGAAAGCTGACAAATCATTTCCTGACACAGATTAAAAATTATAGGCTTTTAAGACAATTCATATAATAAAGCAGAATACAACATGATCACATTTTACTTAACTTACAGTAGTATATAATGGAGGTAGAGTATCCAAGTATCATATTTACTATTATTAGTAAAAGAATTGTAGATAGGCACAAAGTTACATAGCAGCAACTGCAACCTTTCAACCTGAGGCATAAATTGTGCAAATTCCACCAATTGAGGACCTGTGTCAAACATGCTACCGTACATTCTCATTGTCATCACACAAAAATCAATAAAAATACCAATAATGTAAACAATTTACTTTACACAAAGTAACAATCTTGCAAGGCAGTATATAGAGAAATAAACCTGCAACACTAAGGCAGCCTATTTATTCATGGTCGGACCTTACAACATCCAACTGACTGCATGTGCAAACGTGTTCAGAAGGTTTACTATCACCAGTTGAGTCATGCATATGGTTTCACGTTTGCTTTTAACTTTGAATGGTACATTTGTGAATACACATTGCAGGTCAAAGTGAAGATATTGACTAAACTTCAGAATACCCAGTTCAATAACTACATCATTTGAATATATCTCAAACCAACATATCAAAATGCTTCACTTTCTGGCTATATAATAAATGTGAAAATTACTGTGTTCTAAGTGATTCGAATATATTGTGGCAGGTATTTTGTGTAAATTACGTGGTTTAAGAACTGTTCTGATTTTTTTTTAATCTCCAGAGCAAGTTATTTCAATTCAGCAAGTTTCAGAGAACCTGACGTGCCCTTTGTTGGTGACGAAGGAAACGGCGAGGTAGAGTCCAATTTCTCAGAAGTTTCTATGAACGGTGAGTCGTCACTACTGCTTAAGCAGGTTAAACTGGCCAGGAGGCCTTCTCTCTCTCTTTTCTTTTGCTTCATTCTTCTGTTCTGGAACCAAATCTTCACCTGGGTTTCACTGAGTTGTAGGGCGTTAGCTATTTCCACGCGCCTGGTTCGAGTTAAGTATTTATTGAAATGAAATTCCTTCTCCAGTTCCGTCAGTTGTTTGGTGGTGAAATTTGTACGGGCTGTGTTTGGAGAGCTGGCGACCCCGTATTCGGTTGCTTTAGCTACAAAAGACATACAGTATAGTTACGTATAGCATTTCGTAGGGAAGCATAAACAAGTTAGTTAGCAAGTACATTTCAGCACTGGCATTTTTCTCGTGTAGTTGGTGTTTGAACGATTTGGATCACTTTTCTCGTGCTCAGATAAAGTTACTGCCAGCGATATGAACATGGAAAGCACGAAGAATCAACCTCACCCTTGCTGATTACTGTCTGGATTTAAGGGTTAACACTGAATTATTGCTTCGGACATACCTAACGGAAGACACCCGCGCGACCGCAGATTCATTCGGCGAAGAGGTTAAGCACTGTCACCCACAGGGCTTTACACTGACCTGCTTTGGGAGGATTTCTCTTCACTTTCATCCATTCGAAGGTATTTGCAGTGAGGATCTTTTCTATTGTGGGAGACACTGGCCTTTGATAAATGCTCTGAGAAGGGGATAGACTCTGATATTGCCCGGAGTAAAAGTTTGGGAACTCATTGCCGTAGCTTTGGTATTGCTCCTGCTCCTGTTCACCAAAGACACTGTACTCGTGCTGGCGCGTACTGATCGGATAAGATGTGCCTCCCGAGTAAACAGAGGTGGTGTATGGGACAAGTCCCCCCGTGTCATCCAGCTCCTGGTTCGCAGCATAAGCAAAGTCACAGCCGTGGTGACTCGGAGGTAAGAGGTTAATGTCTGCAGTTGGAGAGGAGTTGTAGGAAAGTTCGAAGCTACCCGGTACGGCCTGATGAAGGTGATTAAGGTGATGACGGCTGGGAGATGAATCACCTTCCGGTCCAAGTGCTATGCACCGACCTTCTCCGGTGTACTGCTTCAACGAGACAGAAGGAGAATTACTGCGACAGAACTTAGGAGAAAACGTCAGAATATCTGCACTGGGAATATATTCTAAATAAGAGCTCATTCTTCCACTGCTGGGTTACAGGAGAATGGAATGTTGGGCGCTACTGTGTATCCCCGATCACCATAGCAGTTCCTTCACTTTGCAAAGCAGAGGAAGTAAATATTCCTAATATTGAGCCGGGATGTCACGTGATCGCGGTCCACCAATCACCGCAAACACAAGCAGAGCTATTCCATGGCGGTCGGAGGTCGTCGCTCATTATCAAAAGGAGTGGACTCCTCAATCCACGCATCTTCTATGAGGATCACATCATGAAGACGGCACGCAGGGACGTCCGCTGGCCAAGTCCATGCGGCGGTCGATTCTCCGAAAGCCCTTTGAGAGGTAGGACCTTGCTGTTACCCGGGGTCGTTTGTGCCCTGCAGAGCAACGAGAGTGTGGTGGTGGCACGTACGTTGCAGGGCACTCCGGCTGTGTCAGCCAGCGGTGCACTGCTGGCAGAGTCACGAAATGAGTTACTATAGTTACATTGCAAACAAATCAGCAATGGCAGAATCCGCCTCAAGGCCGTTTAAGTAGTTTCAGGAATACAGGCAGGGTTCCGTTCTGCCACTCGGTGTGCAGTCTACAGCTCATCTCAAGAAAATGCTATTTTTATTATAATGTAGAGCCTACTCTCTGGTAGGTACTATTTCTTCACAGCATTGCCGAGGCAACGTCATAGGCAGCTGTTGGGATTAGTTAAAAAACCGGATTGTTTAAAATAAACTATCAAATTACGTTTGATAATCCCGCGAATTACGGGCTTCCTAATATTAACATTGGGGCCTACTCTACATTTTTTAAACAATAAAATAAACATATGAACTAACTTGGTCAGCGATATAACAGAATAGAGCTGTCCTTGCCTTTACAATAGGAAATGTGTCAATCATTATTAATGGCAGTAGGTTGTATGGAAAGTGCAATAAATAATAAGTGCAATTATTAGAATATAATGATGTAAAATAAGTGCTGAAATAGAAGTCAGAACGTTGCTTTGCTGCGACAGGTTTGTGTATTTGACTGACCAGATTTAGCAGTAGCTACTCCTAAATTCTTCGACAACCCTGCTATATATGAGGCATGCCGGAAGAAATATAACTTAAACATATCATTTCATTTAGGATGAAAAGTTTTTAAACTAAAAAAACCCTAACTATAATGGAGTGATTACATTTGTTAGGTGAAATCGATGCTGCAAATTAATGTTTTAATTAAACTAATAATTAATATTTTAATTCACATTAATATTTTAATTCGCCCTGCCCTGGCGTATTTCTGTGGTAGAAGCTGAGTGGACGCTGTTCGCCTGTCAAAACATCCTCACTCAAGGCGTGTGCAGTGCAGATAGCATCGCCAGCGGCGGTATGCATTACAAAATCATTTAACTAGCTTGTTGACACTCTCTTGAACCAGTTTAGCACAGAACTACAGCCATTTGAAGGAAATTTCTTCAATAGTATAAAAAAGCTGTACGTATATGGCCAATGTTAAGTATGATGAATTTGAAATCAATGTTCACGGCATCGTATGTCTGCTTGTCTCCATATTTGTGTTTTTATGTCTGTCCATCCGCCCAATCCTCAAGTGAATTCTAATGCTTCTCTCTTATTTTTTAAAGTCGACAGTTTGAGTTTTTCCACCGTTTCATTTTGTATTCGTGTCTTTTGCAATGGGATCTTGATGAAGGCTTATGTTGCTATTCTGCGGTTTGAGTAAAAGGCTCGAGTGGAAAAGCTCTTCCCGTCCATGTTGTGGCCAGATTTAAAAAAACTGTTATGCATAATTCAGAAGGAAGTGAGTTTGAGGTCTTTGAAAGCATAGTTACAACGGGATTTGCAAATGACTAAATTCCTGCATACACAATTCAGCAAATGCGCATTCCCATTCACTTCACATTTGTCTGCTAATATGCTTCTGTTATTTTTTTGTGTGAAGGATATACACAGCGTTCGAAACTTTTTAATAAAAACATAACAATATACTAAAGATTTGCATTTATATAGCGCTCTTCTCGTCCCATTCAGCAGGTCCCTAGTCGCCAAAGAGATACTCTTCAAACATAATCACAGTTAAAATATAGTAATTAAATTAACATGCTGTTTCTTATTTTAATGACACATTAAAAAGCACAATATCAATTTTGTTGTTTCTCAGAGATATATATTGGATAGAAACACAATCATTTCGATATATTTAGATTGTTCTTTCAACTGGGATTGTGGACATTTGCTGAGCCATTGTGAAGACTGGGAATCCACAGCAAATGCCTATTCATTTATGCTAATATCAGTGTCATAGCACGCGTCAGCCTGTATGTTTAACATTCAAAGATATATCCACTTTTACTTTGAAGCACTTCATGCAACATTGAAAGTGATACATTTCCCAGTCATTTATTTTACCATTATGACTATTATATTTTATTAGGTGTGCGCCCAAATATGAAAAGTAAACTCCGATTTCCAAAAACTCTTCTCAAATGTATGCTTTCCATATCCACATAATATTGGAAGTTTTGTGGTGTTGCTTTCTTTGGACCAATGCACTCAAGTCTGCTTTACTGTTTTGATTGATTATTCGAACAAGCAGTCAGCCCCATGAATATTTGTTTAATTTAAAGGCAATTCCATTTTTTGTCATGAATGGGCTGTAATAGACCCGCGTACTTGGTTCCTTCTATAAACTAGGAACTATTGTTTGAAAACCTGTCAACCTCCTTCTAGAATCTCTCTCGCTACCAGTGGCAATAAATCTGAAAGCAAATCATTTTTTGGGCAGTATTAGGTGAAAGTGACTGGAGATGGTATTGAGTGACATAGCAGAAGCTGAGTGCATGCTTATTTCATTAGAGATCATGTTCACACTAATATATTGTATTGGACCAATCCCAACTCAAAGTGTTTATGTGGATTTAAAGCATGGCGCCCTTTTTCATATTCACGGCACTTAAGCATATTGATTCACTCGATGCTAGACAGTTTAGCTGCTGACGCAGAGGATGTGGCTTTTCAATACTTGGCTAACGATTTGGAGATAAAAGTTCTCCAAGTACGCATTACTCATTTGGTTAGGGGCATGTATGACAAAATAACTATGTCAGCATTTTTTCCCACGCTTTCCAATAAAAACATGGAAGTGTATGAGGTTAGCCTCCATCTTAACGTTATAACCATATGGGGCGGAGATAGAATGGGGGTGGGCATATGATGTGGTTGGGGGGGGGGGTGGTACGTAAGCGACCGACATCTGGAGATGAAAGGGCAATTTCGAAAAAAAAGCGTTTGGATCGCGGTTGTTTCGCGTTCTTCAGTTTGTCAGGCAACCCAACATTGTCCGTGAAATATTTCTGCTTTATTTTTGTGGCGTTTGAAATTGGATTGTCCTGTCCTAAGTCGGGTTCTTTAATGAGCACCAAAAATAAAAGTCTCTGTTTCTCTTTCATCTACTCTGACAGAAATAGCAATTATATTAGTTTCTCATTAACTGTACTATGAATCGACAAGGGGAAACGGAAGGTTGTAAATAAAGTACAGTATGTTTTATACTTCAGGGATTC
This sequence comes from Hypanus sabinus, assembly GCF_030144855.1. Classification (NCBI taxonomy): domain Eukaryota; kingdom Metazoa; phylum Chordata; class Chondrichthyes; order Myliobatiformes; family Dasyatidae; genus Hypanus; species Hypanus sabinus. The sequence continues at coordinate 28,689,507 of NC_082709.1, read as the reverse complement.
CTTGAACCCACAAGTAATAGTGCCACTTTTTCAAAGGTTAATGCAAATGACCCAATACCACAAAGCAGTCATACATGAAAATAATTTAAGCACACATAGCTTTCGCATCCATGCCAGAATTTTTGATGTCCTTGAAACGTTTTACCCTCTTTAACGAGCAGTAACGAGGGATCCAGATTTGTCGAAGGCTGGCCGTACAGAAGGTTTCGTCTGTGGTGTGATTAGACTGCTGTGTTATTCGTTTTCACATTTGTCCGCTTTGGCAGCGGTTGCTGGAGGGATCCCAGCTGGCCTTGGCTTGCTTTAAAGTAGGAGGAACTGCTGTCGAGGGAAAAGTGCAGATTTCATGATTGATGAACTCTTAACAATGCCCCACTGACAGCCATGCATCCAGAGTTAGCTGCAAGTCTTTCAGCCCAACTCCTTATTTGCTAATGCGTTGTTTCAAATTCCAAAATTAGCCTTCCTTTTCATTTACAATTGCGCTTTTACAGCCTTCATGTTTGTAAAATAAACGGAAATAGTGGTTGTAAATATACCAGTCTGTTGTCAATATAAACATGAAATATGATGACTGATTTTGCTGTCACATGACCGTTTGCTGTGAGGTTCCTGGAGAGCTGCTGTTTGTTACCAAGAACAGTAAACAATGTCATGCCTTTTTGTTCAGAGGGAATTTCATATTTTTTGGGGGAATATTTACTGTTTGCTACTAACTTAAATAGTAAAATCTTCATAAATTATGCCGATCAAAGAGTCACTTTTTACTGTGAATGAGATGGACAGGATGACCTTACAGTGTGGAACGAAAGCACAGCATTTTGAGTTGGAGAGTAATTAAGTGAATTTATTGCTAATTTCATCAGCATTTAATGCAGAAGGAAAACACATTACAGTTAAATGAAAAGTGTTTACTATCTTTGCTATAATCAAAAATAAAATTCGAGATTATTTGCAGACGATTAATAACTCATTCTAATGTATAGTTTCTAACGGTACCAAATAAGCAAGTAATTAAATTAACGTAGATTTTCGGTTTTCACATTATTATCAAACTTATTTTTGTAAATAAAGGTTTGTTACTATATAGTGACTGTGATACTGAAATGTGAAACGATGTACCGACTATTTTTCAACTGTTACAGCGATAAAAAGCACGATGCTGCCTTGTGTAACGAAAACAGACCCCCTATTTCTGGACTGTCACAGAACGGCGTTTTCTCTGGTAAAGTAAGGCATTAAAGGATTTTTGAAAAATAAATGTTTATTGGCCATTACAAATATCCATTGTGGGCGCTTCAAAGCACAATACTAGCAGTCAGCATTGGTAACTAACAAAAATGTGCGTGGGCGTGTTAAGCACTTTAAAGCTGCATGTCTTTTCAAAATACAGTTATTCTTTGTTATGCTGGCCGCATAAGTTAACCGTTTTATAAAGCACGTGTTATCTCCATCTTCGAAATAATTCGTAAATTTTTGCCTTAGACTGTGATGCATTTTATTTTTTTTTGCACGAGCTTCAGCCAATAGCATGCTCAATAAATTTCATGAAGTCATAAATTCAATTGATATATGGCTTGGAGACATTTTTCAGAATGCAAGAATTTTTGCATCAAGGTTTTAGCAATTACTCTGCAGGGCCGATCTTATCAGCGGTTACACGGAAATGTTTTGGCGTGTAATAATTGGGATTTTACCAAAACATTTTTTTCGGTGAGTAAGTGCACAATATTTGGAAATATACACAAAACTCGCATGAGATAATCCGGACAAAATGATAGAACACAAAGAAGTGATGGCCAGTGGAAATACAATTTTGTTTTGCTTTCATATTTATTTGGCGTTGGAGCTTTATTCATGATTTGTTTATATTTCCAAATGCCATGCATTTCTTTGGAGGTACCGTAATTGGAGACTGGAAATCGAGTTATTTGTGGAGTCTTTGTTCTACCATCTCTTTATATATTTGACTATTCAAGTGCTAAATATTGTTCGTCTAACAAAATGGCGCCTTTCCTCGCTTATCATTCACTTGTGATTGCTGAGAGTTTTCTTTAGGAACAATGCTGTAATAACAGAGTATCTTGACAATTATAAATTGCATCTTACCGATAATCAGGACCTTTCCAGCTTTTTTTCGACTTTAAACGTCAGAAGAAGCCTTAATGTTTAATTATGAATAGTGATGAGCAAAGTGGCCAAAAAATAAGTCAGTTCTATAGATATTTCTAACCGCAGATTTCTTTAAACAATAATGTTAAAATTAGTAAGTCTGGGGAATTATTAAACATAATGAATGTTTCCATCACAACCAATTCCTAACATGAAATTCCTAACATAAGCAATGAGTTTTGTTTCAGCCAGAATACACATATTATTATTTTTGTTTACTTGTTGTTGATTTTTAAAATTTTTCTTATTTTCCAGGAACATCGCTGATTTGGATTATGGACTGACACAGATCGAGTGATCAGCAGCTCCAGAACAGACATTCGAATACAATATTTTATTTTTGCTGGCATACTTTTTACACAAATTAATATATAATTTGTTAAATAAGAACATGTAATTCGTTTTGGAAAATCTGCAATATTTGAAATATTTATATTATTCAAAATAAAATATTGAAAATAGTTTGATTTCTTGTACTTCATTACAGTTGTTTTCTTCTGAACTCTTTTTTCTATTCAAGGCAGGTATGAGCTGAAAGTCCATAGTTGATCATGTATTAAACTAAGGGGCTTGTAATAATAATGACACGACTTTCCAATTAGTTCGTAGTTATTGGAAATAGCAGCTATTAAAGTTTCTCAGCTGTGTGTGTGTGTGTGTGTGTGTGTGTGTGTGTGTGTGTGTGTGTGTCTGGCTGTCTGTCTGTCTGCCTGTGCATAAGCTGGAATTCGAACTAAAACTGGAGGTGCTGCAAATCAGTGGAACTAAAACTATCACTTAAAAAATCAAACACATTAGAGGGAATAACTAGCGTATCTTCGTTTTCCAACAAAGACATTTGAGGTAATTCTTCTATAAGATCTAGACGGGGTTCGATTGTAATTTTGTCTAAATCCTCCAGAGATGGAATATTGAAGCTCTCCGGACTGCTGGGGCTTGTTCCAGCCGAGCAGTTCTTCAACATAGGTAGCAGGCAGTCTGTTTCATCTGAACTCTGAGGAAAAGTATGGCACTGAGCTCCATCAGTGGAGAGCAGAGAAGTGCCAACAATACTGAGCAGGTCACTGCCGATATCACTCAATGCATCTTTATGTGTAAAACCACAAATATCTTGCTTTGAATTGTTTTCACTGTCTATTGAATTCAAAGATTTATTTACAGGTGTCTCAAAACTTATCGTGGAAAATCCACTCTGATTAACATTGTTGGCAAAATGGCGCTTTGAATCGCCGTTTTGACTTTGTTTGAATCGAGTTTGTCTCTTGTGTTTCATACGTCTGTTCTGAAACCAGACTTTGACTTGCCTTTCTGTTAAATCGAGGAGAGCTGCGATTTCTACCCTCCGTGGTCTACAAAGGTATCTGTTGTAATGAAATTCCTTCTCAAGCTCCAACAGCTGAGTGTTAGTGTAAGTGGTTCGTAGTCTCCTGGAGCTGTCAAAAGGACTCCCGTTATCCGGCTCATTAAACTCTTCATTTTCTGTAACAAAGAAAGAAAAGTTTCGATAAATCATCACAATTTCAGCCGAATAATCCAGCAGCATAAAATGGCCGTCTCCGCGACACAGAAGGTTTCCACTTAAATCATGGCCTAGATAAGGCAAGAGAGAGAGATTATACTGTTTATCTGCTATATAGTCTAGTAGTCACTCGTTCACAAGCCCAGGAGTTTTACCCTTTGAATATTGTTAGGGAAAGGGATGAGCATCTTGCAGGTATGACATCTTTCAGTCAATTAAACCTTTGTTTCTGCTTCAGAATTGACATTTTTTTAGAACTACGACCTCTGAGTACCAATCTTTTTAAAAATAGAAGTAAATATTATTGACCCGACCTTCATTGGAAGAGCAAGATGAGAATGATCCTGGCGCAGGGACTGTTTTTTTCTTGAGCTGTTTCTTTTCTCTCATCCACGGATATTCCAGAGGTTTGTCCCCTAACGTGTCCCGACCAATGCCTTTTGAAGTGTGGGTTTTCCCATTTTGGTGTGTGTTACCGGGGTCCAAGCTGCAGAAGCTCTGCTCAAAAGGAGGAGGAATCAGTGTCGAATGTGAAAGCGTCGAGTTCTTGATTGATGAACTTTGAAATGTCTCGCTTGCAGGAGGAAAGGATGTCAGACACTCGGCGAGCGATGGCTCGCTATTGATAAAACCAACCTCACGCTCAAATTCGTTGCTCATTTCTGCACGGGCAGAATCGGTAGAAAATTGCTTATTTGACAATTTCTTTGAAAATGTATATTTATAAAATGTACTGATTGCAAACGCTAAGGGACCGTGCTATTATTAACTATGTCTATTGAATACACGGTCACGACGTTGAGATGAGGCTGATTTTATCGTCACATGATTGCCTTAACCAATGACAAGAGTGGAAAATAAGCCTGGCTTTCTCAGTGATTCTGAAATAAAATATATAAAGGTGTAGGTAACATTTCCTCTGCCTTCTACGGGTCATATTATATAATAGGGTAGAGAAGAAGCGCTTCCATAATGTAGAAACGTACGACTACAAAATATTCTTCTCTTGGTGGGTGGCTACATCATGGAGCAGAAACGAACACTCGAGTCTAGAGTCCTGCTAACAAATGCATGGAGTGGAGTAATGAACGACAAATCAATTAATCTTCGGCGCTCTGACAAACATCGCAAGACTATTCCTCATAGAAGAATGAACGCAAGCTGTGGTCAAAGCAGTACGCTGGACAATTGAAGCTGGCAAAGCCAAATAAGGGAATTACTTTCAGGCACATTCTGGATTTTAGCATGAATATAAACTAGCATGGTAAACATTTCCAACTTTACTTTCTTCTCCCCCACCCCTTTGGGTCATTCGAATTTGTTTTAATTGTGCAATTTATTCGGTGTCTGTACAGTCTCAACAAGTACGATACAACTCACCCATATGGAGCAGCACGCCCTGTTTACAAATGACTCCTCGTTCATATGTTATTTGTTGCTTTCATAAACACCCACAAGCCATTTTTTTAAAGTCTTTTGCGAAATAACATCTCGGGGATTCTATCTGAACACAGCTGTCGCGATTTACGAACTTTCCACATTTTATAACAATATTTGTAAATTATTTTCCACTTAAACCCTTAGGCTGCGTATTCTGTAACACATTATTGGCAAATTAATAAGCACAATATTTGTTATATTTTTCCACTCACATTCGCAGAATGTTTCGAGCTCAAAAATCGAAGTGCTACATTGTATTCGTGTAATGCCAGTGGATTTCGCAGGCTTTCAGAAAGTTGTGGAATGATTGGGTGACTTAACTCCTTTCTGCTAGAAAGACAACATTTGATTTTTTTTGGCCGAGTGGGTGGTATAATAAGAAAGCTAGGCTGAAGGACCCCTTTCCGGCGTTGGCGTTACTCGCCGCTAAGGAACTGTTTGTTGTGCATTATAATCTGGCACTGCATACATGTCGAACTCTACCTTGTTATCAGAAGTTTTAAATGAAAGAAGTTAAAGGGGCTTAATTAAATTAAATTAAATTTAGAGAAAATTGAATTGATAGTGCTGCTTTCTGATGTAACGATACCCAACAAAAAAGGGAGTTAGATTGTCGTCTTCCCCAAAGCGCCGACGGATTCAAATTCGTGCGCCCTTGGAAAGTGAACGTTTTATTTGCCACTTAAAGCAGGGACATGCACTTTATTTCCGCTGCATGGGGGATGTCTTTGTTGCTGAAGGAATATCCACAGCCCTGCTCCGCTTGGCAACAAAATGGCGGTGCGTGGATCGGGGTCGCGGGTGACTGGTGTGGAAGGAGACGGCAGCCCTGGAGCTGCCTCAGCTCCCGCAGGCACTCACCGCCCTGCGCTACACTGGGCCAATTGACCCGGCCAGCATCGGATGAGGCAGCGTAGCACGGCCGTCTCCCTAACACAGTAATATTCTTTACATTAATTACAGCTGGCTTAATTACGGACTATCTTTGAAATGGAACATTATTTACTAAATTCGCTCTTATGCTTAAAGCTGTATCAATGGAAATATTTAATGTGGCACGGATACTAGATATTGAGGAAAAGTAAAAGGAGGAAGAAGACGGGATTTATTGGGATAACCAATGCTTGATATTATTCCCTACTATATCATGCAGTTTTGCCTTATTTCTTCTCTTCCTCGTCTCCATTCTTTCTGCTTCCACCTTATTATTTTGTGCGCCCGTCTCTTAAAATGTCTTTTGAATGTATCGATATTACATTTCTAAGCGAAACAAAAAGCCACGCTTGTCACTTGATGCCATTTGAACATGATAGTATATCACTTTGCAAATACATATTGACACTGAAAGCAGCTCGGCACAAAGAGCTCAGTTCCCAACCAACCGGTGACTGTAGCTAGCTTGTGGTGTATTAAGGAAAAGCGCGGAGACAAGATGGCGAGGCGTAAAGCTGATGTGGTGCATTCATAAATGAAGGCTACATGTTTGTTCAAAGAACACCGTTTTATTCTAAATATCCGTTGAAATCGTACCAGACAGTTGAAATAAAGTATTCTTATAGAAATGTGTTGTCTATCCTGTAGTGTCACATTTTCTCTGATTTACTACAGTTATAACTTACAATTTGCTTTCAGAGATAATACTTACATAATCTACAAACACCAGCCACTGATACAACTGCTCAAAAACTATCCTCTCATCTAGTTTAAACCCAGGTTTACTAAAGAGGAGAAATATGATTGTAACAGACATGGATTAAACAGGTCAAAGTCAGATTGTATAAGCTCTATAAATTTCACATAAATACATTAAGACAAGGATAAATAAGTCATAGAAAAATCTTTTTGATTTTGACTTAAAATAATAAATACATATTAATGTTGTTGAATGCAGGTTGTTCATTACTGAGAAGTACATAGCTGGGGTTCTGGGCAGTAAGACCAGTTACAGACAGAATACCACTAGTATAGAACACTAGTCTTTAAAATTCACATTAAGAAGGGTTTGCTGAAGACTGACTTTGCATGTCTTACCTTCAAAAGCACCTATTTCAAGCAATTTTTCCTCTATTTGCATTCTGTATTATGGTAGGATCTTATTGAAAGGGATGGCTGATGTGTAGACCCTTAAATAAACACAGAAAAGCAATGTGGTGGGTAGAGAATGAGTGATGGGCAAATACTGTGGCAGTCTCATAGCAGGAGAATATCTGATACAAATGAGGTAATAAAAAAGCGAAGCAGCATCGCTTGGCAGACCGTGCTAGTCCGTTACAGATGCGTTAATTTGGGTGCTTCTTGAATTCTTCCCTGAGCTGTGTGATGAGTAGTCAGATCTGTATACGTGGGATGGGGATCGCATGGTCCATGATGGTGACTGCCTGGTATTTGTGCAGCACAACTATAGTCCACAGTGGCTGATGAAGGATGAGGAAGATGACTAAGGTTGAACATAGGACCAGAAGCTGGCATTGAATCAACAAAGTTCCCTCCAACATACACAGGGCTGCCTTGCAAATTATGGTTAGCAAAGCCTCCATTTCCCTGCATTGTATGATGCTCAAACTCTGTACCTGGGTACCTCTTCTGCTGGGGTAGGCAGCTATTAAGAGGTGCTGTGTAAGCAGCCAAGCCATACATATTCTGCTGAGATTTGGTGAAAGATGTTGGAGAATGAGCTTCGTAATTCAAACTGTTGACAGCGGGGAGCTGGTTTGAGAATCCAATATTATTTGGAGCATTTAAAAGTGGGCTTCTGTCTGGAGACTGTCCAACTGGAGAGTGCATGATCCCTTTTGCCTTTTGGTCTTTTTTGTACTTCATTCTTCTGTTCTGGAACCAAATCTTTATTTGCCGTTCAGTTAGATTTAATAAGTTTGCCATTTCAACTCGACGAGGACGACACAGATAACGATTAAAATGGAACTCCTTTTCCAGTTCAACCAGTTGTGCACTGGTATAGGCTGTACGGACTCTCTTAGAGGCCGGGCCTGGTGGGCTTTTATCCTCACAATTGTCTCCTGCAGAACGAAAATATATTAATATTCATACATATATACACAAACACACATGCAGTATAATTATTCTGATACTAATACTTTTACAAAATAAACAATTCTTTAACATTTTTTCCTCCATACTACCACATATTCCCAGAGCTGTCTATGTAAAAGCTATAATTATAACTCTTAAGCAATAAATACAGTAACATTGCAACAAAAAAATTACCATGCTGATATAGTACTCTACTAGTGTTAACGACTTTGGGATATCTGGGGCCCATAACGGATATTGTATGCTGTAAATGTGAAATGCCAAGGCAGTTTAGGGAGTTTCCACTGAAATGCCATTAATATGGCAAAATACGACTTGATTTCAAATTAATTTAAATAAGAATATTTACTTAAGTAATTAATATAACTATTGCAATATAAGAGTTACTTTTTGTTCTCCCCTGCTTAACTTAATCTGTTTGATGAAGCTAGCTCTCTGAAAGTTGGGGTTAATCATGAATCCAATCCAAACTAAATATTGCATAGGAGAAGAAAAGGTCCCTTTTTAAAAGATAGTTCATAAAGTAAAAATAAGCTTCCATGGAAAATATGACACTGTGACTAGAAGTCTAGATGGGCATATTATTTTGTTATAACTATTGAATAATTTATAGCTATTGTTATTTAAATCACAGTGATTCTAAATGAGAGTTCCCATGAGAATATATATTTGGATATGAAGTATGTTTTCTAGTCCACTCATACATTTAAAGTATACTTAGGTCAAGTCCTGTCAACCTTCTGAATTTTCAGGCATTGTAAATAAGTGAAAGCTTACAATAATAAGTTTAAATTAGTTCAGGTTAATGGAAGTGTAAAAGAGATACAGACAAAATCTTTGGAGTAGTGTACTTGTTAGGTTTTACCCACCTATGGCTATGTCCACTGATATCAAGTGGAATAATCTGAGCCTTTTCCAAGAATTGCTTAATTTGGGAATACACTGTGCAATGCCCAGCAGTCAAACAGAATATCACATTTCTAAGAGTTCCTGCCAAAAGTCATTCTCTTGATTAAATATTTCAGAAAATGTTATTTTTTAAACTAGATCTATTTTAGTTTGTCCATATCTTTACCAAGATCACTAAATGTAAGACCATTCACAGAATGTTGCCAAAAATCTCTGGATAATTCCTTCACACTTTTCAGCCATTAGCTACAAGGGGAAGGGAAATACTCTCACCAATGTGTGATATTCTTTGACAATCTACTCCCCCATGTGACATTCTTTGATAAACTTGTCAATTTTTAAGAAGCTTGCTAGAATTTAAAGTTAAAAATCAATTTACTGAAAGATACCTGCAACTGTGCAGCTGTTTTTCTGCTTAGCATTTTGTCGAGATTCTTTCATCCATGGGAAGATTTGCTTGGTAAGTGTGGCAGCCGGGCTGCTGGAAGAATTTGGAATGGACTTGGTTCGTTTCTGAGTTGCAGCGTTGTTTCCATTGGGTGAAGGTGGCAAAGGAGGTGGTTGCTGTGGCTCACTGATGCTTGGATGTTGGGCAGTGCCTTGACTGCCACCTGTTCTCATACAGCTGCCATTTATATCAGTGGGCTTATGGGATTGGGCTCTGGCATTAGATGTTTGAATTGGGCACGTTGAGTTCTGATAATCATTGTCAACCGATGATGGTGGGTAAGCTTGATGACTTGAGCTGTAGTTGTATGTATTGGATTTTTGGTAGGAATAACCACTAAATATTCCAGAGTTGTCATAGTAAGTTGCTTTTTGCATCTCGCTATTTCGAAATGACAGGGTCTTGACACCCTTATCGAATAGCATTGACACCTTTGATCACACAGCACGTTTACAACAATCGTCAGAATGCAGAGCTCCTAGATGTTATAAAACAAAACATAATAGAGTGAAATGTTTGGACCATAATTGCTTTAGCTTACAAACTAAAATAAAACATTCATCCCATGAATGATATTTCACAATCTTGTCATTAGTAGACTTGATCTTTTTTTTCCCTTTACAAGTTTGAGAAATATTCTTTTATGAGACAATAAATAAGTAAGTGAAATATAAAATATAATAGTTGACAAACTCAGAGAGACTATTATAATTTTCTAATAAGTTTAAGAGTTGGCTCCTTCTTCAGTTGGAAGCAATTAGCTTCAGTTTGTATACTCAGTTCTCTATGATAATTTGAACAAGCTGTATAAAATGCTCATAGTTCAAGTGATGTATGAACGATTACAATTACATTGCACTTCTTTGGCAATTTATTATTATTATTTGAATCTACACTGCATTATCCACTTACTGAGATTCACTACAGACAAACTGTCCTTTTAATTCATTTACCAAATCATTATATAAAGGAATGTTAAGAAAAATGATGAGTTGTACCATTTGAAATATATCTCAAAATTTAGAACCAAAAAAAGCCCAAATGTGCCTTTTTCCTATACCATAATCTCAAAGTTAATGGATATTACAGAACGCTAGATATGTCCCTGTCATGCTTGATCTAAGTGGATTTCGGTGGGACACACAGTGCTATTCCAGTTGACTTCACTGATTGAGGCCATTTTTGTAATGGTGAGAAACAAAAAGACCCCTCTTAAAAAGAGTGAAAAAAATCCCCACAGTCACAGGCGACTTATTTGCCTGCAGCATTTGCTGTGGGTACAGACTGTTTTATTCTGAGATCTGGACGCTATTACATTCGACATGATGGATCGGACCAGTTCCAAAACCTGAAAAACCAGCGAAGTGTACCCTCACCATTGTTGGCTTCTTTTCCTTCAACGTAAGAATGGTTTGTTTTAAGCGAATGTTTCTTTCTGTTGCTCGTTTTGCTTTATGACAGGGGATAGACATTGTAGTTAAAGTATAACTAGCACCTATTCAAACTCTTTATTCTAAACAAAAACAGAGAAATGACGAAGTCAGCATTTCACATTTGCTTTGTGCTACTTAACTGCATCTTTAGATCATGGCATTGTCCACAAAATAACATATTACTGAATAAATCTATTTCAACATACACAAAGCCCAGCTAAACTAACACATAAAGTAGCGAATAGATGTACTTTTTAGCGTTAACTAATCATCAACTTTTCAATCAACAGACTTTTTTATTGCAACTGAATTCAGACGAAAAATTATATATATGCACTTTATTTACCCTAGTTCCAATCAAACAAACGTCCTTTAGTTACTTACAGTGGCATTAGTAAGATAATTACATTTAATTTCTCACAAACTCTTGGCAATAGCCTTTTTTTTAAACAGAATTAACCTGACGTAGTCAGGAAACCTCCCAAATGGCCGATGTCTGCGTGAACTGGGCGGTGGGGGGCGTGGGGGGCGTGGGGGGAGGTGGTGGTAGAGGATTGGGGGTTGGTTGTTGTGGTCAGCAATAAAATCAGACCTTTTTGATTGAATCAAGTGCCTTGTTCTCGTTTAGATCGCCCTAAGTTATGTATTAAACTAGTAGGTTACTGTTGTGATTAGAATTAAATAGTTACATTGAAACAAATCGTTATAAAACACATAAACTTGAAACATAACACGAAGATGATTGACCTGGATTTAAGCTTCAAATATAATACTTAGTCTACAAAGCCATTTAAATAAAACATCCTTGAATAAACTGGCCCAAGTACTGGACGTGTGGCTTATCTGGCTACTATATCACGTCACAAATAGATTTTCTATTCATTTGGAAAAAAAGCCTTCAGCCATACAAGACCTGACATTAAAATGAAATATGAGGTTTATGATCTGTGGCCTCCAAAGTTGCAGCTCGGCACACGTGCACATCTTTGCTGTTCCCTTCAAAGAAGTAATTCAATGTTGTTTTAGCCTTCCGTTACTTGTTTCTAGGCATTTTCGTTAAATTTTAATGTGTTTTGTTATACCCAGTTTTCCCGTCATGACCATGTTCGCCATTTTAGCTTAATAAAATTGGCATTAGATTTCTGTTCTTTGCTTGACTTTTTTTTATCTGAAATCTAATTACATTTCTATTTGCCCCACCCCGTCTCCCCATCTAATCAGTATTTTATGTGAGAGATAAGAAAGTAACCCAGAATTATCTACTGCTGCGGGCTCTGAAACTTGATCATCACAACCAGCTTTCTCGTTTGCAGTGCATTTGGAAATGTTATCTTCGGAGAATCAAATCTAACATTAATATTAAGGTAATGTGAAAAGACTGTAGTGTAGCTGAAAATCTGGCCCAGAAACTCCAACTGCTCGTGAACTCTGCTTGAACCTAAATCGCAGCCATGGGCCATAAATCACTTGGACAATGGTCAACTGTTTCTGCGTTCATCTTTCAGATCTTTCTTACCTTACATGTTTTCTAAATGCAAGGGTGCATCACCTAATACAGGGGTTTGATAAGTAACACCTTGATATGGACCATCACTTTTTTTTCGGTGTGTTTCCGGATACATGATCTACAATCGTGGAACGCGTGGCCGAAAAACAAAGAAATATATTATTCGATTATCTTTGTTAACATAAAGTGCGAAATGTTAGTTCAGAAATGACGAAAGCTAGAAGACCGAATTGGTGGGGTGGGGTGGGGGTAACTGTGCTGTTTCATGAAAGGATGGAGAGCAATGAGCTAACTCTCCATTTCCCAGTGTCGAAAATTTCAACTCTCACGTGGAGAAGGTCTGGCACAAATTAAACTTCTGTGATAGCGCAAGGGAACATCAAAAGTCCACCATTTGCTATATTTACCCTATCTATATTCCGCGTGTTGTGACCAACCATTTAATGTTCTTGTACCGTTTTATTTGTCTAAGGCTGGGCGTCTGAACGGCAGTTTTTCCAGCCAAACCCTAGGCCAATAATTACTTCCGATTTATTTTAACTTTCACTCATGTATTAATAGAGCAGCCGGGTAGCCTAAGAATTTAGAATTTACCTCCTAGTTAATGCTATTAAGAAGCCAAAGTCCTAGCAGTGCATATCAATGCACCTGTCATTATGTGCTGCGCAAAATTTATGGCTGCTCAGTCGTAAACGCTTCACTTCAGAATGGGAAAGAAACACTTTCCAAAGAACTGCTATCTTCAGAAGTGTAAAATAGCTAGAGCGGAGGAGGAAAGCCGAAAAAGAATGTCCACACTCCGCAAGTTTTTTTTTACCTACGTTTCGCCAGCTCTTGTAGGATTTTATATAAGGCTTTGAAAGTAGTCCAGGAATCTTAAGTGTGTTTTAGCTGGCGAACTTTTCACATGTAGCAGAATCGTATGGCTCGAGCTGGAGGATCTGAAAATTATTTTTGATAAATGCAAGTTGGGAGCCAAATTTGAAATCAAGTATTTGATTTCAGGTATGGAGTCAAAAAAGGGGGACTTGAAAGCTTATGTTTTTATTTTGTTAAAGTCACTAACTAGCGAGTGTATTCAGTGTAATGTAATCTGCTCAGTAATCTTAAACGTAACGTATACTACAAATTATTTAATCATGTGATATGTTTTGTTACGAAAATATTTATTGCCCTCAGCTATTGCTGAGGATTATTTTTGGAATCTAACGATATTGATCTTGTTTATACTTTGCGGATCATTTCTGACAAGGAATTCGGCTGCCTAGACACATCTGCCCATATTTCAGCTAGCATCACGCAATCCCCTCCAAATCTGCGGCTGGTTCCTGGACGGGAGACGTTTAAAACTTGGATTTCAAATGGAATGATTTGGCACTCTTTCCACGACTGTGGTACAGCAACCCAGGCTGCCAGAGAGATTGTACAAAAGAAACATGCATCCCGATTCATCTTTCAACTTATTTTTGGGAAGTTTATTTTATACGACTTTGAGTATGTAGGCAAACACATTTAACGTAGACTGCCAAGATTACATGAGATTTACGGCCCTTATATACAAATTACAAAAAGTGCTGATTTTATGAGTCTGCCATGTATTTTAATTAAATTATAAACTATATACTTTAGTACAAAGCAATTGTGTTGATCCCTTTAACTAAGAGCGATGTAAGATTTAAAAGAAGCAGAGTAGATGGAAACGTATTTAATTTTGAATTTAACGAGAGAGATTAAGCAACAATGTAACAAAAGTAACGTGAGGGAGATAACGTTACTGTTTGAACGAACCACTTTCCCAAGACTTCATAAATCTTTATTTTGGATAAATACTGCAGATTTAAAGAACAACTATAAACAATTCTCATTCTGTGCACTAAGAATGACAGTGAAGTGGTGAGCTTAAACAAATGTTCACTTTGTCTTATTTTCAACTCTGTATGCTCCAGAGTGGGTCTATATGATCTATATTTTTGAAGTACTAACAGATGCAACCCAAGCCTTTAGAATTACCGATAAGTTTTCAAAAGTTTGCTTGCAGCTCAAAGTAGAACATGACGACATCTCGAGAAGAGCCATACATAAAGAATCCAAGTATCTCGTCCCTGTCTGTTCAAACATGTTTCATTTCTTCTTTGTTTTCTCATGGCCATAACATAAAAGTACGAACTAGTTCTCCACTGACAAATCTCAGTTGCACACAGAATCCAAGGCGCATGAAATTCAGAGCTGTTAAGCAAAAGGGAGCAAAGAAAAATCAAACAACTCACCAGACGCACTGTTTTTATCTGATTTTCTGTGGATTGAATGTGTAATTTGTCCGTATTGACCAGGGGCCGCTGGCTTTGTTCTGAAAGAAAATGTCATTTTCTGTTTCAAACACATTAATAATATTTTTGTATATCACATATATTTCAGGCTGCCTTCCCGGATCCTATCAAAGAAAACAACCAGCATCAGGCGGCGAAGATTCATTTTTAATAAGAATATTTTTATTGTTTATATTAAGAAGTATTTAAAACAATGCTTCGTGGTGACCTTTTATACAATTCCTATTGCATTTGGTTATTCTTTAAATGAAAGCAGAAATAAATTAAGTATTATCTCCTTCCCTTCAGAAATTAGAAACAAAGTGTTACTGATTGCAATGCTGTGTGATTAATGACTGGGAGTCACATTGTCAGTGACTTTTTTAAAGTGAAAGAACGGGTTAAATAGATATAGTAATGATAAAGATTAGAATTTGAATTTTTGGGGAATTGTTTGACAAATAAAGCTTCACAAAAATTTTAATGCAATAACCAATCATTTATGTCAAGCGGTTTTCGAAATTTAAGTTGTTATTGCCGTGAAAATCTATCAATAGCATCAAGGATTTTATATCTAAATTCGCAATTAGCGAATCAGCAGTTTGCTCTGAAGGTGGATTTCTGCACTTTCCCAGAAAGGTACATCTGAAATGGTCGTTTAATAGAAGCCGGGCCTAAACAAGGCATTGAATAAAAATCTGGAATTTGTACCGGGTTGCATTTAGTATCTCCAAGCCCCAATCTGACCATATCAATATACCTCCTAGATATATTTCTTTTCCTGTTGATGTTTAGATATGTGTATTTAGTGAAAAATTGACGCCGTTGTCGAACATTTTTTACATAAAAGCACAAAACAATACAAATATGGAGGATTGCAAGAAAGAGCCTGGCGCCATATATAAAACTCATGTATAATGTATTATATTGACAGGCGGTTATGCTTTGTCATTGGGATACCAAACATCACGTACGTATTATTTTATATCGATTGGGCATATTCATAACAACAAAAACACTTCGGTTATACAAAAGATCATATAAATGCAATAACACAGCTCTCCTGGAGCCTCCAAATTTCAAATTTCCGTGAAAGAGGGAGATAGAACACGCACCGGACCTGAAGTCGTGCAGAAATTGTACCACTGAATATTATACTGAGTTAAAATGCATGCTTTAATTTAGAAATACATTTAAGAAAAATCAGCAATTGTGGCAGATCAAATGCACAAAGAAATTCCAGTCATTAGCTGACAAAATGTAAGTCATAAGCCTTTGAAATGACCTTTGGCTTGTACAGCAATAACTCACCACTTAATGAACAACCAACGGAAGCGCCTTCACTACCTCACAATACAGCCCATCACACAACTTCACCATGGTTTTTCTATCCCTCTTTAATCCCACTAAGACGCAGCACCTTATAAACTAGCCTCACCAACTTGTGTCGATATAATGTGAAGTTAGAAGAGGATCCAAATCACAGTCGCCAAGGCATTAGGTCCTGGATCCAATGCCTCCCACCATAATGTGTGTAATGTATTCACGTGGCCATACGTCAATTTATAAGCTTTTATTTCTCTGTAATCACTGGAAGTAAGTATTTGCAGAGAAAACTCGCTACTTTCCAAGGAATCCACTAAGATGGACAAACTTTAAACAGTTGGTTACTTTCAGGTGGTTTTGATAAATGTGCTCAGCCATGGTCTGAACGGTAAGTTTTTAATCATCTTGCTTATTAATTTCGCAGAAGTGCGAGCGAGCTCTAACACTGCGGCCCTAAACCCTTAAAAAGCAGTATAGTCAAGTAAATAGAGTTAGTAAAATAAATATGTGAAAAAGTTTTGGAAACTTTTTGTCACTTTACTAAATTGCTAAACTAGGTTGGCAGGAGAAAGTCGAGATAGTTATGTATTTATTACGTTTACTGCTCACCAGAACATAGGGCAACCGAGTGTACCTCTAAGTCCAAGGCAGTTTCTGTACTGGGACCTGACTTTATTCGGAGATTGTAAGTTTAAAGACAGACTATCAGGCAAATGTTGATAGTTATCATGGCGAGAGCTATACAGATATTTATTGAAATTTTAGGTGAAGTTATAAGTGAGTGGCCCCATCGAGCAAAATGAAATGCTACTCACAGTAATTGGATTTAGCTGGCTAACATGGCAGACCAGCAGCTTCGAGGCATGCAGCAATGAAAAATGTTCGACTCAAAAAGTTTTTTTTAACCGACGGAAGAGCGCGCGCACAGACACACGCGCACACAGACACACACACACACACACACACACACACACACACACACACACACACACACACACACACGTACACACACACACACTCACACACACTATACACCCACATACACATCCACACACAGACACGCACACCACACACACACACACACACACACACACACACACTCACACACTTAGAAGTTAAATACCTGTGGACAATCCGAGAAAGTGCCCCTTACACACACAATGATTTGGGTAACTTATATGTGCACATTTACATTAAGAAAGCAGTGGATGTCCCTTCGTAATTACAACGATTACGACACTTAATTAGGTGCACTGTTTTAGTGCAGTTTAATTTAGAAGCAGCAATTTCAATCACAGTTTAGATCCCAGGTTATGCCCATTTCTGAAAAGCATCTAGGAGTACGTAATAATATTAAGATACCATATTCAGGCCTGGAAATGACACGGTACTTTGTATTTTAAGATGGAAAGTAATAGAGCTGCATTCTAGACAGTATTTAATAAAAGTAAGTAAATGCGTTTCTGGAACTGGAAGGGAAAAATAATTATCTTAACATTTAGCATTTAAGTTCTACTGAAACTGTAGCCAAATCTTTAGCGAACGGAATCAAAAGGGGATTATTTAATTTCTTATAAAACCTAGTCAAACTTGAAGTGTATAATTACAGAAATGTTGCATTTAAGCAATTGCAGAGATTACCCTCTGACGTGACCGCAGTAAAATAAAATTATACTCGATCTTTTATACTGAATAATTTTTGAACTACCTTTATACTGAGTTCCTCGAAATTCATAAATTGTTTTCCTTGAACGACAATAACCTTAATTGAGAAATAATTTATACAGGCTGCTGCAATAACTTCAGCCCGCAATATATTTCTGTAACGCATAAATCACAGAAGACTGCAGCCTGACGATAAGCTAGAGACAACAAATTAATGTGATTTACGATCTAAGTTTGCTTGTGACAGTTTGAAAAGTTCCCTGGGTTTCTGTGCCTTTTTATTTCGTTTTCATTTTACATAAAACTGCAGAATCAGCTGAAATATAGCCACAAGACAAATTTGGGACTACTCTGGTTTGCCCGATCTAACCTTTCTCAAATGGCGCACTTTCGTGAAACAGCAAAATGTTCTTGAAAATCGACTTTTCTTTTGCTACAAAATCATTTTTCTTATCTCCCACAGAAATGCACGTTTGAATCAGAATTTCATACAATTTGGTGGGAACAATATGCCCTTTCGCTGCAGGGATTATGCAAACTTACTGCTAAAGGTTGCATTTTATCAAACGATTGCTTACCTGTGTGTCAATTTATCATAAATCTGTGCTTTCCAAACACAACCTCTTAGCTTGCAGCTGCGAATAATATCCTCTGTCGTTTGTCTGCAGACAATGCTGTCTTAAACCAGATCTTGCGGCTTTACAGACATTTCGATACGAAAAGCAGACGGTATTCCCGATAGAAATGGCTTCAGTCTCAGGAACAACTACCAATAAAAACGGCGTACAGAGGTGTTTTTGCTTTAAATCTAAATCGATATTTTGTAATCGAGCAACTAACAAGAAAGTGATATTTATAAACCGGTATGTATTCCTTTAAAATGTTGCCATTTATGAATTTTATAGTGCAACGGATACCTTTTATAATCAGAAAATATAGGCGCTGCCTTAAAATACAGGCATATTTGTTCACGTGATCTGTGTTACCAGATTGTTCTGATTGAGCCAGTAAGTTGAGCCAGCGCTACCTCACTAACAGCTCTTTAATATGGATAGTTTGGAGCTTTGAACCACTTCTTACCTGAACTCTAACGGGGAGTTGAGTAAAAAGTTAATATTTTGTGCTGTACGTGTAAAAGGTGGTAAAGTTAGACTTCACTGTATCGTCTTTCCGTGCGGAACCACGTTTACTAGAGCGAACAATAGATTTGTATATTATCGCTATTACAGCGTCACTGGGTCAATATGTTGTATATCATTATTCGACCGAGCGTGTTGAGTTAATTATTGCACCCCTTTATTGTAGAATTAGATTTTGTAAATTAATGTAAGAGGGTAAAGAATTGGCGTAAATTACTCAATCTAGTTTAAAATCCTTTAGCGTTTTCCAAGCATGATGTATAAATTGGTCTCAAAACATGTGCATAAAATGACAAATTCAGCAATAAACTTATGTTTGGATAAGCTTTGTGAAGTGTTTACACCTAGGTCCTGCGAATGAACGGGAATTTCCCATTTACCCGGGTTAGTGTTTGAGCCAGTTAAGTGGAAACTTTGAAATACAAAACTCTGTATAGATAAGATTTCCTTGAAGCTCAATCTCACCTACTCTCATTTTTGGCAGGACAAATTAATCATCGTTCTTAACTGTAGATTTATATAGAGAAATTGATGAGGGTAGAACAGGAACTAATGCGGGATTTTTCACTTTCTCTTTCAGGCGAGGCATTTAAAATCACAGGAGCCAGTAGCAACTGGGCGCTGGGAAATATTTCATTCTGCTTCTGGTCTTATTTTGTTTTCTCCCTCCTGAAATTGCTTTGTTGAATTATAATGTTTTTAGTTATGGAAAATTAATTCTCAGTTGCATTTTATCGAACTGCTTAATATTTCTGTTAAATGCTACTAGAAACTATTTTAACCTCTAAAACATTTGTCTGTAATTTAATAGCAATAAAAAACATTTCTATTGACAGTAATGCATGACCTTATTGCACCTAGCACAGGCTTAACGCAACATTTATCTAAATTACTTTACCCTCTGTGGCTCTATATGGTCGTTACAGAAATATTGCTTTGCAATTACTGCATTATAAATTATTTAAAAGGAAATAAAACAGTTACATCTCACTGTTTAGCTAAAGAATTACTTTTCCACTAAAACTATACAAGCAACTTCATATCTTTATTTTCTGATGATCGTTCATGCTGTGGGAATTTGTAAATATAATAAATATTTTAAATGATATATATTTGTGACTTTGAAACAGCCCCTTTTATAATATTGTCCGACCCCACAAATATAAATAGACCAATTTATTACCGCAAGTTATGCCTTCGCTGATAATTTTATGAGGAGCCGAAGAAAAAACCAACTCAGTGCTAACGCTTGCCACTGTGAGAACTCGGCTCTACGAGGAATATAATCAAACGGGCATTCGAAGACAACTTCGACCGCAGCATATGCTCGTAGAGCAATAAAACGAAGAGATTTACAATCTTCGCCTGGCCTCGGCAGCCTCGCGCCCTTTCAGGAATTACTGCTGGTGATTTATAACAGGGTTGGAAATTGTTGACCCTCCACACCATAATACTTTATTTCGATTTAATGAAAAAGTTGTAATTAAACCGTTTTCATTGATTCTTGTCTGCCCGATTCTTTGCTGGATCAGAATTTAAAGGGTAGAGAATGCAGAGTTGAAGAGAGTTAAAAAAAAACAACTTGGCTTCACAACCGCAACTTTGTCATCAGTAAAACAGCGTTGCATTTGTCATCGGCGAATAACTGAATTAATAGGTTATTGTTTTAATGCATAATTTATTTAAAAAGGAAACGAACGTCGACTTTACACACGTGACGACAGCGCAAATTCAATTTCCAGAAGAGCGCTACGACAAAAGCAACGGAAGCAATAAATGCGAAGGTTCATATTGTAAAATATCTCCAATCAATTTAATAAAATCCTTTCTCAAAGACATCTGTATTTGCCACGGTAATTTATATAGTTTAATTACACCTTTAGAGATGGGGGAAGGAACGGAGCTGTCATGGTATGCCACTAAAGCCTGCAGTGTAATTTATTGTTATTGAAGAATATTTATTGATGTATATATACGATTACATTCTTTGCTGCTTCAATTATGATGATTTGGATTGTAGAATCCTTTCTCCTTTTTCACAAAAAGATTTTACATTTCTGCTCAGTATTATAACTGAAAATGCTTACTGACAATATACTTTTAATCTTTACCCTCGTAATAAAACTTTTGCATGTTACTGTAAAAAACAGTAATAAAAAACAGTTCATGCTTGTACTTCACAGCATTGTATCATCCACAATATACGTTAGCCATACTTTAATGCACTTTCTCATACTAATATAGGTACAGAAAATCAGAATTCTGTTAATCTATTACCTTATAAAATGTGCTCATAATTGTTCTTATTCAGAGAATCAATCACTACCAATTATTCTTAAAATGAGCCTAACGCACACTTAAGAATTTGTGAATACTCGTTTTGCCTTCCATTGTAAGAAATAAATGCCAATTAACTGTAAAAACAAATTCGTAGGTTCAAAGGAAACATTTGTTTCATCTTTTATAACAACACATCAACTAAAATATAAGGCACGAAATGCCCATGAATATATTTTCTGTTGACGTAAGTACCTGCAATTGTTCTCGCTGAATCTCATTTACAGACTTTCTATTACGTCTCAAAGAACACAAAATATATGACTCGTGGTATTCAATATAAGCTCAGGCCTCTACTTCGTTGTGTACAAATAGGCAGCAGATGCCATGACAGCCGGCATTGTTTGCAATAAAGCACAAGTAAACCGTAAAATCTACGCCATTTCAGGACACAAAACTACGCCTTAATAATAATCCCACCGCAGTCTTACTAATGTTTACCTCCCACCTCCAAGATATAGCAGATACAAATTTTTGCACCTGAAGTTTATCATAGTTGCTCCAAAATGTTAAAGCTAATCCGAATAGAAGGTCAGTATATCAGCCTACTGCAACTTATGACTGTCGCTTGGTAGCACATAGTAAGAAGCAAAGGGCGCTATTCATCAAATATATATGACAGTTACATTCATTTGCTATCTTACCAGAAACAAAACTAAAATTGTTTACCTACCAAGCTTCCATTTTTCAGTTTCTGGCAACGAACTACAACAGCAAAGTCTGATAGCGGACCATTTGTATATAATATTCTTGGGATCTGTTCACTTTTCAAGTGTGATAGAGTCCTTTGCTTGGCCGATTAATGACGACGCTGTGTTTCTTTCGGGACGTACTGCATTAATTATTTAGTAAATCACGTGGCCGA
This sequence comes from Hypanus sabinus, assembly GCF_030144855.1. Taxonomy (NCBI): domain Eukaryota; kingdom Metazoa; phylum Chordata; class Chondrichthyes; order Myliobatiformes; family Dasyatidae; genus Hypanus; species Hypanus sabinus. The sequence goes on along the minus strand of NC_082709.1, from coordinate 28,667,390 downwards.
ATCAAATATAAAAGGATACATAAAATCTTACCACCTCTTCTGGACATGGTCATTAAATGCAAAAGTCTTTATCGTTTGGGAAATATCAGGTTGGCAAATATATTTTAAAATTCTAAAGAGAAAGACCAACAAATATGGCTGTTTAGAGGCGATGGGCTGCATCAGCTTTGTCCCAATTTGAATGACCAGCCTATGGCATGGTCGTATTGACTCTTTGCCTTCCTTTCAGCTGTTTCTTGTTCCAGGCTAGAAACGAAGCAAGCGAGCGGCAGATTTACAACATTTTGACTTTGGTTTGTTAAGATTTGTCTAATTGAACTCCATTTTAAGATGTTTTCATATTTGAAGAAATAAACCAATCAAAGGTGGAAGAGGTTATCCATGCCTTTCTTTAGTTCTTTGATACCAACAGATATAAATACAAGTGAATGCATTAAACACAACTACAGATTAATACATACCCACGTATATATAGTCTTACATACAAATACACATGTATATTGGAACATATCAATACATATTCACATGTGTTCACATATGTGCATGCATGACTGCATACAAAAATATTTCCCTCCACAGAAATATACATAAATGCATACACACGAGTATATATAAGATAATATGTAGTTATGGGAACTGTGCTGTGCAGTATTGATATAAATATATTATATGATTGATTGTGATTGATATAATATCTGACGTTATGAATTTTGAATGATATACCAGTTCAGAAATCATAATGTTGTTGACTTTTAAGTTCTGTACGTCCTATGTTTGAATACTCTGTATTTATCTGACAAATGATATAGCTGAAATAATTAAGCTTCTGAATTTAAATCATTTGAATTATAAATTGTAGCTGGTGCCTGCACTAATACATGTGGCTAGATAGGCTAAATATTGATAAATTACGCACTTAAATGAAGGTGAGACGTTATCAATTGACCTTGCTGCTAACTCCGGCTAAAAGTGAGCTACTTTTTAAGGGGATATATATTGTACTAAAATTAAAGCAAATACTGTTTACAGTCCCTTTCAACATAAACACTTAGGTGTTTTTTTTTAGATTGTATCAAGGAAAATATGACATTTGGTTTTTATTAATTACTGCTCATTCTGATCGTTCGTATACATTGGATCTCAGCTTAGAGATTAGACTGTTTTAGGGACATACTTTTAATTTCACGTTTCCTGGCTCGATCCATTGCATTTAACTTTCATAGAGGGAGATGGATTTTTGAAAGGGGTGGGGGGAGGTGGGAGAAGTGGTGCCTCTTGCAGCAAGTTGATTATGAGATATATATTAGCATTAACAAAGGACAGACCGAAACACCAACACAATAGGATCTGTGTCCACTTCGTGTCGAAAATGTGTCTTCTGTGATTAAAAATTGAATAATGACGAAATTATACGGACTTTTATCCATTATATGGATGCAAGTGTGTTTCAGAATAGAATTTTTCCAAAGCATGACTCTTGCTTCATTCTGCATTTTTGTGTTTTTCTGCTATGTGTTAGACTGTTGGATTTCAAAACTTTTATTCGATGCAAATGTAACGCGAATTCGGGTATTTTCATGCAGGCAAATGAATGTGATAGCTTGGCGTTTTATTCTCACTCTGTTTAGAAGAATGCAGTGCGGCTCGTAGGAGCAAGTATTAGTGGTAAATGGTTAGGTGTGTTTCTGAATGCTTGCTTTATTCAAGCAGGAATGAAAGAGTGCAAGCGCAGTCTCTCGAAATAGAGGAACACTGAAGCCCAGTGTATCATCTGCTTCTACATCTTCCTCAAAGATCTAGTGAAATCAAAAGCTAAATGTCAGCTTTGTAAAGGTGTGAAGACCAAAGAAAGCGCGTTTTGGTGGCAACGGGCATCGTACGAAAATGTGCAATTCCATTGAATGGGTGAATAATTTATCAGTTGCCGAAATTAGAATAGTTCATACGTGAGAACTTATTTCACTTTGTTTTAACTAGATAGTGTCTATGTTAAAACACATAGAAAAGGCGAAGGGTAGGATTGAGTCCAAAAGGTCAAGGGTTTAGAGGTCAGTCCTCCAGGCTGAAATACAGCTAATCGAATAGAAAATTTGTCCTCTTGGTGAACTTGTTTCTACAGTTTAGCCGAACTTCAGTAAAATACCTTTTCAGCTTCTCAACATGAAGGCGTCAGAAAAGGACATCTTTGCTAAGCGTGAACCTTAGGGTTTTGTAATGAAGACAATGATTTAAATGGAATAGAGAATATCACTCATTTATAATATCAAGACGTGGATATATTATTGTAATGTCATGTGCAAGTCTGAGAACTACACGGCTTACCCTATAAAGAACAAAAGAATGGTGGAATTCGCCTTTTCAAACAGACCATATCCAGCTAAGCCAGCTGCAAGCTTGCAGGGCAGGGAAGGGACAGGAAAGCAGCGGTATCGCCAACTTTCTTTTGTTACTGAATGCTACAAAATCGGATTGAAGCCCAAATACCGAGGAAATAAGTTTTCTTACTCTTGTACCTTTGTGAATATTTAATGTCATATTAAAACTGCTGTATGATTGCGGTTGGCGATTTCCTGTGCGCTTTTTAAAAAATCTCCTTTTAGAAGAGAAGATAAGACCCCATCAGACCTTATCCCTTTGTATTCATTTCTACGATTAGCTTTACAATTGTGAGGCAAAACTCTGGGTACCCGTCATCCTTTAACATAGCCCCAACGCTTCAGATAAAATACAAAACAATTTAAATGTAACACACCTAGTTTGATCGCGATATAAAGACAAGCACGAGAAGATAACCTTCAATTGTACTTACAGAGCGAGATACACCATCACTGCCTTTCTTTCATGGCTATCAGAAATTAAAGAAAACTACCCTATGGTGAGGGAATACTCATCCAATGATTAGATGTTTCCTCAACAACTTCCATTAAACATACCCAGAGACGCTGTTAGGATTATTCATTGATATATTCATTTGGTTTAAGGTTTATAGCAAAATGGAAGCAGCAAGTAGGTATATCAAAGCATCTGCTGAGCCTTCTTAGAACAGCGGAGACGTTATTCTGTTCAAAGCATCTGGATATCATGCTATGAATGACTGTTTTTAGAGCATTACATAAAGGAACTAAGTGCGAAATCTTGATTACAACCCAGCCTGCCTCTGATTGATATCGTGAGAATGTTGGCACGGGACAGAGAATCGTATATTTCAGGAAGTTCTAACTCGTTTCATAACATTAGCTTCCGTCTAACAAACAGAAACAAGAATATTCGGCAATTTGTGTTTAGGTGTAAATTAACTAACTGTAGAGATTTTCGGCTATTGTCTTTGCCCCACTAGATCAACCACCCATATGCCTCTGCAGACTAATAAATTGGAAAAATGAACAGGGTTTTTTACGAAACAAAATATCTTTTGTGCAGACCCGCTTTCTGTTTCTAAACTGTGTACCTTGTCGTATTGTTGTTCGCTCATCCGTTCTGGAAAAAAAAATGAAAGGAAACACATTCCCACTTGTAATACTAAACGTTCACAGATTGGTGTAACCAGCTTACTCATTTATCAACCAACAAACCGAGAAACTGAGTTTAACAAGCGCCTTGAACACAAAGTACTTCTGCAATATTCCACTTAGCACATTTCTCTGTCAGAAATCTTTACATGAGACAACATCGGTTGTTGCAGTGGGTATTTGATATTGATCACCGGTTTTTTTTTGGGCCCTTTGCATTCTTACAGAAAGGGATATGGAAGGTCTTTTTTCGTGGCATTTGTTCACGACAGCGTCGCAACACTAGCTGCAGTCAGATACAAAAACATATAAACAGATACCGAAAAGGAAAACTACTCACGCGATTGAGCTTGTTACTACTAATTTATTTTCGAACTTTAGTAGTGCGTACGAATTTTGGTATCATTCTTGAACATAAAAATGTATGCAATCTTGCACCGTAACAATAATCCATTCAGCAGCACAATACAAATACCATTCTCTTATTTTAAATAAAGAAACCACAAAACACTGTCTAAATCCTGATCACTATAAATCTCGAATATCAACACAATATACACAAAGAGATGGAATCGCAAAAATACACATTACGAGCAAAATAGCCGTGGAAATAAGAAATTACCACAACAAATCGCTGAGCCTTATATAAAATAAAAAAGGACCATGAACAAGCTTTGCAGCCTTTCAATTTCATGCTAGCAGACTATACATGTACCTTCCTGGACCATATACCTCACCATGTCTTCATGTCTTTGGACCCTGGGCTTATTAAGGTTACTAAGGTGTGTTGTATGGTAAGAACACCCACTTATTAGAGTCGCAATCGTTTCTATTGGAGCTAAGATAACTTTACCATTTTTTTTTTGTTTCATTACCTATATTTAAGAGCAAGGTGACTGTATAAGATAAGGTCGCTTCAATGCCGTGAAAAGCAACAGGAAAGCACCTACAAGCCACGTTATCGGTACATGCAGTTTCTGCCTGGAAATGTCACTTAATATACACTTAAAGAACCACTTATAAGATGTTGCTCTATAAACTTGTGAGGTCTGTTTGTTGGTCCTTGGAAATAGTTTGTGACTGTTGGCTGGAAGCAGAAGAAGAACTAGACGATCTGGTCTTAGTGTTTGGCAATTTGTGGTCTTTTTTCCACTTCATCCTTCGGTTCTGAAACCAAATTTTGATCTGGCGTTCGGAAAGACATAAAGTGTGGGCTATTTCAATACGACGTCGTCTTGTCAGATACCTGTTAAAATGGAATTCCTTTTCCAGTTCTAAAACCTGCTGCCTTGTATAGGCAGTTCGTGAACGTTTTGGTTCCCCTCCAGTGTAACTAGGATTCACTGAAAAACAAAACAATTCAAAAACCATTCAAATCTGAGCCTAAAGTTTGTCAGCCGCTTCCATTCAGCAGTCCTCACGCACATTGCATCCCTCTAACACTACCCCTGTTAAAAAGTCCAAATATCTATTATTACTAAGGATCACTTTAAAGTTCTTGGCGAAACGGAGATATAACATGTCCCTGTTACTTTCAGACTCGAGTTTTCACATGGAGTCAGCCACATGGCCAGCGGCCTATTTCCTCAGCAATAAAAATTTATGATGGGTGTAATTGCCGGTCTTTTTAAAAACCGCTCATAAATCCTCCTTTGAAGGAGTTATTTACGGTAGACCGATACCAATGGGTCACAAATATTTGCTAGGGGTGGCGATGGCGGAGGGGTGGGGGTGGGGGGAACTAAAAAGTGGACCTTACCCGTGTTAACGTGGATTTTCTTCATCCAAGGATAAACCACTGCTGGCTGTTTGGTTGCTGTGCCGTTTTGATTCTTTGTATTGTGTTGCTGCTGGCTGCAAGGCCGGGCTATGGACACTTGGAGCGGTGCAACGGGCTCCCCCTGTCCTGTGAGGTGGTTCTGAGGAGCGGGCTGTGCCTGCACATGACCCCTCTGCTGCACTGGAGAGCCCCGAGCGTTGCTGCAGCTGTACGACTGGCCGCTGTAGTTTGACCGTGGATAGACTCCTTGGTGCTGAAAATCAGTGTCCTGCGGCTGGCTGTAATACTCTGTGCAGTGGTCAGGTATGTAGTTATTTTGCGAGTATTCCTCGCAAGGAGGAAATTTGGGATCCACATATTTAGAGTTCATCAAATACGAACTCATGGTCATTAATTTCTGAAGGTGGAAAATACTAATTTTTCTCGAGTTGTCTTTTTTCCCGTTCCATAAAGCCCTCCTACTTGCTGTCAACTGAATAAAGTTAGTCACCCATGTGACTGTGAGAGCCAATGGTTGGGCTGGGCCCGATTCCCGGATAAGGAAACAGCTAATGACAAATTTTACAAACTTCGTCCAGAAAATCTTGATTTAAAAAATAAAATAAATTCTGCACCGCCTTTATTATTTTTCCAGTAGCCACTAAGTATTTGAAACAGTTTCCGGAAAATGCATATAATTGCGGTTTCCATTGGAGAGAATAATGATCATTCACTGAGCGCCCGAATATTGCTCAGGTAATTTGCTCTTTTGTCCAAAGAGAATTTTCGACCATTCCTTGTCGCTTTTCATATAAATCAAGGATAGACCGGGCATTCGGCGTGCTCGCATGTTTTGTTGATGTTTTCGCCCGAGAGCAGTATGACAATAGCGAGGGTACTTGAGGAAACGGCAGGCAATCCAACGTACGCAGGGTGACAAAGGAAGCATCCAGTTAGCCAAAAAAAGGAATAACGGAGCTGAGGGAAATAATTACAGCCATTACAGATGCACGAAGGTCTTTTGGTCAAAGTTATTCAAAGGCAAACATGGTCTACTCCCGATAAAGTCAGAGCAAAACATTCAGTATCACGTAGAACACTTTACACGTGTTGCTTAAGGACATTGTAAGGTCAAAATACTTCGCTCTGAAAGTTCAATAATTTGGTAGAGTGCAATATAAGTTTTAACTAGTTTTGTATCTGATGACCTTGCTCCCTAGCAAACGTTTTTGCTTTAATATATTGAGAAATTCGTTTTCTTCTTCTCCTCACATCTTATGACCTATTGTCTCTTCAAAACTAACACAGTTACGCATTTCTAACACCTTTATTTGCAACGTGTATAATTCTGTTTTTAAGTTTTAACCAAAGACGTTATCTGGTTCGATGTTATTCGGAAACACCATAAATTGGTCAAAAGCGGTACAAAATTGTAAGCCAGTCTTTTCAGATAATTTATCGCCATCGCCATGGAAACGGACAGTATTCAGAAAGAAATACTTAAGTTTCAATAATCATGTATTTCTGGAGAATAAGCCCAGAAGTTTAGAATCGACTGCTTTCTGAATAATGGTTAAAAAAAATCAACGCATTGAGCATTATATTTATTTGGTACGGGGTAGCCGAAAGAAGCATTTAAATCTGAGCGGCGAAATTTAAAAGTAACATTAATGAGTGGGTTCAAAATAAAAAAAAAGGTTATTGCAAATCATTCTAATAATCCCCTAGAACTAAATCAGTCTGACAAGTAGAAGGCACGAAGTGCAAATTGCTGATTTTCGTAGTGTTGGCATCGACCATATACTCCCCTAGAAACGAATCTGTGACCGAGACATCACACAAATTCGGTTCTACAGGGTATATATAGACGACGGGTTACAAATAAATTCGGTGACTAATTACACAATAGTAAAATAGTTTAAAAGACTGCAGTGGAAAGCGATCCCCAAGGAGTTAATGACGTGTAATATTAATAAATAAGAAACTAAAATCAGGCGCAGTTCTTGTTAAACCATGTGGTTGTTTAGCCATTGAAAAATATTACAATTTAACCCCTTAAATTTGGTAAAAAGTATGAGTATTGCATTGTTCGGCGGTAGCAGCGTGCTGAACCAGTTCCAGCACACAGTTTACAAGGCAGAAGTTACTATTTGTTGCTGTGTTTTGTGAGCCCTTCGTAGATCACAAAGATTTTATAGGAAACAGTTTGTACCGATTCGCTCCAGCTCACATAACTAAGTGCCCCAGCGTGAATCAATAATTGCTCCAGATGCTAATAATTTGAACTCACCACTAACAAACCGCAGGATTTGATAACAAATATAGCTCGGTCTAACCAATCGCTAAAACTAATCAAATACAACTTAAACGTGATAGCACAAATATTGGTTTGCTGCAAAGCGTTTGCCACTCATTGCCACTGTGGTAAAATGAGAACATCCCAGCAAAATGAGAATTGTTTGTTCTATTCTTAATCTCGCTCATTTCCTGGGAGCAGGATAAAAAAAAATATGCCGACAGTATGCTTCAAAATCTGGCTACAAATCAAGGCAATTGGATGACCACATACAGAGAAAAATATAAAATCTGATCTGCCAGTTTATCAGATTCCATTTGGTTCGAATATATCTAAGGTGTTTTCTAAACTCTGGTTCTTTACAGGTTCCTTTCTTGGCTGTCCCCACTGCGCCTCCAGAGCAACCACGTTGCGTGGTATAGGCTGAAGGGCACGGGGTCAGACTGAAATCATTTGCAAACATATCGGAAAGTTGCATTATTATTTTCACTCTAACTATATCCTAACGCGTGACCTTTTCAAAGTGTGTGAGTGAGCCTGTTCGACGCAACTGCTCAGCTAAACTGACGGTAATTCTGTCCTTCCCTTTCGAGTTAAAAAGCTAGGCACGCAAGTGTCAGCCCGAGAACAATTGTAAAACCACGCTAACGAAAATGAATAAGTGCGTTCTTCAGCACCAAAGTTACTCTTAAATGTCCTGAGATATATGGAATTACAATGTACTACTGAAGCTGAACTTTCCCACTGGGAACTGTATCTTCACTAGTGTATTTCTCCGTTCTTTCTATGCACAACAAAGGTTTTTCGTTTTATCAACGCTCTATGGTAGAAGAGCCTAACTCCTTCACAAATACTCCAGGTTCTGTTTAATATCTCAGTATTACTGTAATTATTTTACCTTTGTAAAGAAAAATCACGTCGCTGATCTTATTTACCTGTGATTTGTTTCATTTACCCCAGTGCATTAGGAAAGAAAAGAGCTTAACAGTTTTCGACAACCAATGGCGCCAACGAAAGCACCAGCAGTGAATTCTGCTTTTAAAAGCCTTTTGGCACAGAAAATACCAGATATCATTACATCATCCGATAATTCGAAAGCCAAATCTCTTTACAGTTCAAATTATCGCACTTTGTGAAGCTGATTGGTGCTACACATTTTAATATTTGTTAGACGCTGTGACCTGCATTTCACCTTACTGCCTGACTCGTTCAGACAGGTCAATGCCAAAGAGTTATTGATGAACAAACCCGATTAAAATTCACCTCTTTTTTTAACTGCCCACACAAGTGCTGCGACTTTTGATCTAGCAGATTTTGACCTAGAGAATGTCAATGCAAAGTAAGTGTTTGGGAAGTGAACCCTATATTTATTTATAGATTCAGTGGTTCAATGAAAGCTATTATTGTCAACAGCCTGCTAAGAGCTTTCCTATGTATAAGTACAACGATTTTAAAAACAAAATTGAATTTTTAAAAAGTTCACCTTTCTACTGACCCAGAAAGCCATTTTCTTACAGAAGCCGGTTCAGCATAAGCAAGACTGTTTTGCTTTTCAGCATCAATTGTCCTTGATTATTTATCAACGCCTAAAGATTCACGTTGCAAAACTAGTGCTGAAACGATGGATCCATGGCGCTGGGCCGTTGCTTTGCGAATCCTCGTTAAACATTATTTGGACCTATTTAAAGTGAGTCGCTGCTCAACGTTTATCTGGTGATTAAACTATGCTTTTAGTTGAAGAGTGGTTGTGTTAACTTTCGCATGTGGATAAGTTAGATTCTGTAAAATCTGGATTTGATTTCTTGGTAGAAGTTATGATTATCCGAGTGAAGATGCAATAGTAAACCCAAGGTGAAAAGATACATTGTCTGACAGAATTTGAATATTTGTCTTATTGTTCTGTGATGACCAAATTGTAATTCAACTGGATGTCCTTTTGCAATATAAGGGCCAAATCTGTCTAATTTAACGAGTAAAACACTCGGGCTTTTTTTTTGTTGTACGAATAGTGATCCCATTTTTAACTTAAATAAATAATATTAAAATGATCGGGTCAAATTATCCCCATGACCTGTTCCTTGTTAACAAACTATATGAAGTACAGGCTCACATCCCTATTTTAGAAAGAAGAATTGTATAAACACTGAGTCGTTAATTAATAACTATTCTCCCAACGACCTGGTAACCTGTACAAACTGTCCACGATATTTTACAAAGGCACGCCGGCGAAGAGATAATTCCAGAAAAGAAGTACAAATGTTTCGTTAAACGAATACTTTATCTAAAATTCTCGTAAGCACAAGGCCTCATGTTTGGCCTACATGTACACAATGCCCATGATATCAAGGGATATTTAATATCTGATTTAGCCTACACGCCTTTGTTAGTTTATTAAGGGTAAACTTTAAACATCTACTATAATTATTACCACGTCATTTGCCAAATCGTTTTTGCAGATGTTGAAACCGGAACAATAACTTTCCTCCAAATGACCTTTTAAAAATGCAGCCTTGCACTGGGAGGCGCTGTGCCGCAGTGCCGGTTCATAATAACAAGCCAGCTAAATCTGCTTCGGTACCATACTGTCATAGGTAATTAGATTTAAACATAATCAACTTTTAAACGCGCTCTGTACAACAATTCCGCCCTTTTCGCGGAAATAAAATGCAATTACAAGATGTCTCAAACATCGTTATCACAAATAGAATATCACAAAAGAATGTAACTGTTCAGAACAATTATTACGAGAATCATTTCAGAATCCAAGGTACCAGTCCTTTTAGGCTAACAACGCAACAACAGCGATATTCTCCACAAACTTTTCATCCAAAACGGCCAACGGTTTCCAGCTTTTCGCTACATTAATAAGAAATAATTCTTAGCTACTTACTGCGTTGCTTCCTCCATTCTGTCACGTCTGCAAATAAAACAAAACAACATAAGCTAAGTAAATCAAATAACGTAGCACCCAATGCAAAATATGAGCACTGGTGGATGTTCTAATCTTAGGGAGCATTACAAACACCGCAGCGTCGTGCATATTTTATTTGCAAAGTCAGAAATAGTCATTGTGATCACAATATATGTGGAATTACGAACCCGCGTTTACAAAGTACAAGATTGAAAATAGAAATTCGATCATTTATGCTTTGTCCTGCTAATTGGTCTGATCGTGCCAGTTTGTTTCCTTGAGTTAACTCCAAGGAAAGCAGAAAATAAAGCATAGTTCACAAAGCTCATTATTTCACCGATTCAGTGAGATTATTGTAATCATTAGTATTGTTTGGTGTGTCCTTTCTGTTCGCTCTTCCATTGGAAGATGATTGTTTAATTTTTATCTCAAAATAAGCTATATTCAAATAAAGCATCGATTTTTAATGATCATGGGATAATAAATGACATCATCTTTCCGCTATAATTCACCCATAAAAATATTTTCTTCATGTGTTCTTATCGCTATTTTGTCAGTGCAAGTGACGTTGACTATCTGGAGCATACAAAGCTTTCATGCGTTTTGCTTATCTACCCCATTAACCTCTAAGAATTTAAAAATATTTATTTCTGTTGTTTTTTATATTAAAGCACAGCTTTAGAATTTACCACTAAACTAAAGCTGGTTAAAGGAATACTAACAGACCAGATTTTATTTTTTGGAACACCTAATCCACTGCCCAACACTTTTTTTTCAGTTTTCTATGCGGGCAGTTTTCATTTTAGGTTTTAGAACTATATAAATTTCGAGAGATATTTGGTGTTTATTCTCCTTTCACTTGCGTGAATCTGGGGGACTTGGTATTGGGTGGGGAGCTGGATCCCGATTTATATAATGTACGATTGCAAAGGTTCCCGCTTTCTCTTTCTAAAGTCAAAGTGTAGCAGTAAGCAGGAACACGAGGTTTGTGCATTTACTTTTGCAAACAGTAAATCAGATAACATTGCTCCATTTGCTGGGAACGCTCTTATAGCAACTTTAAAAAATTAGGATGTTCCTTTTCGGATGGGAATTGTGAAAAGTTACCGCTCACTATTTTATACACGAGCAGCACCTTGTTCGTCATTGTTCTATACTTCTTATGCAAATTTCAACGAATGTGATCGATTACAAAACCCTCGGGACAGTGAATAAAATCCTGGCATCTACAACCAATGAGATTATTTAACAATGTGAAACAATACCAGCAGATTAAAATGGGTCTCAATAAAGGTCACCGACATTTGCTTGCATAACGTACAGATATGCTTTTTAAAAATATTTCCTATATCCCAGGTATATTTTAGACAGCTTCGCAGATAAAAAGGAAGTGTTTGGTATTCGGTGTACTGTATATCAATATCCTACAAGTTCCACTAAAAAAACCCCACAACAATCAGGAAGTACTCAGTATTTTCTGATTGTAATGAACGTTATTCAGCACATGAAATATTAGTAACTGAGTAAAGAATTTTATTCCAATTTGGTTATAATATGCTCATGTTTGCTTCAGTTTTTTTCTTTAACGGAATGCTTAAGCCATCGTGACAAACTTCATTCTTCAATTTATAACTGTAATTAAAATAGAATATCATACGTAATATTATCTTGTTTAGTTCACTGCAATATTAATTTCGTACTTATTCATTACGTACAGCCTTCATTGCAGACGGCTGTTGGAACTGAACGCATGTTGGACTACATTTTTTGCCTAACCGAGAAACAGTACATGCGCCTAAGAGGCTCGAATGACATCAGGTGTCACGCGCCCACCAGCCCTGTTACCGACTAGAAAGAACTTACTTGCTGCTTCTCCAGCGCAAAGGTAGAAACCACTTGGACACTTACAGTGCATAACGGCGAAACAGGACAGCCAGCTTCTTGGTGTCACTTTCCACAGACCTCGAAAACACTAACCATCTGCACTTGTCTGCTCTTAACCTAATATATGATGTGAATTATATTTTGGCTTGTCAACTCCCCTAACCATAAAACAAAGTTTAATGGCGTCACGTGCCCCTGTACAACCAGTCAGGACCTGGCTCTGTGGCGTCCATATAAATAACCCTTAAACTTTAAAACTTCTTTTCACTAAAGACAGCCATGTTCATTGAAATGCTCTCCCAGTAATATAAAGCTATATATCTGAGTACACAGAGGACGAGTGCCCTGGAGAATGAGTTTTCTTTATTTTAAGGCGCAGTTTGGACATTTCCTAGGCAGCCACGACGATCTATTAGATTTGGTAAGTGTAAATATACAGTGAGCATCTGTGACCGATAGCTTGTGAGCTACAGTGAAATAAAGCTGTGCCGATTAGGAACGCAAACAAGAATTGCTTTTTGACATTAAGAGTTTCCTATGACATCGGTTTCCTATTTCGATTGCTTCAATCATCTACCATTTCTTCCTGCTTTAGAGTTTAACTCCCCATTACAGTTTCTTCTGCTGAATGACTCAGTGCAATGAAACTAATCGAGAACTCCCTGGTCCCCAAAGCTAGGTCCCAACAATAGGTTTTATACATTTTCGGAATATTTAATGCTAATAGCCACCAATTATTAGAAAGCCAACTTATATTGTTCCACCACTAGACGACAACTTAGCAAACTTTTTTTTTGGAAATCAACCTTCCTGGAATCTAGATGCAGAAGTTTATGAACGAAGGAATGTTCCCTTAAAAAAACAGAATATCAAATAGGTATGAGCTCCACCAAGAATTCTTGACATAAACAACATGCGACAGAAAACAATCAAGGCGAGCGCAGCTCTAGAACCTTCATAAGAATTAGGTAGAATGAATAGAAGCGAAATTCAGAGGGTGACTTTGGTTGTTTTACAAGTGGCCTGTTGCCAGGAGTTCTGTACACGGACAGGAGCTGCAGACAATAGGTGAGAATGTTCATTGGTAAAACTGGGTTTATTTCAATGTTGTAGACAAAACACCATTCATTTCATTTATTTAGCACAAAGTCAGACATTTAAACATTATGTATGTACAGAATTTACATCACACGATATACCTGGGATCACAGCCACGATTCCCAGCACTGATTTTTTAAAAAAAATCACCTTTGATGTAAAAAAAAGACGAAAGCAACAATATTTATCTAACTTTACAAAACATGATCAAATTATAGCTTTAACGAAGCTATCAACCGGTAGAAGATTGGTTTGTTCAGCAACCGGACACAGAAAACAACTTCATTCTGCTCTCGGAGGTAAACGGTTTGCTTGGCTGCCTTATGCCGGCTGACCTTTTTATTGTTCTTTCTTGTTATCTGAATTAGGCATAGATATTATAAATATATATATTTAGAAAAAATTTAACATCTGTAGATGACAACTGATGAAGTGTATTGATGACAAGATTTTGAACCCACACGATATTAATGTATCTCAGTATTTTATGTGCCCAAACAACCATTTCCATTGCAACGAAAAGGACAGTAATATTATAGCCAGTTAGGTGTAACCAGCTAAGGCCCTCCTGGAGGGCTGATATTGATGCTCTTCAATTTATTATCCCTTTTCCATTTCATTCTTCTGTTTTGGAACCATATTTTAATTTGTCTTTCAGTCAGACACAGGGCGTGAGCGATTTCTATCCGCCGGCGTCGTGTAAGGTATCTGTTATAATGGAATTCTTTCTCCAGCTCCAGGGTTTGATAGCGGGTATAAGCTGTCCTCGTTCGTTTCCCTTCTGGTCCACTTAAGCCTTCTTAATAAAAAGTTAAAGACGAATTATTATACGCATTAGATTACTAAATTATATTAAATTATACAGTTTCAGACACATAAGTGCAGAACAAAATTAGTAGGATCTGTAAATTGGAGTAAGTAAATTATTTAAATTTTAACGGAAATCGCTGATGCTCAAATGCTGCCGTTCTTGACACAATTGGTGTAACTGGTCAAAGCAACAGCGTGCACTGGGATTTCATTCAAACTGTTAAGACTTTTACAAGTATCATTCTTTATTCATTTTTATTAAGTTACTTTGTTTCTCAATCTAAAAAAACACTTCGATCAAAATTTAAATGCATATGAAAAGGCAGAATGGCGGCTTTGAGCGTACCTTGGTTAAGGTGAAGTTTTTTCATCCATGGGTATATCTGCATCTGCTGTGCTGAATCCTTGTCTAGTTGCCCACTTTCTGGTTTGGGGCTGTTCGTTCCCTTAAGATGCTCATCGGTTAACGGTGATGTGTCCTGACCACAGCGGTATGAATGACTTGGCCCTGTGACTGTAGTCCCCGTTTTAACAGTACTGTTAGTTGGGTTTATTAAAGACCCTGAGCAGACCGCAGGATCAGGAGACTTAGCTCTCGCACCAGATGAACTATGAAAGGTGTTACTGGCTGCCTGCATGTAGTTAGCAGACCTTTCACTGTCTCCACGAAGATTTGAGTTAGAACGAGTCATGCTGAGGTCTATCCCAGTGTAATCATAGCCATACCTGGCGGAGAGCATCGTCGATTCCCTAAAATGCTCGCCCACAGACGAGGCATTCCCATAACTCTGCAACTGATAATTGTGGCCATTTTGGTAGCGACCTGAGAAAGAGTTTAAGAAGTAGGAACTCATCTGCCTTTCAGGGGATTGATTTGTGGTTCTTAGACGTTTATTCGCCGCCAGAACGAGCGATATATAATGAAATATGGAAATAAAAGGCACATGTCATTTCTCTGCCTCCTACGTATGCAACCAAATATGGGACATAAGTTTAGATCACGTGCTTTTGTTGACCAGTCGTAAATTCTTGTGCCTGACCCTGGGGGTAATACATGCAGTGAGAATGCGTGCCATGATTTAGCGAGCCTTGTCCTACAGCGCCTCCTTCTGATAAACAGAGAGAAAGCCAGGCTCATATCGATCGAGCGAATTTGAAAGACACTGATGTGTATTTTGCGGAATGGTTTCAGCTTTTACAATGCTTCACTATTTAGATTATCGTTAGCGATAACATTTTCTTTCTGCTTTCTGAAATTATCACTTATACATCAGAGGCACGTATAGGTGATCAAACGCAAAACTTTTATATAAATACGAAATGAGTTTACTTAAAATGGCCATGTTATATAAACTAGGATTATCCTGAGACTCAAAATTTCATGCGATAATGTTGATCCATAAAATTGCTACCAAATTATTTAACATGTTTTATTGTATAAGACACATCTTTTCATTTAGAATATGTGTGTTGAATTGGAACGCTTTTACTTGTATTAACAATGTACTTGACCTCAAAATTTGATGTTCACTGTAAATAGATTCACGACGAAGAGCTTGATAGGATACAATCCTAAATATTTACAGTAATTATTATTACTGCGCAATTCTCCTTGGTGTTAAAGGGTATCGGAGAAATTATGATGTCAGGTAATGACCTGAATCGAACGTACGGTTCACATTTATACACATTGCACACATTACTAAAGCTTACAAATACCGCAGTGTTACCTTCGTAAAATCCTGAACTTAGATTGCCTACCCAATAATCATTTACCTTTACAGGAAAAAGAATCGACTTCACAAAGTTTACAGTTAGCTTTTTCAATGTACGTGCACGTGATCAACCTTTTAGTAAATTTTGGACACTTGAGTCCAGATTTTAGCTAAGTACTTGCGTCCTGCTTTCATCAGACCTTGGTAAAATAAATAAAAATGATTAGGAATCTACATTATGTCATATATTATTTTATTTTGTGACTAGTTATGTCTAGGCCAGCCACGATAGCCGTAACACTCAGGCCAAGTGCGCTGTAGACTTCTTCCCCTTTGTACAATCCAACTGCACGGTGGTTTCCCCTGAATTATAAGCTATGGTAGGTCAGAATATTTCTATTAGATCTGAAACAAGATCTGACCGATATCCGCAGTTTGGCAAATCCAAGACTGATTGGGAAGATTTCAGAAACGAATGGTGCAAATTACAAGGACAGCACTTTCGGTTCGTTGTCCTTCCTCGGACTTTGCGGTGCAACAGTTA
Organism: Hypanus sabinus; assembly: GCF_030144855.1. Lineage (NCBI taxonomy): Eukaryota > Metazoa > Chordata > Chondrichthyes > Myliobatiformes > Dasyatidae > Hypanus > Hypanus sabinus. The sequence continues at coordinate 28,650,864 of NC_082709.1, read as the reverse complement.
CAGACACATCGAATGGATTCCAATTGGCCACAAATGCAGGGAAACCGCGAAAGCAATAAATATATTACTTTAAAACAGCGTTTGCCTTTCCCTCTTTGATTAATAGTCGAATTATAAACGTTTGGTTGTGATCCGGAACGGCACAACTAATAAAGGTAATGAAACGATGTCAAAACGGTGACTGCATTCATCTGAGTCTGAAGAATTTGGCAAAGATCCGCCCATTGTCTCAGTGATACGTAACGCACGTGGGTTTCAGTTATCTGCTGCTGGGTGCATGGGTGCTTTCTTTTAGGGGTTAAAATAGGGTGCTCCCAACTGAATTAATGAAATAGATCCCTAGTTTATTTGGCCACTGCACCATCACACTCGCGAGCGCGCGCGCGTGATTTGAGTTTGGAACAGTGTTTGATTTATAGGATGTGTAAGGAATATATTTACAGTGTTTATACGATTGTCTTGTAATGTGGGCAAATCAGGCTCTCAATGCTCCTCTGCCTTATAAGTACTGCGGTTACTTAAAATAATAGAGCTAAAGTACAGTAAAATAACTCATGTCTGGAGGCAAGAAGTAATAGACGGTCGGGAGTTGGGCCCACCGTCCATTGTCTGAAACTGCACAGATCTCCGAATTATTGGAAGGATTATGGGCTTCCCAGGAGAACCGGCGGCGGCCCGGATTGAAGGTGTTCTGAACATAACAATGACAGTAAAGAGACGAGCAATTTATAACTTGAGATGAATTAAGTTTAAAGGGAAGAAAAGGTATCTTAACGGATATTTTAGATTATATGTCACAGCATAACATTCGCTTTCATTTATCGGCGGGGAATGTTGATTCGTGAGTTTTTATACATATAATTATGGGCCAAGATCGTAATTGCTGTAATCCAACCGTCTAGCTCTGGTAAATATGACCCTGCAGCAGCCGCCTGACAGTCGATGGAAGAAATTATATTTTTCCTGTACTGTTCTTTAAAAAGAAACGTTGAGTAAAATCAGAGTTTCCAGTTCGGTGTAAAGCTAAATTAAAATGAAATCCAGACGGCCGATCATCATTTTCTGAAATCCTTTGACGCAGAATAGCTTGTAACTAGACCTTCCACTAGACCTAATTGTAAGCCCCGTTCATGTACAATAGAAGAAAGAAACCAGTCGCGCACCGCATATTAATTATTTTTGTTGATTTTCCCTTTTACAGCGCGTTGTGCCTTGTAATAAAATTGGGAGAAGATCGCGAGCTGGAAATTCGTTTGTCAGTCCTGTAAAGAGTGAGCAACTCTAGGATCGCGTTGAATTAATTCCAGTTGTACACCAGATTCAATGTACGGGATTCCTATTAGGAGTTGCTTACACTTACAATTATATATTGTATATTAAAAATGAAAAGGAACGTTATGAATTAAAAGGTTCTGGGCTTTGTGCGGAATCAGATTATCTTTAGTCACAAATGAACTGAAATTTTTTCCACTTAAAATAAATTTTGTATGTTGCATTGAAATTGATAATTACATTTAAGCATTGACCATCTATAATAGAAGTGCATTCTGAGCAAAACCTTTCGGCTTTAAGATTCCATATACAATGGGTATTAACTATAAACTCTCTCTCTCTCTCTCTCTCTCTCTCTCTCTCTCTCTCTCTCTCTCTCTCTCTCTCTCTCTCTCTCTCTCTCTCTCTCTCTCTCTCTCTCTCTCTCCCTCTCTCTGTCTATCTCTCTATACATCTCTCAGTCACTCACTCACCCCCGCCACACAATACAATATCCACATTTACTTAGATATCACAGAAACCTTTGCTGGCGTGCCTTGAAAAAATAAATTAAGTAGTCCTACCTTAAAATCGTAGGTGGGATTGTGATTTAGAAAGACGAACTTGCTAATTATATTTATTTTGAAGATTTACTTTTTTTGTTCAAGAGTTTTGTTCTCCTAATTTTGTCTCATTAGGAAGAAAGCAACGAGGAAAATCAATAAGTCATTCACTCTAATCTAAAAGCTGACAGCTTATTCTTAACGCAAAACAGATTTAGTTTAACGAGAAAAGTCTAACAAATATTTGATATGCTCACTTTTAAACTGAGATAAAATATCTTAATTAATAACTGCTGCATAAGATTGTTTTCTTTGTTCCACAAATTATAGCGATGGCGGATATCTTGAAAACACACTGCAGAGAATCATTAAAGTCAGTAACTGCCTGAAGATCGAGATGCTTTCTCCATAAAGCAAAATGCGTACGGTGCACTTCACTGTCGCGGTCTGACATAATTTAACCAGCAATTTTCCCGAGGCAAATGTGCTTGAAGTAGACAATTAAAAATACTTAAATATTTATGCCGCGATAAAATAATAGTCACAACGTCACAAACGTTCATTTGATTTTAGTAATGCATTGTGACCTAATTGCCAGTGGTCAGAATTTCATTTCAATTCTGTCCAACAGACACAGAAAGAAAAGGAGAAAAGTTTTTTTAAAAAATTGTAATTTGCAATTTAAAAGAACCCTTGGATAATCAATATCAATGGCCAACGGAAAATTATAGTCAATATAATTATATGCTATATGGATCAAGCTGGTCTTTTTAAAAGATTCAGTTCCTATAAATAATTTGGAATCTGAAAGACAGATCAGTTTATATTCAAATAACGTTGACTACCAAGTGCCTGCAGTTTAACACTTGTTCCTACATCTTTGACTCAGAAAGAAGTTTTAAACTGCAGGTAAATGATGAACAATTGTTTCCGAATATTTAATCAGCGGAAATTCAAACACCTGGCTAAGAAAAAAACAATCATAAAATATTCTCTTTACATTTTTCCTTATAATAACATGGCCCTATGTTGTGTATATTTCCTTAGGAGACTCTTGTAATTAATATTGAAAAATTAGAACAGAATAAAAGGTTTCAATGTCTTTTTACTCCTTGTGTTTATTATGAAGTTGCTAACACGAAGTTGCAACTGTTTATATCAAATCTGAACCATTTCCCAGAATAAAGAGATACTTGCTTTTGTATGCAATACAAATATGTGAACAATCACAACTCGGTATATCATATTCAGAAAACAACTCTCCAAATGTTCAGACCGAAGTTATTTGCCCAGCCACAAAATATTAGAAATATCTATGTCCCTTTATTCGCCATTAACATATTGAAAGCATGTCTGATGTTGACCGCTGGAAAATTACTGTAAGAGCACTGCTTATTTGCGCAAACGACTATCACGTGGTAAAATATCATTAAAATGTTAGCTAAACATTTCTTGCCCCCCCCCCAATCCCAGGGCTCTTGATGTTTCTAGAGCCAGTGATTGCCGCACAGACTTATTAGGATCATTAACACAAGCCCATCACTCATTGCTCCAACTTTTTATTTGACAGAGCAAAATAGACCAACCTTCCTACCCTCGGCTGCAAGGTAGAAAATAGCATGGATTACCACCGATCAGCAAAAACATATTGAAGCCGCCAATCAATGCATCAGTTCATTGGACAGTCGTCCAGCAAGTTAACCAAATAGAGCCATGAATAATAAAAGTAATAAATATGTATTTTTTTTCAAATAACACTAATAACACTTAATTGAACGGGGAAATTCGCACATTCCCCACAAATGTCAGCTGTCCAATAGCAAGGGTATCATCTGAAAGCTAGGCAAGAAACGCAACTCTCAGCCTCATCGCGGAAAATAAAGATTTAATTAATCTGCCGCACAGCCACCGTTTCCACTCAGTCGACCACCTGGACCTGATTAGACACTCGCAGTTTGAAAATCAGTCTTGTATTTATTAATTTATGTCGAGCTTTCCTCGATCTTCCAAACAGCTGCCTAGAACTCAGCCAGCGAAGACAACGTCGTTGCCTCCCATTACAACACCGCTATCTGCACCAGACCGTCAAGCGAAAGCAGAAGACTTACCGGTTTCATGACGCTGCCCCAGACTAGGAACCAGGTGGATTTTGTATTCCATTTGTACAGTTTCGATTATCAAAATAACTTATAATAGGTAAAGCGAATTGAAGGATAAATGAAAGACCGTAAGCAGACGTCACAGGTCTGTGAGAGAGATCAGATTGCTAAATCCCAGCATGAGTCGAATGACTTCCTCATAGTTATACAGAAAAGGATTGAACGCCGCGAATAGAGCGGAAAGTCTCCCTTTTTTCCCAAGCAGCTGGCGCCAAATACCAACGACAAAAGCAGTCAAGGGGAGATACTGACAGAAAAGACGGTTTGAGACGAGTTAGCAGCGGAATGCAGTGAAATATTCACAAGGGAAATCATGAAAAGGCCATGAACGCAGTTACTTGATTCACATGACCAAAACTAGCCAATGGGAGCGCCGACTCCCTCGTAAAAGGTCCATTACAAAGTTGTAAATTTTCTTCAAACAAAAAGGAATTCGCTGCAATTCCTTGCGGATTTCGCAAGTACAGCTCGCAAGCGCCATGTTTCCTTTAACGAGTTCTTTGCTACAGCTATTTGTTATATCACGAGCATCGTAACGAACATTCTAACCAACTATGCAGGCGGAAGTGCAGCTGCAACGTAAACATGAAGGGAATCAACTCCTTTGACAGTGGGCACTTCACACCACAGCAACCAAACCCCCGCAATCTGATAATCTAGGAGCTTTTGGCCCTTTTGTTTTCACTACGCCGAGTATAAGTTTTTTTTCTTTAAGCGAAAATAACTCCTGCAAAGAACGAAGCGTGTATGAGCCACATTTCCCAATCTTGGTAATTGTGAATCAGACGGCTTCCGGATTTTGCTTTGACATGATTTCCTGAGCCCTTTTTATTTGGCCGGGTTGAGAATAGCAAACAAGGGTAGGAATCTGAAGCACGTTTGGCCACTGAGTTGAAATCTGCACCATGGTCGCTACTTTAATTCAAACAAAAAATATAGTGACAAATTACAATTAAAGTTCCGGTAGTGCCTTCTACACAGGTGAGAAAGATGAAATTGATTATCAGTATGTGGAGCTATCGTGTTCTATATATATCGACCCTCCATTTCTAGTACCTATTGGGACATTTCATTAGGCTCCTCCGGCTTCCATTGTAGGAGAGAGAAAAAAATCAAGTGAAATAACACCTCCAGTATTCATAACATATTAGGCTAAATCGATAAAATGGCCTCGTTCTGTGCAAGTAAATTCAATGCTTATGAAAAGTGAAAACAGGCTGGAATCCCTTGGATCGCTAACGGTTCTCCTCGCCGGTAGCGAGGGAGCTCGGCACCTAATGTCACAGTGTTACACAACAAATTCATTAGGTGAGAAGATGTCTGGTAGATATTTGGGATCCACCTTTTCCCCTTTGCCTCGTGCTTTCCGCGGGTTTAGATAGGTTGACGGTAGATCACCTAGTCGTTTCTGGACTCACTCTTCGAAATAATTTGACGGGAAAAAATATGCACAAGAGCCCCGCTAGAAGCGTAACCGCGAAGCGCCCATTTCTCAGACGCAACTCCTAGTGTCCACAAAACTACCAAGGGACGCGAAATTAAAATGCAAAGCAACACGAATAAAGCGTTAAGCCTTTGGAATTCTATTAGTACAAAAATACTTCTTTTTTCTGGAGTGGTTTGGAGAGGCTGGAGTGCAGACAGTTTTCTGCAGATGGCCGTATTTTAAACAATGAATGAATTGAAACCACCCCAAAAAAGGTTTGTTACAAGGGCTGATTTAAATCATATCTCAAAAGATCGGACAGCTGTGGATATAAATGTCTAAATTTATGAAATTGTGAAACTTAAATCCCACCTTTATAGATTAATTCCACTCAGAAAGCTTTTTTTTGTTTCCATAATTCATTCCTCCAGTGAGATTTCTATCATGTTATAACATCACCGCTAAGGTTCTGATCTAGTGTCATTGTACCACCCGTCCCCGGTTCTAATACTACAAAGACAAATAACTGATCCACCAAAATATAAAATGCGGCAATAGCAAAATAACTCTCTGTTTCATTAATTGGTTTGGAATTTGATTATGGTGATTTTTGTCATATAAGCGTTCTTTCTGAAAAGAATATAATTGTCCGTACCACTGGGCGGAAATCTGGTTAAGCTATGAAAATAAGTTTTGTAAACCCTGATAAAATAAGCCAGGCTAAGAATATTTCCCCGACTAGAGAATTCAGCTACGAAAATGATATCTTGATATTACTTCTTACATCATCGACGTATTTTCTGAAATCATGCGCCCATCTGCCTGGTCCTCTGGGAGCTTTCAGATATTGTATAAATTCGATAAAATTAGTTTGATTTCATATAAAAGGTGAGCCAGTTTTTATTTGATACGTGGAACACACTATGTAAACCTCAACAACAGAACCGGAGTCTCCACTCATTTTGCAATGATTAATTGATGTTATGCTGGCAATCGTACCTGGCAGATTTAGACAGTGTGAGAGTATATCGCCACTATTTATGCAATATGTGGGTAAATTCGATTACATATCTGAAAACTGTTTATGAATTTATCTCCACGTCATTGCGTTATCAGCGTGGACTCCGCTAGTAACGATATTACACCGCCGGGTTTAGTTGTTTAACATTGGTAATACTATGATCTTCCCCGTTCTCCCAAGAATCGTTTTCCTGTTTGCTCTTAACTTTTTTTTTATTCAACCTTACCATGACATTGTAACTTGTGCATAAAAGCGGACATCGAAAATCGTCTCTTCCTGCACTATTGGGCTTGCGCACTGACCCTGTTAAAGTGTAAATGCAGTTTGATCGCCGGTTATGCAAAGTTTAATGCCAGAATTGAACAACTGCAGACTTTACTTTCTACTCCAGCTTGTAAAGCGGAAAAGAATAAATTGGAACCTAGAAGTCGTCAGATTGCCGAGTGATTTGTAGTATTAGAATTTTTATTGTCGGTTTTACGAGATTTGCTGATATACGTGTACAGTAGACTGCAGCTTTACACAAAACACTAACTTTTACAGCGTCATTTTAGCCACACATGAGCAGGGCATGTGATCTGAGTAGCCAATAGCCACTCGAAGGACATTTAACTTAGGGCATAGATAAACTAATATTCTATTCATCAGCTCTAACATTAACTTTTAAACTACATATAAAAATACACCATCTTTAGTCTTTTTCATCTGGTAATACAATGTCTGCTGTGCTGTATGGCAGACAGATACCTTGTGACGACAGAGGTAAACAAAAATAAATTACATGCGATTTAATCTTGCAGAAAATACTCGAAACAGCCACAGGACGCTGGCTAAAAGATAATTTCAGCGATCTCAGCTGATTCTCTCAATCAAGCTACAATACTTCTCTATCAAGCTCACTGTACTTTTATTTTCTTTGGGACACTGGCCATAAAATGAAACAAGTACACAGTTAAATTTAATCAACATTTATTAATTTAATCACATTCGACCATCATAAAAAGTGACTATTGCTGCGGACTACCTTGTTTTTTTTTGCTTATGTTTATTAACTGCGTTTCGGAGAATAGGTAATTGTTGAGAATTTCCAGCCGCAATACACCACCAATTAGTCTACACGCACAGTAATTAAGACACATCGCAAGTGCACTGTTTTGTTTCTATTATTAATTAAGAGTGTTCGCAATACATTCCAAATAATCCATTCTATTAGGCAGTTCATGTTGTTGGGTGTAATCACAAATACTAAATAAAATCAACAAACTAAATTAATCACGATTTCATTTTAGGTTTTCCTCCTATTAAAAAGCAATAAAATCTTTATTCAAAATGGCTATTTCTTCTTGGATATTGCAACTTTCCGCTTTTAAAGGGAGTTGCAAAATTCTATACGAAGGGTTGATAGCTATATTTGCTAGAGTGCGATCAAAAAGGTTAAAATGATGCACACGGACCTCATTAGAAACAAAATGTTGAATTAAGGCTCGAAAAAATTTCAAAAACTGGTGGACTGTTTTCACCAAACTAACCATTAATGTGCTGGAGGATTCAATCAGATCAACACGTATAACAGTGGAATTGGCACAAACTGAATGACGTTCTGCTCTGAGGCCAAAGGGGTAAAGTTACTTGGTCTCTTTCTCTGTTGTGTCCTGCTCAGGTTCTTCCTGTTCTTTCTTGACCTCTTCCCCCTCGTCGTCGTTTCGAGAGGTTGGGAATTTGTCCTTGTTGTTTTCTTTTTTCCATTTCATTCTCCTGTTTTGAAACCAAATCTTCACCTGTCTCTCAGTCAGTCCCAGAGCATGAGAAACTTCGATCCTCCGCTTTCGGGTCAGATACGGATTGAACAGGAATTCTTTCTCCAGTTCCAGGGTCTGGAATCGGCTGTAAGTTTGCCTGCCTCTGCGTCTACCAGGCGCTGCTAAACAACACGAGAAACACAAAAGACAATAAAGATTGGGTGAAAAGCACGCAATCAAACAACGACAGACTAGCCGCAAGGGCAACGATTTTTTGCTTTGCTCGGTAACGTTACATAAAGAAAGTGTTCCTATGTAAAGTCGACTATATTACAGATAGCATCAAACACCTTGGCGGCAGAACTGAGCAGTAAAACGTGAGATGGAAGCTAATTTTAATATATCCAACCTTGAGGTCTCATCCAGGGGAACATTTGAGTAGGAGACGAGTTCTGATTTAAGTGCTCTGGTTCTTCGCCAATATTACTGCTAGACGATTTACAGTCAGGATATTGTACCAGATCGGCCTCTTGCTGTGTCGTAAAAATTTGCTGTCTTTGTAAGTTATCGTATCCGTAAAATTTAGAGGGGTCACCGTGACACGTAATTCCACAAGGATTCTGTTGAAAGCCAGTGTTAGGAAGGGCTGCTGTCCCATGATGGTAAAATTCTTGAACTTGAGCTGGGTGCTGGAAGCTCGCGCCGCTGCTGGGACCATAGACCACAGCGTGTCTAGTAGTCACGTCCTGTGGAAACCGGCAGTCGTAGTAAGTGGGACTTAGGGCTTCTCCTGGCTTGTACTTGGAATAGAATGGATTTACAAAATATGAACTCATCTGTGCAGACTCTAGAATGGCCAATGAATATAAACAAAATAAAGGTTAAACAATACTGTTTAACAGTGATGTTATTGGGTTGCCCGGTCTACACAGTGTTCATGATGGCAATGCAGGTCCAGTGTGCACTGATGCCCCGTGGAACATACTCGCTAATACTGTAGGTGCACCACTGCTTCACTGCTTTGACTGCTTCACTTTGAAACCGCTGATCAGTTGTAAGCCAGCTGAAGAGATCTTTGACTGCCGTTTACAGTAACTGCCTTCACAGACAACACGTCTGTGCTGAGAAATGATATTTTTTAAAAAGTAGAGGGCATACAGATCGGGGGAAAAAGATAACATGCGGATTAATATATTCAGCACCCTCTCATTACAATTAGGCGGGCCGCATCACAGAAAACATGAAATACGTGCGCCACTCAGCTGAAGAGAAATGAAGCTGGCCCGGTTACAGCACAGCAATTAGATTTCAGAACACAACAAGGTGAGACTGGTCTCAAGGTCAAGACATAGTCAAAAATGGGCAATGGGGGATGGGGAGGCTAGAGGGCTAAAAGGTTAAAGTTAGAATTAACATTAGGGATTATTTGGTCCTGGCTCTTTCTGTAAATCTTGTAGAATCCGCTTGCGCCTGTCACACTGTCTGCCTGTTTAGCTTACACACACACACACACACACACACACACACACACACACACACACGCACACGTAAACTCACAACTCGCACACACGCATATTATATATACATACACACGCAGTCACACAAAACATACACATCTATATGTGTGTATATATATATATATATCTATATATTTGTGTGTGTGTGTTTTCTTATTATGTTTATATAGGCACATTGGCGCACGGATACCTGTCCTTTACGTATAAACTGATGTGAGTCGGCTGTAGTTATTACTATTATTAGGTCTAAATAAAAAGCAGATGCACAAAATAATTGATGCCTGCTTAAAATAAACCATTCTTATCAACTAGCATTAGTATGCTTTATGAAACAATGTGCCTACGAAAAGCGAGGAGAAAGAGTTATCCTTGCCCCAGATAAAAAATATGCTCGCTTGACTGAAACTTAGAGGTTAATTGCTAGCTAATGAAAATCATGCTTGTGAATACAGTTTCCATCATTTCACCCTTGGTAGACGTCATTACCGAGAACAGCAGCTCGGATCTGCAGGGCAAAACTAAGTTTGCAGCTTGTGGTCGAAATTTCAGCACGAGCTCTAAAATCGGGGGGGAGAAAACAAGTCTGAGATGATAGTCATCGGGTCCCGAGTTCAGGAGTTGCTAAGGAATGAACCGAATGCCATCCACACCCCCCCCCCCCCGCCAACACCACCACTACCACTTTGCCCCCTTCTCCAATTCAATTGACTGCGCTTAAAGTTTAATCCAAAAGAGTGCTTGATCTGGTGAAACATGAATTCACCAGTGAACTTTGTTCCTCACGCTCCGGTGGTTGTCTCAACCCACAGAATACTGCAGGGAAATAAAATTAGCAATACTTTCACTAACTGCTAACCAAAAGAATTCAAATTCTTCCTCAATGCATGCACTGTATGTTCGTTGAAAGTAGACACAACCAGTCATTTAAGTATAATATTTAATGGACCGCTGCAACTATGTTCCTTTTCTGCGCTTATTCCATTTATAGGAAACAGAAATACAGATGATGATTCGCAATTTAAAACATGATTCTTCTTCGCGTGATTATAACAAAAAACATTCCCACTTTTAAAGGTAGAAATAGGCATAAACGCGATATTTTATTCGACTTTAACTGTATTGTCGACAAGAGACACTTGGTCGCAGCCTCAGTTAAATTCTCCGATAAACCAGTTTCCAGTATAATGAATATATAAAAATTTGTATTACAAAATAGACTGCATATTAATTTTGTTCCGTGTATTTGTGTGTGCGCATTTGATTTTGCCGAGATCTGTAGATGAACGCAACGTTTGCTTAGTTTCAACAAATTTATTTGAAAGCGTAAATTCAATGAAGATAATTTCTCCGATGCCCTCTTTATATAAACTGTTCAAATCAATTTAATATTTTAAAATTCAGATCCGTTAGGCTGCGTAAATGCGCACACAATAAATTTATTTTGACAATATTATAATTTTTCTGCCTTCTAAAAAGATTTATTCAAAAGGTGGTCATCAAAACTCCTAAAAATAAAGCGAATACTGATCTGGGTTTCCTGAATAATTCTCCTAATGATAATCGGCACACAAATGGAAAATGTAATTATTTCCAATTAAACAGTGCTGCTAGGCATGTTTTTAAGGTAACGCATTGAACCAAAATTTAGAAAGGTAATCAGCCGTGAGCCTTTCTGTCGGAATCTTAGGCAAGGATGTTTATGCTCAAAATTCATTTCCAAACGGAGGTTGTAATTTAAAATGCATCTGAAGATATTATTCCCTTTGTTTTAATGCTCAGCAGCGTTTTAATTGAAGTTGGTTCATTCCGGGACACATCCCCGCGGCAAGACCGTACGACGTTTAGTCAGTGAGTGCTATATGGTTTATTCTGCTTTGCTTTAAAAACCTGCATCTGCTGCAGGGAGTTGAAAAACGTTTCATAAATAAATAAATAGGAACGTTTACATTTTTTGAAAGAAACGTTTTTGTTGGAAAATTAATAAATCCACCGTCAAGCGAAGCCTTAAAAATCGTGAAAACTGCCTCCATTTGTTTTACTCAAATACACGTAAAAAAATTCAAAAATAATCATACGGATTGTTATTTGTAGCTGTTAGGTAGCTCAAATTGTGCGCTATTTATTGTAATGCTGCTGCATTGCATTTTCAGTATTATTTACAGCTAACGTATTTTATTAAAACTGAAGAAGAACAAAAAGTTAGATTATTCTTTTTCTCGACTCCCACACTAATGTATTTCACATCTATCGTGCCGACCTCATCCGTACTATAATCCTGGGTCCATTGCAGAAAGAACACGTTTTAGAATTTCGCCGAATGAAGACCGTTAGAACAAAGGCACGAGCAAGCAGAATTAACGGGGAATTTTATGATAAAAATTTGAAATTATTATTACTTACAACAGGTGTGCATTGTTCTAAAATATGTCTATTTTATTCTTATAATTGCTTTGATATAGAAAGCTTCTGTAATGTAATCAGTTAATGATACATTCCATGAAGTTATTTCGATTCTTTAATACTCAAACGAACGCAAGTTCTGGTTTTTAATTTCCAACTATTTTGTGAGTCTATAATTTTAATGAGAAATTTATTTTGAAGATCTTCTCAAAAATCAGTGTTTAACTCGTAATATTTTCCAAATATGAAGAAAAGAGTCCTATGAAAAAAAAGGACTCCTTGGCTTTTAACCTTTTTATATTTTTCTGTTGTCACCGCTTCCAATTTGGTAAAATGGAGCGACGGCGCTCCCCAGTGGTGAATCGTATGCATTACAGCTAGGTTGGGAAACGGGATACTTTTGTTCATTTTTAAAAGTCAACCCCTTAAGAATAAATTTAAATGATGAAGTAAAAATGAAACTTAAAGAGAGCCTCAACGGATATCAATGGGTGCCAGAAATAGTTCTATGTAAATTGTCATTGAAACTCCGTATTTCTTCTACTCTGTACCATACTAGACGTTGGCTTTCAAGATTTGAGAAGGAAACTCTTGACAAGGAAGTTCAAAAGTTAGGTGATTATTTGCAAATCCATTCGATTGTTATTGGACAGAACGTTTTCGACTACTGTATATATTTCATTGACATGCCTGCTCAAAACAACTTTTCCGCTAATTTTCTATGGTATTATTTTACAAGCTAGAAAATGTATTTGTTTTCCTATAAAATGGAAAATAGGGTTGAAGAAAACGGTGGGTGTAAGGAGATATATGTGATTGCATATGCATACGCAGACAATGAGAGGCATAAAGGAACCCTATTAAGGACTATTTAAATCTGGAAACATCTAAATATCCTGTTCTATAGGCTGCCATAGCGCGTCATCGGATGTGCTCCATTGCTGCCGTCAGAACCTTCTCTGAATTTGTAAATTGTTGTGAACGTTTGAGCGAGAAGTCAGGAATATTTATCTGGAGGTTGCAAAATGGGGGAAAAGGGATCATGAAACGTGAGACCCAGTGAAAGGAATTTAATTTGATTCAATTTTATTTTAACTCTCTCAATTTGTTACCAAATTCTAATATAATTCAAGTGCATTTTACATAAGAAAATGCATTTTACGTGTAGAGATAAGTTTCTTTGTGTGTCTTGCTTCCTATTACAGGCTCTTCCGTTAATTAAACGTGCAGATTCCACGTTATGTTTATTTAATTGGACATAGTGACCAATATTTTATGTACATCTACTTTATAGTGAGTGTACTGTGCTGACTTTCTTGCATATATGGTTGGGAATAGTTACTAATTTGTCCAGATTTAAGTGACAAGGCGGAATTGATTGTCTTCATCTCTTTAACTAGTGTCTGCATTTTATTTGTTACCAGCAGACAAAAACAGTGAATTGGTTCATTTCAAAGAAGACCGTAATTACACGAAGAAAACCATAAAGCCATTAAGACGTCTAGCCGGTTGTGGGATTTATCGTATCCCGTTCCTTCCTGTTTTCAAAGTACTGTACGCAAAATTGTGGCAATAGATGGCGTTGCAATTCAACACCTCTGGAAGCGGCATTTTTTTTTCAGGGAACTTTTCCGAAAAGAATACGTATCTAATTTAAGAAGTTCTCGCCATTGTTTCTAGGGAAATATCGAACTGACGCAGTGACGTGGAATGAGACGAAGCTTTCGAACTATTTGTGCTTTGTGGCCATTTATCGGTTTATTCAACCTCAATCTTATACAGTGTCCTTTGTACTTATAGCCTGATTTTACTAATGTAACATATGTAAATGTGACAACGAATAATGCCATTCGATCTGTAGATTAATAATATTCATTTAAAAAGACTGCTCAAACGGAAAGGCAGAAAATATAGAAAACCTATCAACAGTAGATCAAGGTTTGATTAAGAGACAGCCAAGTGACTTTAAGCAACACCAGCGCATGTGCTAATTAAATATATGTATTGGTTTGATTAAAAACGACGAGTGACTATACCTAAAAAACGAAAGTGCATCGGTGTGCGTTTAGTTGATAGTTTCTAATTACCACATGTACAAAGTCCAAGGGATCTGAACAGACTTTATAACTTATGCTAACAAACAACCCATTTCAATCAGAACGCTAAAGCGAGAGTGCTTGTAGAAAACCGTTTTTGTGTTATCTTGATAATACTATCTAATCAACAACCGTGAGTACTTTAAACGTAAAACTAAGACAAGGTGTTATGCCAAACTAACGGAATAGTTAAGGTCCTCCTACTATGTTCAGCTGTTGGCTTCTAGAGAGCGTTATCGAATCCTAAATGATGTTTTACCTTGGCAGAAAACCTGAAATGTCCATAAACATTTTATTGTTATTGACCAAAAGTGAGGTACAAACCAGCGTACTGAAGTGGCACATTCCTCTTTTATTTATAGCATTTTGACGTTTGTAGAACAGTATAATTTTATTGTCACATCTGAGATGGCTATTAAATAACGTAGAGAATCAGGAGTAAATCAGAAAGTACGTGAAATTCTATTTCCTTATTAATTACAATGGATTTGACTTATGTAATGGTTCAAAGTAACTTGCTCTTTATAAGAGCGTTCACATCGACGCCATTGGCTCAGCACTAACGCCATTCGTATTCACGTCGCTAAAACAAACTTGATTCAGATTGTCCAAAACGCACAAAAAAGATTCCCACAGTCACAGGAAAAATAACAAAATTTAAACAACTTCTATTTATTTGTGTTCTTTAGTCAAAATGCCTCTTGTTCAATGACACTTAAGTTATTCGAGGATTAGACATCTTTCCAGAGTGACGGTGATACCTTTGCTAAGTTAACCTGAAATATTATAAATAAATATTACATTGCCTTTATCAGCACAGTGATAGTCTCATTCTATCGGGAGTTAACCATGATGTACAACGTTTGCATTACATTCCACAGAAAACTGGCATTAAAACTGCATAAAATGACATTGTATTGCTTCCCTCTAAATTTATACCTAAACATTATTCTCGCAATACAGCAGACACACGGAATTTTACACGTTGCACATCTAAGCAAAATGCTCAAACGTGCGTGTTAATGTCTATATAAAACAAAAGTATCTTAACAATGTCGTCAAAGTTCTAACGTAATACAACTAACGTGCTGACATCAGTTTAAATTTTGTTTAATGTAACCCCTAGCAGCAAATCAGGGACAGTCACTAAATAAAAGGCAGTTGTTTAAACACGAGATTGTTCTGGAACAGTACAACACTGGGAACATAGACCGTGCTTCGAATACACCAAGCACCACCAGATGGACAAAACACATTTTACAAGTCTGTACGGTTTTCAGATCTATGCAACGAACGGTCAATCACGACTCTTCGTTATTTTTCACTCTGTTCATCTTTTTCATTTTCATTCTTCTGTTTTGAAACCAAATTTTTACTTGGCGCTCGGTAAGATTCAGAATCCTAGCAACTTCATAGCGGCGGTCTCTGGTAAGATACATATTAAATAAAAACTCCTTTTCCAATTCAAGCGTCTGGTACTTGGTGTAAGGGCAACGTTTCTTCCTGGTAGAGCGAGCGTGGATCCAATTTATTGCTGGATGATCTGCAAGTCAGAAATAAACAACAGTTAAATTGCGGTTGGCTTCTGAATACATTTCGTGGGATTTCAGACTCCCAAGAATCACCACAAACTCAAGAAAATCATTAAAAGTTACAGTACTATTTTCTTGCTGAGGAGTTGTCAAGTTCAGGACAATAATATTGAGAATTCTGAGCATCTGCCTGCAGTAGATTCGACAATAACTAGACTTGGCTTACCATCAAAAATAAACAAAACGCTATGATAGAAGTAATTAAAAACACAATTACTCTAAATTGGTTTTTAAAATGTGCATTTTATCTTTGAATTTCGGAAAGCCCTGTCAAATTCAGTGGGGAGCAGTGCGCCAACCTGAAAATAAGGTTTTGCAGTCTAGTGCAAATTTGTGTGTAAAAAATTCTCTATAAATGATATAAACTTTTTACTGCTGACTGCGGCTTTTCAGACTTGGGCAGGAGTCTAGACATTTTTATAGGTTTGTAAGACCATCGACTTTGCACACTCGGGTCTACAGGTTCGGGTTGTAAATCAAGCTGCAATTCTTACACTTACTTGGGTCAAGTCGCCGGGGTTTCTCCTCCTTGTGCTCACTGCTGGTCGTAGTCTCGGAGCTGGTGCAGCCAAGCTCCTTGGGAAGCTTCTCCCTGCTCTCTGGGTAGGAACTGCACGTGAATTCGGGCAGACTGAGGGTCTGCAGCTCATAGGAAGAGCATTCAGTCCTCTTGGCCGCCAGAGTTTCTGGCTTGATCCCGTAATGCCGGCCGTTGGGATGGAATCCGGGCAGTGAGACTGAAGTGGAGAGGGGTTCTAACCATGAGCGCGGGTATCTGGAATCTGCAGCTCCAATGTGCGACTGATGCATATAAGGATGATAAATCCCTGCAACGGCGCCAGAGGATTGTGGATGAACGGGAGGCCAAGGATTGGAAAACACGGTTGATTTGGGGGTAAAACTGCAGGAGGAGAAATCTGAACTGTCTGTTACACCTGATGGCCTTGAAGCTGTGCTGTGAGCTCCTTGTGCATATCTCGCCGCGTACAAGTCCTCTGACTCCTGCCCTATCAAAGAATCAACATAATAATTGTGTATGGTGCCACCGGTCGACATTTTAGGCTCTCTCGCTTTCATAGAAAAGGTTACACTGGGAAGTGTATCTGATACCTTCACTCAGAACAATCATAGTATTTTGCCGACTACAGCCGCAGCTATTGGTTGCGCGACTCACGTGATTGTATTTACCAATACAGTGAGTAAATCAATCCGCTCATCAGTGTGACCACATATGGGCCTAGACCTGCTTTATGAGAAATAAAATATTATATTGTCAGTGGAACTAAAAAGATCACACGATTAAGAACGTTGGAAACCTTCTTCTGGGGTTAGAAGAACAAACTCTCCATGTGCAGTTAAAAAAAATCTTCTGGAGGAACTGGGGACTATTTTTCCCCGTAAGCTAATTAATGTCTGTCACTCATTTCATAATCAGCAGCGAGTAGTCCATGATCTATGTCAAAAGCAAATATCTATTATCTTAGTGCAATAATGCGGCACGAAAACACCTTCGAGGTACGTTGGTGTTTCTATATTGTATATATACCCCGTTTAGATGAGAGCGTTTACAGATCATTGACTAACGTCTCCCATAAAAGGAGCAACGACATATTGTCGGATGCAGGATTTGAACATTTCGCTTAAAGTCTTGACTATATGAAAGAGCTGTTTTATTTTCCCCATTTCGATTCTTCCTCTGATACTTTCAGTTTTAAATATCACCACATTTTGTAGTAAACGGGTCCTCCCCTGTTTTAAAGTCTATACTCAGAAGCTACTATAAATGTTTTTATGTCTATCAATAAAAATTTTATGAGGTGTATTTGATTATACATTAATGTGTCTTTAATAAAACAGGCCTCCTTTGGCATTGTAAAGTATGTTTAATCAACACTAGGCGCCGAAATATTCCCACAAAGGTGCAATATTCCTCCTTATAAATATGCTTCTAGTATATCGCCTGTTAATAGCAGTTCAGAGTCCCATTGTACACAAAAGAGGAGAATAATGTCGAAGTCATAAACGCGCATCACCAGTTCCTGTGCCATGTTTCATGTCTCTCGCTGGGTGATACAATAGAGAAATTGGGGTGAGTCGATGAGTAAAGTTCGGCAAGATTGAGCTCGGAGCTTTTAAAGATGACAGGCATTAAACAGTTGGAGATGGACAGCGTATTTCTACAGAAAACATCTCAGTGACGGTCCTCCGTGACGAAATAAAATGGGCGAGACTTCGTTTATGAGACGAAGGAGTACATTTAGATTTACATTTCAGAAGCTACAGTATATTTCCAGGTTAATGTTTTCCTGTTTCACATTGAACTTTATTTAATTTTTATTGCATGACCGGGAACTGCAATCTTGGCATTCAGTATAGAGCCGGTAACACAGCTAACCTCGGGAGGTTTCAGAAAAAAAAACAGATTTCACTGGAAGGGGGAAAAAAGCACAACTGTATGTGTGTGTTTTGCGTGTGCGTATGTTTACGAGCAGAGGCGTTATTGCTTAATGTTTGTTCCAACAAGCGAAAAAAAATTCAAAGGTCATAACGAAAGACCAAAATCCTCTCCAGTTTGAATTGCTATATTGTATTCCTGCCCATGGTACACTTCATACACTTAAGGCCCTGTAAGAAGTTTATAGTCAGTGAAGAAGACCCAACTTTGATATTTAGTTTGCCACTCAATTCAGCCCGTTCATATTCTGAAATAACCATCTTGCCGAATGTTGACTGCAAACAATTCCGTGCTTGAGGAGGCTAACTGATGGAATGCCAGCCCCTCCAAGTATCACTTGTTTACTGCGTAATAATTTATTCAAGGCAGTTGATCCGTGCAATTTGCAGAAAACGTATTTTATTCCTTTTCTGGCGTGTCTTTTAGAATTAAACATGAATTGCACATATTGATAAATGTAGCGCTCGCCGTATCTGAAACGTGGATTAAATTTGTTTTCGCTTAGTTAATTAAAAATAAGCTTTAAGTGGAGTTAATTGTTTACCACATTCATATTTGAAAATTTTCTGTAGTTCGTATAATTATTTTAGTTAAAAGGCATATTCTTTCGTTGGCTGCCATTTTGTTACACGCCAAGTAAAACTTTGTTTTCTAAAGAGTTAAAGTTTAGCGATTAAATACTCGATGAATAATAAATTAGAGATGTGCAATTATGTTGCAATATAGAGAACAGAAGCAGTAATGCCAATTAGTCTATAATCTTATACTGAGCAGGATTCTACAAAGCACAACTCGGTACATATATCACTTTTAAAATTCTAGTTATTATGGAGGAAAATTCGACTGTTAATAAGTTTAAATTTACTAAAAAGGACACTGTTTTGCTTAATTCTTCATTTCAATATAGAGAATCAAGAATTAGTAATAAATTGGATAGATTTTTTCTTGTCCCCTCATGTAGAACAAACTGAGTGACTATAACTTACCTAGTATTAGTGGGAGGGTATGTTGAAGAAAGTGTTATTAGTCGAAAAAAGTGTTGTTCTAAACAGGCATGCAAATGTTCAGACTTTGATTCAAATTATGTAAAATTAATATTTTCTTTCACAGTTCATGATTAATCTGAATGGTGAGTTAGATTTGGTTTCAATTTCTGTACTATATTTTAGTGCTGCCCGTGTACACATAGTAATTTTAAATGTTTCTCAGTTTTGTCGTGTTTAACCCGCAATAATCGTATGCACCACCGCCAGTTTGTTTGATTTATCAAGTTTATAGCATATATGACACCAACGTTTTACCGGAGTTATTGTATTTTCGACTTTAATTAAAACAAAGATCTCTGTGTTTTCATGATATTGAATGTACGAACCTATTGCAGTGAAATGCCTTTATTCAAAAATGATGCACATGATTAAACATAGATGTTAATTTGTCTGTAAAAGCGCTTTATTGATTGGTTTGGACCTTTTTGACAAAAGGAATGCAACGAATTAAACCGTTATCCCTTGTTCCCTTTTACCCATTCTGATTTACAGTTTGATTTGCTTCTAAATGTGTTGAGAAATTCTATTTCATAAATGCATTATAATCATAAAGGCATGCGGCGTTAGAAGTATCATGATGTCTAACCTTGTCACTAAAAGTATTATTTTATTTTATTTGCAGCGGATAATATTTACAGGATGCCACTGTGATTGGACAGAAGAAACGAAAGTATTTCTTAATACTTGATCAAATATTGCAACCAAATGTACTCATATTATTTCTGACCGGATAATATAACGCGAGCAGATGAATTATCATTTACATTGAAAAAGTCGAAAAATCTAGTGCTAGACATGACATATATGTTTACCAATACTAAGGACTCAACGAAAAATGTTTTTATACCATGGTTAAAGTCAAACACAAAAAAAATCTAGCGGTGAACGTTTTCTTAGTTAATGCATTGAAGTATTATATAACAGACTAATTCATTATGCAGCAAATGACTTTTTGCACTTCATTCCCAAAACATCAGTTTGGATATTACCAGTTTATATTCTGCTAGAGGGGTTAATGCAATAATTATTTAAAAATTCGTATTTATTGAAACACATTTCGGGAGCAGAAAGTAATGTTTTGATAAATAAATGCGCGCAATTATAAATTATGTGCCCTTTACCAAACTGGGCACGCTGCCGGGTCTAATCCTGCTCTTTGGTTTAATTTGAATAGAGAAAACTGCCCTGCGGATTTAATATTGGTCACTTGACCCTCAACTGAACTTTGTTTTATAATGTTTTAGGAAATGATATGGAATTGCATTATGATATTAAATGCATTAAATTTATTGAACCAAAGACGTGTTTAACTCCGCCATGGACGGCCCCAAGCCCGACTGCGAAAGGAGGAGAGTTGGCGATGGGGCTGCCAACCCCATCCCATAAAAAAACCCAGCGTTACAGAAACGCCAAAAGAAGCTCCAAAGACCTCATCCCGGGAAGAGGAAGGATCTTCAATGGACTCTGCACCTTTTAAGACTGAAGGACCGGCACAGGACAGAGAACACTGCCAAACTGTTGCCGGCGGCCTGTGCCCCAATAGGGGTGATGGACTTAAGAAGAAGAAGAAGAAGACGTATCTATCGTAATTAAAACATTTTGATTACATTGTCCACATTAACTTAACAATTCTGCCTATAGCCATTAGCAAAGAGCCCCTACTTGAAAGGGGGTGTAGAGAAGTTGAGATATAATTTAGGACATGCATATAAATAAACGAAAAATTACATTACGACTGCATCGCACTTTTCAGAAACCAACCAAAAATGTTTCATATATAGACCTAAACATTGTATTTATAGGACCATGGTTTAAACATAACTGTAATTAGCACATCAAATCGTGTTCTGATGAACCGTAAAGTTTTCTCAAATTGCACGAAGACCATATCATGTCAAATAGCTTAAGTTTTGCCTGCTAAGCAAGGTAAGTTGTTAGTCTGTTACTCAATAGAACATTCTTAGAAAAATATTCTTGCTAAGGCAAACGTGCTATTGTTCTTTCAGACAACCATTACGCTAAAACATTGAGAACAGAATCATCGACAATATCCCAGAGTGGATAAACAGACTTATTCCACAGTCCCCATTATGAAACTGCCACTGGGTCACGTTCGAATCCGTGTATCACGCTCACGAGAAGGTCAGGTTAGTGGTCAGTTCTCGAATTCGGTTTTCTCTGCTCATTTTCTTCAGCTTCATTCTACGATTTTGAAACCAGATCTTCACTTGTCTATCGGTCAGATTCACGCTCTTGCTTATCTCTAGACGGCGCTCACGAGTCAGATACATATTAAATAAAAACTCTTTCTCTAATTCCAGAGTTTGATGTTTTGTATAAGGACACCTCTTTTTCCTTCCACTATTTGCTGTTAGCCAGTTGCTTATCGGAGCTTTGGCTTCTTCTATCAGAAGTAAGAAACAAGATATGAGATTCTTAACAATTATGCCTCTTAACACAATCCAATGCATTTAAGTCTCAGCTGATAATATTAAAAGCCAAAAGAGCAACACTGTTAGTTGTACGCAGATTGCAGCAATTTAGTAAGCTAATTACTAATAGGCAAATTATTAGAACAATATTGATGTTGTTACAATTCTGAAATATAGTTGATTTAGTAGATAAGACAGCATAAAGTATATATTTGGAAAAAGGCAAAAAGTATTAATTTGTACCGTTTGTGAATCTTCTAATAATTATCTAATTAAAACGAATACTTCGTATTATTCACCTGCGAACTAAATACAATGCTATAGGTTAAAACGCATTTGTAGGTTTTTCACCAAAAGGTCATTTTTCAACTTCATAACTAAATTTAGTGATTCTTTAGTACTGACAGTACAAATATGCTGACAGTCCCTCTGGAGGTAAATCTTCACATTATACATATCATCGCTGGCTCTTACACCGCAGCTTAATTCGAATTTATGATCAGAAATGGCTAGCAATATTTCAAAGTATTTGAATGGAACTTTATCCCACGGGCTGTAATATGTTTAATATAATATAGATATTATTTAATATAATATATGTAGGACCACCTAACAATTTTAACAGAGATTGGCACGTGCCATTCAAAACCCCCGAATCAGAAATATTGCTAGTAATTCGCATTCCAAAAAGGAGGATTTAGGTTGTGTCTGAAAGATTAATATGGTTTTAATAAATATTGTCCATGGTACAGAAAAGTTCATATAAATACTGTAGACATCCTGCTATCTGTAGTAGCCTTTACTGTGACGTTAACAAATTGCCGGACATTATTTAGAAAAATTTCCATCATTTCTTCTTAACGCACAATATGCCTTCTTAAAAACAAAATAATTGATCAAATGTATACACCCCTGCCAAGTATATTGCCACGATGAAGTCCCGCATTTTAATGTCAGTGTAAGCTCTACAATACTGCTGTATTCACATTTAATCTTTCAAATGCTCACCTTCAGCCTCTTTGTCCGACATTTCTGAGCCAGACTCGCCTTCTTTAGCGGTTGCATTGGCCTCCAGTGAACTCGGTTTTGGCTCGGGACTTTCTACATATATTCCCTTAATGGATTCCTGGGCGTTTGGCTTCTCGGTTATTTTCGTTTCCGTTGGAGTCTGGTTGGGCACCTTAAGTTTACTGATGAACCCAGGGCTTGAGTGCGGCACTATATTTGAGCTGATCTCTCCGGCGTGATTATAATCCAGACTTTTTTCTAGTGGGTAAGCCTGGCAGAGCCTGAAATAGCCCGGGATGGGAATTTCGGGGTTCTCAATTGAACAGCTTTCGGACACCAGCCTGGGATAGGTAGGAATTGCGGCAGAATTGAGTTTGCCTCGCTTATCAGAATTATACATGCAGCAAGTGCTTTCTTCCTTGATGCTAGTCGGAAAACACGTGGGAATCTGTGGAGTAACAGGTTGCTCAATTCGGCACGGTCTCGAAGGGTCGGCCCAACCATCCACCTGAGATAAATACGGATGGACGCTCATACTCGTATTTTGGTGGGTGATCTCTCCACGTTTGGTCATGGTCGGGAGCAGTCCACAAGTCTGCATTCCGTAAGTTCCCATATCTGTGCTCGACGGCATGTATAGGGAGCTGCTTGAGTAGAAGCTGTCACCCCTGCAAGCACTAATCAGGGAATCTACTAAAAACGAGTTAGTGGTGGGAGAGCTATTGGGACAGGACATTCTGGAGAGCAATTTGAGGAAAGCAGAGGATGTCCTTTGTAAGCTGACATCTCTAACAAAATATTCCCTGTGTAATTGTGGAAGCCTCTGTACAGCCACATGACTACTGAACCAATGGAATTTGAAAGTGGCCTTGAAGCTCTACCTCCCCGCACGTCACATGATCGGCAGGCCGTTGAATTTGATCTTAACTGTGGTCAACAGCGACACCTACAAAACTAATTCAAATGCGGCTCCCGCTCCTTTTCATTGGAATCTGCGCACAAAGCCCGACTAAAATTCTTCAACTCATGCAGATTTCTCTGCCGCCAACAAGAAAATGGTCAAAACTCGGGTTTTGTTCCTTTTGCTAGAAATGCAACAGCATTTAAAAAGAAGTCTATCGTTAAAAACCAATTGCTGAAATATCCGATTCCCGGGAACCGTAGACCTCCTCGCAATGAAACGACTGCAGAGCGGACTTCTGATACCTTTTGCAGTTCTGGAAAGCGCGAAGGAATCCATTGTGTGCGGTCATTTTATTTCAATGTAGAACCGGGCCGGCCATACTGCGTTTTTTTTCTTGAACAAGTGTGTCAATGAATGGGATCAACATTTCCATCCTTATTGGTATTCACCGGTAGATTAGTTCCTCTTGCAGAAACGTGTAATCATGTCACAGCTGCAAATATTTAACGATATTTCATTACAAGGTAAACCAAATCTTCACGAGAGGTAAAAACAAAATGCCCGCAGCAGAGATTGGGTCTACCTCAAAATCCCACCATGGTAGAAGCCGATGTCTATTATACAATATCTGTGCTAGGCAAAATCATTACACACCTTGGGGTGACAATGCACACTTCTTGGGTGCGAAAATTTATACGGATATTTAAGATTTAAGACTGGCGAAGGAAGCGTTGCATTTGCGATTCATCTCATTAATTTGTTGGGGCAGGGGATTGACCTTTAATAAAGATAATTGGAGCTGTGCGTTTATTGTTTTATCCTAAAAGCTCTCCCTTTAAGGTTAAATTCTTACCACCTCTCCCTGTTGCAGGTCGGTAGTTTCATGGATGATAATCCGTTGAAACGTCTTTCCAAATAAGAAGGATCTTATAGACAAAATACCGTGAAAGATAACAAAAACTCTCTGAATGCTTTTCAGCGCTCGATGCTCATTGAGTTCAGCTCGACGGGTGCTCTTGTAGTTTGTATTGCAACTCCTACCAAGTGCTTTTTCAAACTCTTCGTATCTGGTGGCAATTTGCCAAACGACAGCACGCATCGATGGCTGACTATTGGGAGAATCTTCTCGGTGGGTATCAGCTAAGGGGGAAGCATAAAACTAACGATATTTCCTACTTCACACAAAGAAGTGAGAAGGCGCCAGTGTCAGGGTCAAGGTTGTCCAAGCCGCGTCGTTTCTTTCATTTTGTGGTATAGTTATAACGCCTAGAAATTATTTTAGAGCTGTGTAAATTTCAGTCTTTCGCGAAGCATTTAAAATTATTTAAATAATCATTGTGAATATTAGTAATTAAATATGTATATACGATCGTGTATGTCACACACCAATGGATGCAAATTGTAGCAGATCAACGGTTGTCGTACACCTATAAATCGATACTTGCATTATGAATTTTCTCCCCTTTTATGGCTAATCAGTTCTGTTTCGCTTTAGGATTTTAAATTCAGTGATGGCTATTCCGACAGTTATGTCAAGTCAGACAGTTATTCCATCCTCGCTTGTGGCTTCTTGACGCTATATAGCATATTTCACTTAAGCGAAGTGTTTGCAGTGAAACACGATAATCTGGATCCCGGGAGGCTTATATCTCTCTGAAATAACTCACTGTTCTCAGGAATCAAACCTGGGTGACGAAAAGTTCTAGAAACCATGAAAATGACTGAAGAATTTTGGACTATTCTTACTTGCGTACAAAATAATGAGAATAAGGTTTAAACGTTCAAAGTAAATTTATTATTAAAGTACATATAAGTCACCAGATATATTCGTTTTCTTGCTGGCATACTCAGTAAATCTAAGAACCATTATAGGATCACTGAAAGACTGCACCCAATAGGGCGGACAAGCAACCAATGTGATAAAAACCATGTGATGTAAACCATGTGATATGTAAGGCACTCAGACAAGAGCGGGTATGTCTGGCAATATTGGTAGGTACGTCTTGATAATGTTCATGTAAATTATTGATGCTCCCAAGTAAAACTAGACTTCCAAGCAAGGGCCAAAGGACTGTACTAATTTAAATATTCATTCACTTAGAGTTTTAGAACTTTGGACGAAAACCATGGAGATTAAAAGCAAATTGCAAGGCGAAAACAAATCAATGCGATTTCCAGTTCACATCTTTAGTGCTTCCTCTGTTATTAATTCGCAAAGAACTCAACCCCCAAAGTTTGCTCATCTTAAATATCAATGTAGCTAATATGTTAGTAAAATGAAACAGACTATTTCAACAACACTAACTAAATGTTACGGATACCATTCAGAAAACACATGGATAGAGAGAATGACTGTACACGGAATATGATACCTAAATTACAGTAATATGCAATAGGAGATTCTCAGTTCATTGCGTACCTTTGCGCGTGGCTCTTTCTACATTATCTAACGCCTCTCACTCTCTACGATATTTGGAATCAAGCTGACGGTGATTTTGTAAGCATTCCGAAACATATAAACAACCAACAGTGCCTTTGGAAGCCCTACGTTTGGAACTGACGCGGCACTATTTTCAGACAAGACTCTTCGCGTAGCCTTGAAAGACAGACGTCTTGTGGTCGGCAAAATGCGAAACTGCTTTTAGATACAAATCACATTGTCAATATTTTATAGACTTTTCGATGGAAACGATGACTTGAACTTTAAGTAGGTCACGCAGAGTTCAGAAGTTTTTTCTCCACGAGCTCTTTTCCATCCAAAGTAAGGCAACTGGCTGCTCAGTAAAAGCTGTATATTAATACCAGCAACTTCTGCTCTAGCCGCTAAAATGATGCAACATTATTTACCGCAATATTACGTAGGATGCGTTATGATATATTGGTGTAAGTCTGTGGATATATTTCAGTTATAAATGACCATGTAGGAATCTTGTTAAATTTTTGTGTATATTTATTATTTATTTCCATCTTTGTTATTTTACCATCGCTATCAAAACTAATAGTAGCGGATCATTGTGTGATCAGACTTTAAATTCTTTCGCAGTAATCATCAAAGTTTGTTTGCCAACTAAACAAATTAACTTAATGTTTTCAATAAGTTCTGATTGATATACAATAACTGTTAATTTCAATGAACTCAAATAAAATTGTGTCTGTAAACCGGTATCCTAAAATCTCTCGTATGATAAAAAGAAACTCATAAAATAAAACGAGTACAGCCGCACTGAAATTAATGACTATGTATTGTTTGAAATATAAAGTATCCTTGTAGTCAAGGGAGATTATCATAGCATTGAACTGCGGTCATCATTTGGGTATGTATATTCACCCGACGTGAAGCCAAGTTTTAGCAAAAGATTTTTGTTGCATTAGCAGAATCTAGATAGTAGGGAGACTGATTGGTCTCCGAATGATACTTCCATGTTTAATAACGTAGTTATAAGCTGTTTATGGGAGAAATGTAACTCCTTAAATTGGTTCTAATGATGGAGCTTAATTAAAACCTCGTAATACTTTAAAGCACCAATGTGGAATGTGCTTTGCTGGAAGGATTTTATATAATAGTAACTAGATGAGTGTAGAGTTAAGCGGTAACAGGAAGAGAACTGTATTAAGTTTCAATATGAGTCCTCATTCTCCCCCATTGACTGTAATGCGCCGCCTATAATAGTTTTCCTGATAAGATGTTCTTTAAATATGCCAATCGTACAATTTTAAATCATTGCAATCATGCATTCAAATAAAATTGTTTTGATTTCATTAATTAGCGTATTATCCCTAACATTTCTGAAGGCTCGCCTTCCTCTTTATATTTCCCCATTAGTCTAGCTGATGTAATCCTATGGCCCAAACACTGCCAGCCATTTGTATGCATCAATTTTACCTTGAATCGTTGAGCGTTTCCTACAAGCCTATCTGGAAATGAGAGATTATTAACATAATTAGCATGCCGCCAGTTTAACCCTGGGCTTTCTACCTACAGTTCATCAGATAAATGGAGAAAGGACAATGAAAACATTCCTTTTATCCGAATATCCCGTAAACGTCAGGATAAAATGAACGTTAAGCTTTCGTCAGTGACACCTCAGTTGTATTTAACAAACTTTCCTTTAATGCTACCACCTGTAGATACTTCGGAAATATTTTTGTTCATCGAATGTTTGCAGTTAAATTGCGCCTGAAAGCCAATTTATCGCGTAGACGGCCGCCGCTTTCATTATGCTTGGCTACAAATTGCGAATTACTAACAACGCAACTCCTCATATTTAAATCACTTCACTCCTTGTCACTTTAAATAAACGCTTGTGATTTTTGCTATCACCAAACGATCGAGGAAACATGTAGACAAATATTCCTACTAGAGAATTAACTTCCTTTCGTTTCGAATGATAGACCCCCATGCAATTTCGGCCTTGTTTAATCTGAGTAAAACGCACGCAGGTTTTTTTGATGACCTTATAAAATGTACAAGCTGACAAAACAAACTCCTTTAGAACAATTTCTCGTCATTTTAAACAAATATGAAGGTGAAACTATACGAGAACAATGGAATCGAAAAACGTTCCAACAAAACGGGACTAGAATGTACCATCATATCTACTAGACATGTACTAGGAAAGAACTCGCCAGTTTTGCCGTGAGGAAAGGAATCAAGGTCAGAATCTTGGGCTCTTTAGCATGGATCGAGCGTGAAAAGCATAGTTAATCAATGAATAGATATTATCGGAGCTGCAGAGGGCATTATTACTGATTACTCTGATCAACCATTATCTATTAAGAAGTAAGTTTTCAATGTGAGCAAATCCAATGCGGGATTAAAGAATACCTCCTTGTTTAGAAAATAGATTACTAATTTCTAAAACCATACTTGTTTTCAAAGAGATGAAGATTTCACACATGAAATATGTACAGAGGATTATGCATTTGATTCCATTTGAACATTTCATAGAATGTTCATAGAATGTTCAATTCATAGAATCAGAATGCTCTCAGTCATTGTATCAAATATTGTTTGTCTCCTATTGTCAGTGACAAAAGATATTGGCTGAGATTCTTTTATTGCGAAAGCGTGTTTCTTGCGGCATTTCCACTTATGCAAAGGCAGAAAGGGATTTGGGGACAAAAACTTCTCATTCTTTCTTCTTTTAAGGAAACGAATGTAATGTAATAGTGATGAAATTCATCACTATTTATTTTATTATTTTGTAGAACACTCTGGATTGCAGGGGACTCTAAGGAGGGACCCTGGAACAACAGAAATTAGAAAGCACTCCTTTAAAATGTCTGCTGCCTTTCCAACCAGCCGTATCGGGGTATATGAATCATTGTTTAGCATTTATCTACTCGATGCAACAGTTTCCACGTTTTGCTAAATTGTCTTAATTGGAAATGCAAATTAACGGTGTTAGGTTCTCTTCGCACATTCACAATTATTATATGAACCTGTTAGATAAATAACCTTCCAGGTTTGAATCTGGGCACGCTACAAAGCCTTTGTTTCGGCCTCATGAATGTAACTTCCACACGTCTTCATCGATAACCTGATCAAGCAGCTTAACAAATAACTGAGTAAAATTTTATATATCTTTCCAAATAACACTCACGAATATTTTATGAAAAAAATATGTTGTATTCGTTTCAATTATAAGATAAAAGTTTATTTTCTTCGAAGCGAGCAATTAATTTAACCAGTGAAACAAATCGCAGTTTACCATTGTGATGAACTCCCTTGTATTTAGCTAACTAGTATCTTCTTCGGACTGTTGTTCCAGATATCTGACGGCAACGGGAAGAGCTTTGCCGCTTTAGGTTTGACATGATTTCAGTTAATCTCATGTTCATCCCCGAAAGCCATTGCCACAGACATCGACTGTAAATCCGGTCTTGGTCGTGAGCTGCAGTGCGCCTCCGTGTGGCTCTTTATAAGCAACCATCTTAGCAACGTTAAGGGTACACTGTAAATTCCACTCGCTGGTCTGTCGAATTTTTATTTCAGCTTAATTTAATCATATATGACTTATTGAATTAAGACATGCAAAGAATAATAATTGACCAAAATTATACGTTACAAGGATAGAGAAAATCTCTAAGGGTTAGATTGACGTTGAAAATTTCACCCACGAAGTCGTAAATCACATTTTTGCCCATTTCTATGGAAACCATGACCCTCGCGAATGATTGGTGTAGTGTGCAGGCGTACGATGAATATTTCGGTCCGTATGCAAGTAAACTATACCGAGTTTAAGAATAAGAACAAATGGATATTTCTATTTACTGTATGTTGTATGCCAACTTTGAAGAGTACTGTCGTATGTACTTTTTAGAATACACAAATTCACGGCGATAACAGGGAATAGACACGAATTTTACTAGTTGAGTTTTATGCTCGCGCACTGCAGTAGAATGTTATAAATATTGGAGTTTCTGTTTTACTTTGGTAGGGGAGTTATAAGAACAACCCAACAGCCATCAGGCGCCTATGCCTTCATAAAGGTTAAAGGCGTTGACCTTGACATTATAGAAGTTCAAAGGCAACATTATAAGCACCCGCTTCACGAAATATGCTTTACTATGCTCTCGAGACGATACCACTTTCTGTGCATCATCTAGGTCTTCGTTACGTTTAACAGATTACTTCGAAGTAATTTATGCAATATCCAGTTTTCCTTACATTTTTTTCAAATGTTACAAGTTATATATGTAACTGGCTTTGTGCGTTCATCCTTTTTCAAATTATCCAGACAATCCTGTTTACTTTGATTTCCTACGATCCTTTTCTTTCGCATAGAATGCGGATGGCCATCTTAGTGACTAGAAGGTGCAATAAGTCGCCATTAAGCTCTTTCGAGTAGTGAACTTTACGATGTTGTCTAGACAGTTCAAGGTTCTGTAAACAACAATGCTATGTCATGCGGCAAGGAAATTTGGCAATTCTTTTTCGAAGAGTTTTGTGAAGCTTTACTTGCTCTTCTAAGTCTCCGTGGTGAGCTTCAGGTTATCGAAACTTATTATGCATTTAAGTGCTCGCTTTTGCTGATACTCAGCAAACTTTGCACATTAGCTGCTGTTTGTCTTTAATTCTTCACAAGTGGTTGAAATAGATACATTAATTAATCTCCAGGTGCTAACTGGAAATAATATTACTTCAAGTATTTAAATTCAAATTAGATTGCATATAATCAAAGCAAAACTTTAACTTAACTTAAGGATTTACATTTATAGTAGAAATTTTTATTTGTGTGCGTTTCTGTTTCCATTTCTTATCAAGACTATATCATAAAGTGGTTGTTGCCATAGATGTGAAACTAAAGAACCAGGTATAATATGCTGCAAATAGGCGATTAGGTAACCTAAATTATATTTTAGATTTCCACTTTCCCCCCGCTGTTCTAATATGTTTGGTTCCCGATGTATTTCAGAACCCAATAATAATGGTGAGGTTTGAATGTGGACTTGAGAACCATTTGCGTCGGATTTGTCCATAAAAATGCAAATGGTCATTTATTTTAAAAATGTTTTATTTGAAAGAATTTGAATAACACTTTTTATTCATTTGTAAATGAAAGATATCCTATCGCATGCATTTAACATGAAATGTCAACTAGCGCGTAACTCGGAAACATTACTCTTAATATCACGTTTCCTTCAAACGTCCCTATCTACAGTAAATTATAATTAACTCATGATATAAAGTAGAAAGATAAAGTAATAAATATGTGTTTTCTTTCCATCAGAATACACAACTTAAACAGTTCTCGTTAGTTTGCCTATACAATTACTAAAAGAAGAAATGGAACATATTATTTTATCTGATTGACCCATCGCTGTGAACTAACAATATACTATTTTAGCCCTCCATCACCTCCGTTTATTGTTGAAAATGAAATGCTGCTTATTTTCCCTGAATATCCCGCAGAAATTAGCTTCTTCCTTAGGAACAGAATAACATCAATGCTGAGGTAATAATGTTCCCTAATTAATATTGCGCCCATGTTGTCTGCAGGACCGTTTCACCCCAAATCCAATTCTATGTCAATCGTTTAACCTGTTTTCCACATCAGAAGAGCAAAACTGTTCCATCAAACCTGCAGTCCCTCCTTGTGTAAATAAATATTGACTAAGGCAGTGAAGATTCGGCCAAAGGGAATCCATCACAGTCACAATAAAGGATTACCAGTAAAAAAGTGCAGGCGGTCTCTGCTAAGTTTCTTTTCTTTCATTCTCCGATTCTGGAACCATATTTTGACTTGTCGATCGGTGAGGTTTAGCATTCTCGACAATTGCAAACGTTTTTCTTTGTTTATGTAGACATTGAAGAAAAATTCTCGCTCAAGTTCCCGGATTTGATATTTGGTATAAGGGCATCTTTTCTTTCTGGATCGCTGAGCAGCTGATGGGGAAAGATTTAAAAATGTTACAAATAAAATAGCACAAATAAACGCGACCTTTATTTTCTTGTACCAAGTTAAACTCATTGTGAAATGGTACAAAACCAAGCAGTGCTGTTGGGTTGTGCTGCCACAAATTCATCTTCATAAAGAGGTTTAATGAATATATTTAATCACAATTTAATTAATTTCTTGTGCAACGATATTAATTTTGAAAGTAAAGGAACAAATCCCGAATTAAGCTTTGTCTTCTTTACACTAACAAATGGATACGAAAAGAGTAGAACAGAAATAACTGCTGAACAAATTGGAAAGTGATACAGAAATTATTGTATCACTTTCAATAATCGAGTATTCATCATTTTGCATATTAAAAAAAAGGCCCACCTAAACTGGTTCCCATCGTAAACAAGCATTATAGCTTTATAGGATCTTATAGGGTATATAAAATCCTGCGTCTGCTTATAAAATTTCACATAAAATCTGTGAGACAAAATGTGTTGGCCCTATATTCTAACCCTGCGTTACCGCTGCACCTACTGGATAGGCTGCTTTTGTCGGCCGCACTGTTACCCGAGGACTCGCCGAGCTTGTTTTCCGCTGTACCTCCTTTCATCTGCCCCATAGAAACTTTATCAGATGTTGTAATACTCTGGCACGTAGTCACGGGCTTTTCGATCAACTGTTCATAATTAGTAGAGTCAGAAATCCCATAGGCTGTCTCAAAAAACTGATCAAAACCTTGCGGGAGTATTCCATTCCTGCCAACAGTGGTGTAGAAATTACAAGATGGATTTGAGCTTGCACGCTGACTGTATACATTATCATTTTTAAACAACATTCCCGTTCTGGCTGGTGGCTGCATGTACTCTCTGTGCATTATCTCTTCTGCAGAGCAGCAAGGAGTACAGTTGCTCCTGTAGTGCCATTTTGTCGGATGTTCTAACCCGTACTCTCTGAACGACACTTCTCGAACAGGTTGAACCTGAGCTAAATTAGATGAATAAGGAAATGTCATTTGGCAAGAAGTTGTCTGCGGTAAGAACGATGACACTGCCGAGAAATCTGCGGCTGAAACATAGTACGTGCAGCTGGGCAGATACATGCTCGAGTTGCAGCCACCGCGGTCTTCAAACTCAGTCATGTTTTGTTTTCGTGGTTTCGAGAACGAATTATCGGGATTGATAGCGTTAAACATGCTCCATCTATTCTACTCTAAAGGCGTATGAACGGGTCGGCGGAAGAGAAAAAAATTGGAAACGTAAGCTGACGTGCAATTCATCTTGATTGATTCTAAGGGTAAACGAGTCATGTGATCCAATGCAGAAATTACCATATATCAGTTTTGGTCATTACGCTCCATCCTTGGGAATCCGCAGATAATTCGAAATTAGCCTATCCACTTTCAGTTGTCGAAAATTAGCTGCGTTCCTTTCCTAGGAACAAGGCTTTGAGCTCTGACTCCGGAGAAAGGAAAGTTTAGAACAAATAATTTAGTGTGTGCATCATAGTCTGTCACAGATGCATCTGTACATTTGGAAACTTCTGAACCTTCGCTTGAGTTTTAATAACTTGCTAATTAATATTCATAAAACGCGGCATATTCTGAGGGATAGCATATAAGCTATCATTTTTTATTAATACAATAAGATATTCCTTGGATACATTTTGTTTTTATTGACATACGCAAATGCTGCATTCAGACTAAATTCAAATTTCGTGATGTGAATGTATTATAATTCAGGAACTTGGAGAAATGGCTGTCGAGGTTAAACATAATGAAGCTATTTTGAGTAGGCCAATTTTCATTTTTTTACTTCTATAAATGTAAGTTTCCATTTACAGATATCTGCAAATGTCTGTTTTAATATATTGCATTTTAAATGACAATCTGTAATTTACATTACGTAAAGTAACTGTCCGGCGAGTGTGAATTTAACGTAATTTTTTAACACTAACAGGAAATGTATAAATCACATAACTTTTTGAAGTTTAGAGCCTCGTGAACTGCGGGAACCCCCCACCCCCACCCCAAACCCCACCCCCACCCCTTATGACTAACACCAAAACATGGCTGAACTACAAAATGTAGAATATTCTCAAGACAACACAGTTACTCGAGGTGCACATATTCCTTTACTGGTTTGCAAAATAAAAGCAATAGCTATGCAAAAAAAGTTTAACATATTGTACGTTCGAAAAACGTTTTCTTTTAAAAAATAATTAAAACCAGCGCACCGCCGACGCTTTCCAGCCACCTAGATCTTAATTTCCAATAGAGTTTGGCATAGCAGCGAGATCGGGATTTGAAAAGCGCTCGAATCTACATCGGAATGTGACGCCAGACAAGGAAAGTTAAGCCTATGAAAGCATGTATGTAACTATAAATGTAAGTTGTTGTGTTGCAAAGGTAACTTCTTCTGGAGGAAAATAAAGTTCCCTAGTGCAGAGATTACTGCTCGTATTCTTTTTTTTTATGCAATAGTCGAGGTATACTTGTCATTACCTCCATAATATATTCTCATATGACCAAATATCACGCATGACCAAAGTCTGTCAGATTGAAATACGCAAATGGCTACATTTACGGCTGATTTAGATTCTATACGATCAAACTCCAGCAATCTGATAATAACCCCTAGCATCTATTATCTTAGCTGAATAGAAACATATTATTGGTGATTAGAGGCCGAACTTTTTTTTCTTGATTACTGAATTTCCTGGAATATACGGACCAGTATTTTATTTTAAAGCTACTTAGATGATCCATGTGTGTATCCAGGCGCATGCACATAGAAAACGTGACATCCGGTCGATGTCAGCACAAGGCATGTGTACTTCAATTAGAAGAACAAGCATACAGTGTGGTCTTCCCTTATTTAAAATAGCAATGATAGTTGATCTCAGCTGTAATCAAAATATTAAAACCTTCTGCAATTATCGTTAGTGGCAACGAGCACTCCAGAGGTACAGAAAACGCAATAAAAGGATTGAATAGTCAGCATTATTGCAGCTAAATGATTGGAAATGCAACCCATCTAACATAGCATGCATGATCATACCGCATATGGGCATTTTAAACTTTCTGCTTGAACGTTATATTTATCTTGTTTTATTGAAGTAAGTTACGTCGTTGTGGCTGCTATTCATAGAGCCGTGGATTATACAATTTGCCCGATTATGTTCTGGCTGCAGTATGACTTCTGTTATTCAGTATAGTTATTGTGATAGTTTAATGCACTGGCAAAAGCCTTAACGTAATGAGTGATAAACATTGTGATCAAATAGTATTAACCAAAGAATGCGGTTCAATAACATTGCAATAGCTCTAAGCAGAACTGGAATAAAGCGTGGCCTTTGTTCTCGCCTCCCGTTCAGAGCTTAATACCCATTGCCCGCAAATATCTAACATACTGCAGAACTTTGAAGAATAAGGGTTAATTCCGCTTTACAAGATGAGTTTTTAAAATACATAGCTTAGGCTTGGATATTATTCTCTTACATGCAACAAAAAGCGATATACGAAACGGCATTGCAGGGCGTTTATTTTCTTACGCAATTCTTCGAAGCGACAACCTATGGTTTCAGTTAGACGGTCCAGGAAAATAGTCGTCCCAATTTTTTTCCCGCACCGCACGAAAAATTAAATATTTCCAAACTGGAAAGCAACATTCATTGGTCAAGCTAAGTACACCGTCTGCGGCATGTTTGGCTTCTGCTCTCCAAAGAGACACTAACTTGACCTTAACTTTGTTATGGCGCCCCCAGTATCTGGAGAACATGTAGAGACACCGTCTGGCAGCTCGACCATAAAAATGAGATGAAAAAGATATTCTGAGCATTCTACAGAATGTTGAACAATTTCTCAAAGCTTGGGGTAATACTGCTGCAAATTCCATAACATTATTACGATACATTTAGGTGTAAATGTTATTTATTTCAGTTAAGTTAACCCAGAAGCTGAATGTAAATAAGGTAGCGGAAAGTTGGTTCGTACTTAATGGCAATCGAGGCGGTTATGCAATGGAATAACTTTCAGAAATTCGGCGCTGCGCTCAGAATTGACCATTCCGCATATAACACCAGTCGATAGAATAGCATGATGACGTTTTTTAAAATTTATTTCTAATTCAATTTACAAGTCAATTCGTAATGTAGAAATGCTAAAATCCCGGCCTTTATTTATTTCCAATTAATATTTAAAACTAGAATGGTAATAACATTAACAGATATTTTTAATATTACTGTACTGAATATATGGTCTCATAGTTTTTACTTTAGGCTCTGGAAAGGCCGTCATATTTTAATATGTCTGTATATCAAGGTGCCGCCTATGATTGAAAGTTAATGAAGCTGTGGAAATATTACCGTTATCGCGATTGCACTGGGAGTTCTCCTAACTAATGAGCAGCGCATTTGCAAATTATTCTGTGTACATTTTTAACGTACTTTACAGAACAACTCACAGAATATTATGCAAATATATACTAATCTTAGTAAAATAGAATTTGATGGAACCTTTGGTCATTTCATTATATATCTTATATGGTGAGATGATGCAGGAAACTTTACCCGTGCGTCCTAATCTGAAGTATTTCTCCCATAAAACCTGCCTTCCTGGAAAGTAAAAGACTCCAGACAATGACAGAGCTTCTCCTTTCATTGCCTAGCTCACAGGAACACAGGAAAATGCATGCAACATCTGGGCTGCAGGCACCAATTTTTCTTTCATTTACTTGCCAGAGACATGAAGCCCGGGAAATAGGACATGAAAAGCCAGCTTACCACAAAGAAATATTTCTATCTTGCCCTATGATCATTTTAATTCTGTTAAGCATGTGGGCGCATTCTTTACAGCACAATTCTCCATTTGTATGCGCTGCTCGGAACAGAACAGTCGAATTTCATAAGCACGTTGTCAATATCACGAAATCTAATTGTTCGCCTTCAATTTTCGCAATATATTGAAATCTGGTGAAATGTTGTTGACGAATCTCAAAAAGATATGCAACATAAAATAATTGCATTTGATATATTTATATTTCTTTGCGTTGATATGTTCCAATGAACGTTTTAAAGGATTCATGAAAATTGCTCGGTGCATGCTTAATTAATGGGAGCCCAATCTGGAAGTCACTGGGTGCTTTCTGCCCACCCACTCCCTGATTTGTTAGAAAGAGAAGTAACTCATTTGTTCTCGTTTACATGTTCTGCTAAATGCCTGGACGCAGTTACAGGAAGTTTCACCAACAGTCCACATTCATTGCCAATCATAACTTAATTGCATATTAACATTTCAATGAAAAATTTACTATACTGAAGCCGTCATTTGTTAGGATCCCGTCGTAATCTTGTCCATAAAAGGAAAGCAAAATGATCCTCATCACCAGAGATTGCTGTCGTTTGACTCCATTCTTGAAGGTCGATCGTTATTGCTATGTTTCTTAGGAAACTGTAATTTCTAAAGAGTTTGTTAAAAGTAAGTCGTCGTCAAACGGTGGGAGATTAAATGAATTAGAGTATAATTATTGCTTCAAGTGAAGTAGACCGCATCTTATAACTGATCAAATAAATACTAATCTACTGGCAGAATAGGTGAATTCATTTAAATTGTTCCGTGAAATTTTGCGCTTAATTAATTGCTCTTATGATTGTTTATTTTTTCTGGAGATTTAAAAAATGAATAATTTAAAATTAATGGATAACTCTTACATTATGGGACACCTAAATATTTCCCTTCAAATCATGGTTAATTGTGCATGAAAATTGAAACTTTGGATAATACCTCCCAAACGGGAGAATTAAGCAGCTCAATCCACATCAGAATTTATTAGATTAAAAGTAAAAGGGGAGATCATGGGGCGTCTAAAGTATTACCGGTTTCTACTTGACTCAATTTTCTCTTTAATATGCGGAGATATATTTGTTTTGTTTAGTCTGCATTTAGCATGCTTACATTTTCCTCGTGACAAAATATCCCAGCGGCCGGCAGATAGCTCGGGTTGATCAGTAAAACCAGGAAATGAACCGAGGGGCTTGAGTTCGCGTGTGTAGTAACGGAATGTCAATGGTATTATAATAATAATGCCATCGCTTGTAAACGAATGATTTTGAAACTGTGTAGATGTAATTTGCCTGTTTGGCATTTGATATTTCCCAGTTCCGTGACTGATGCAAGTTAATATACGTCTGAATTTTAAAAAGCTAGTGTATACATATTGAAATATTTAGAAATCGGCCCTTCAATAAAAAATTTTGCTGGATTAAAACAACAACCATAAAACAATTGTATAAAATAAGAGGCGTGCTTTTTTTCTTCTTTTATTATGTTTCGAGTGAGTCTTTACAGGACGCAAGAAAAATACAAGTATGTGACTGATGATCACTCGTGTATTTTGTTTATTTAATTTCCGACGTAGTTGTTTATTTGTGTTATTGTTGTTACCAAATTCACCTGTAATCTCTGTAGAAGAACTCCGACTAGTGCAGCCGAAGTCGGCGCAATCTTCAAAACAACATGGCTCCACTTACATAGTAACCTGGCACAGAATGTAAATACTTCGCACATCTCTCCCTGATTAAACTTCATTGCTATCATATCACACATTGCTATCATACATCCCGTAAACGCGCTCCCTTCGAAAGATTCATTTAATTCTCCTAGTGCATCCCTATAAGATTTTCAAACATATTAGAATTAATCGATTTATCGGCAGCAGTTTTACAAGATAATTAGTAAAGAACATGAAGTATATACCAATGGAAATTTGTTTCGACATACGTTTTATTATTACTCAATTTACATAGGTAGAGTGCATGCATAATAATTATATATTTAGGGTTAAAATGTGAATGTTCCATTCTAATTACCTGTTGTACTTACATTCTCAAAATGCAGAATATCTGCTTGTTACTCAAATAGACAGTCATAGGGCAATTTAAACAAACCGAAAAAGCGAAATAATTACAAATCTCATTGAAATTGATCAATGCTGATGAGAAGGCGTTGGCACGTTATCCACGGACAGCAAGATACAGGCTACAAAAAGTCAACATTTTGCCTGCTGGCCAAATTCCGACTATAACAAATTTTCACGAGGTATCCGTAGTTTGCATCTCAATCCCTGTATGCTGCTGAGGTTTAACTAAGCCAACACGCCCTGGACTAGGGGCAGTGGCAATGTAATGGTAGATTGCTGCTTTATAGGGCAGCACATCAAAAGAGCACCTTTCCATTAAAAATGGATATTCTTGATCTACATGCTTTCTGCGAGCAAGCTTAATTACCATTTTAAAAAGTTCAATTCACGACATTGAAACTCACATTTAGACTTTACTTTGGTCTAAAAGAGCGACAGCGTTTGTTCGCGCATAACAAGTCTTTTCTTTTTCATGCGCCGATTTTGAAACCAGATTTTAACTTGCTGGTCGCTCAGATTTAGTCTATCAGACAATTCCTTCCTCTTTTGCCGATTGATAAACTCGTTCGCAAGGAATTCATTCTCAAGTTCAGCTATCTGTTGCTTCGTGTAGGGCTTACGTTTCCTCCGTGACCTCACTTGGGTTGGGCACCAGGAAAGCCCTGCGAATCGAAATTGGAAAATAAAATGTTGAAGAAAATGTAGTATATTACCACAACCTTTCAAAACAAAGCCATTTAAATTTTGAGCAACACACCACCAGCATCTGCAGATTTTCTCTTACTTGCCAGTTAAAATTTGAGTGTGATTTGTTAGTTCGCACCTTAGCGTTGCGAAAAATTCAGGATGAATTCTCTAAAACTGGTGGTCTTTACAAACAAAATATAATACTATTAAATTACTTAGCGATTCCAGAAGCCAGATAGAATAAACGCAAATATTTAAATAAGGTATCCGATCACCTCAGTATTATGCCATCATTAACGCAGAAAACCCATTAACTTAGAATAGAACTAAGAGATCTCCCTGATATTTTGGTTTATAAGTAAAATGACAAAAATATTAGAGTTCAGTGTGTTCTCTTCCTCTTATAAAAGTTGGTTAAAATTTAAACAGATGCATTAACAATGTAATTTTGCATGTTAGTATAGTAACTATTTATCACCAATGGACTTTCTTCATGGTTTGAGTTTCATTGTTTGTTGCTATCTCGTCAGAATAGATTTTTTTGTATCTATAATAATTATTTCTCTGGTGGGTTTGGCTGCTTTAAGGATCACTGATGTTCAACAAAAGTAATTCTCGTGAAGATGACAGGTAGCATTTTGAACGAGAAAGGATACCGGCATTTTTCGAATGGTCATCGCTTTAATATGGCATTGATACTGTACCATCGGAGGATCGGCTGCACACTGGCGTTACTGATGACTGTAATGACACATTGAGGCTCACACATTGCTTGACGCCTTCATTTACAGAGGGAGAGTTGGAATTCATTTCAAAGCCTTGACTATGTAATAACGAGCCATGGAGAGATGCTTCCACGTTTGGGTACTCGTACTTGGCAGGGCTAATGTTGACTGAAGAGGGGATACTGGTATCACTTGGATAGGACTGAGTGTGCCGGCATCTCTCCTCCGGTTTTCGGCTGCTGTCTTGGAAATAGTATTTGTTAGGCTCTTCGTTGGCTGCTGCTTTTTCTGATCCATGCCTATTGATGCTGATGGAGACAGAGTTGCTGAGACAGGACTGAGAGTAGCCGCTGAAGGCGCGGCTCTGCGGCGGCGATGCGCATGGACTCGAAGTCCACGGGAGCGAGCACACCTCTCTGCGGGTGTAGGAGAGTGCTGGTGACAGACTTGCGAGTTGAGCCGCATTCGGACGCAGGTTGGGGAAGTAGAAGGGCTCCGGGCTGGCAAAATTTAACAGGGAGCCGACATAGCCTGAATTTAGCAGGTTGTGCTCGCACATTTCCGTCAAGCGCGATCAGATCTTCTCCGACTCCTATTTAGCTTCCAGACAGAGATAAATGAAAGCCGCTTGCCGATTGGCTCCAAGAGGGTCACAAGGCAAGCGGAAGCAGCTTTATTATTGGCACCGCCTACGTCCCACTACAACTCGCTCCTGAAATGTCGAAGTCCACGTCCATGTGTACTTTCATCCACTTACCCGCTGTTAGTGCGACGCCGTTCACCGGTGAATGGAGTGCGTGCATAGTTCAGAAAAATACTTGAAAGTAATAATTTTGAAACACATTTGCATTAAAAAAATTATACTGAATACCTTCTCTATTGGATACATTGCACATTTTATATATTTGATATACATGATTTTTTATCTGCTTTAAAATCGAATTATCCCATG
Source organism: Hypanus sabinus (assembly GCF_030144855.1). Classification (NCBI taxonomy): domain Eukaryota; kingdom Metazoa; phylum Chordata; class Chondrichthyes; order Myliobatiformes; family Dasyatidae; genus Hypanus; species Hypanus sabinus. The sequence continues at coordinate 28,609,584 of NC_082709.1, read as the reverse complement.
TTCTCTTACGTATTTCAAATCTGTTTCAAAAGATATTTATAAAACCGGTAAGATGCATTGGCCGAGAAAATACATTATCCTACAATACCGTACAATAGTCATCGAATAATTAGGTAACATAAAATTCCTGGTCTGTTTATATTTGGCACGTGCCTTTTATTCACGTATTAGTGAATATGCTTGTGCCGTCCAAATCCACTGAAGCTCAATGTGAGTTAACTCAGCATGTTACATTTTTGGTTGTGCTTCCATTTTTGTCAAAAGGACGAAAAAAGGAAGACTGCATTCAAAAATCAAACACATGAAAAGCAATTCAAAGCTAGAAAGCTTAGAAAATGTGCTCCGTGCTGAACTGTTAAATAAAACGAAATTGTTAGTTTAGAAACAATAAGTCTGGATCAGTTTCTGTTGATTAACAAGAGTATACACACTGATAATAAAATTACACTATTCCGCACATCACTGTCTTTGTTGTAAATTAATTGGCGGTTATTACAACACTTAGGGCATTTTGACTTTATTTTTAAAAACGACTAGTTTGTTACAATAGCCTTCCAATTCACTTGTAGGTGGAAAATAAAATAGCCTTGTTTCCAGTCTGTCCAGATTTGAGTTGAATAGGACTGTGCAGTACCTAAAATATGCAGCTGAGCTTAAAAACGCGGAGGATAAATTCGATTCTAAATTTCTGTTTATTGTGCGTATATGAAGTAGAATTTTGTAAGTTCAATTTGATCTTTCTTTAATTTGAAGGATTTTAGTTGGAAAAAACAATGTCTGAAGGTTATCATCCGTAAATTAGACAACCCCAGACCCCGAATTTCAATGTAAACGAAAACAAATGTCGAACGAGTCTGCTGGAATAAAATACCAATGGGTTCTCCAAAAGTGATGACAAAATTAAAAGAACAATGGCCTTACAGGTTTTCCTGTTTTAAAATTTCGATTTGGGTTTATTTTTACAACAACGCACGATAGATCAAATCGATAAAGTATTAACCGATTATCGGATTAAAGCTTATCCGGTTATCAAAACAGCAAAGCAAGTGCAATAACATCAACCCAAAGTGGATATCTTTATCGAACTCCATAATGTATCCTGTTAAATGTGCTGTTAGGTAACTAAAAGTCACCCATGCCTCATAAAGTAGCAGAAACAGCGCAGCATCGGCTGCAAAATTACAGTACCTACTATTTGCTTATTGTTAATAATTATATAAATTATTCCAATTATTTAATTTAGCAATATAATTTATACTTTGCTATTTATACTGACCTACAGTTCGACAAAAGCTGTTGTCCTTTCAGTTAAAAGCACGAGCAGTAAAATCAAAGCGGACATCACCATCACATCCTCACCGGAAGGAAAAACGACTGTTTGTCCCCCTGTACTTTTATGATCTCACGATTCCCTACAAAAATCCCGAAAATGGTTTCTGTGCGGAGACATCAAAATCCACGAGCAGTTGCAAACAAAGACGCTGTGCTGAAGCCGGAGCTCTGCTGAATCTCAAAAAAAAAATCTTGAAGTTGCTCTAAAATGAAAATGTGGCCCAGTTCAAGGTCAATGTCGAATGAGATCAAATCGCAGTTTTCAACGGGAGAATATACTTGCATTAAGATCAATATGTCCTTCGCCATTTCAATTGTAAGCTGGTGTCAGGTTGCACACAATGAAATTTTCATTTGATTTAATGTAACCAAGGAAAGCAACTGGGTCGCGATTCCTCACTTTACACCCTCTATAACAAAAGCTGCTTTATTGTTAATGACGGTTTCTCAAAGCTCGTGTGCGATCCCGGTTACACTTTAAGTTCTGTCGCGACACACTGGAAAATACGGAAGAAATATAGAACCAAAACGTATATGTTATATAGCTAATCGAAACTAGATTACCTACAAGATAACATCAATGCCGGGGTGTGTTTACTTTTCCGAGACGTGAACACAAAATAGTCTTAAATATATTAAGATCAAATTGTGCATAAATTCGTGCAAACACCCTAAATTTAAATGATGTGACATGTTAGATCTCGGTTATTAACGCATTGTACACCGTCCTTCGAAAATTTCACTTAATTTGGTAGAGTCAAAGACTTATTTTGTCGTGCTTTATCTCATTTAAATTGGTTTCGTCAAAGACTTGATTTATCGTATTTTTGTTGAAGCATAAAAATGTTGCTAAATTATCGAAGCAACCTATCATTAAGACTATGGAAGTGAAACCAAACAGTTGACCTAATTCTGATACTGGTCGACCACCGACCGACCATCTTGAAGCCCGCTCTTCATTTATAACAACTCTGCTGCCTCATGTTTTACAGCAGTTTACCCAGCAGATGGCGAACTAGTTCTGCGATCAGCACAGTCTTTATTATTCATGATGCTAAATAAAGTCAAGGTCAAAGACTATAACGATAGTCAAGGTCAATGGTAAATAGAAATCTGACGTCAGAGGGCTGAACATCCTTCCAAAAATATGTTTTAATGCTACAAAGCGCTATCATATTTAACCGAGTAAAGTCCGCTTGTATGCTTATGTCGCATATAACAGAATATAGGGTTTGAATTTAACACGAGAAAACATAAATATTTTAAATTTCTTTCTATGGTTGACCAACAGAATTTACTACAAGGCACCGGAATATGGTTAGCAATTGTTAACAGCTGGTAAATAAAGATGGCAGGGTCAACAACATTATCACCTACTAAGTTCGTACTCATGTAAAAGCCATGAATCTTACTTAATTTCAAATTTCATCACATAACATGCCTTTTTTTAATAAAACAGGCATAAAATATTTATTCTCCCCCCCCCAACTTTCTTGCCACTTTAATATTCCACCATTTTTTCTTCAAGGGGTGCGTTGAAAATCCAGGCTATGTTTTGACTGCTGTGGACATGTTACTTACATTATCATGTTTTGCAATATTTACGCACAGTCGCCGAAAGAGAGAATACAATTAAAAACTTACATCTTAGCGGATATCTTCATCTATCCAATTAAGCTCAGGAGAAATAAAATTAGATCGACGGTTTGCACATTTAATTGGATATGATAGAACGAGATTTAAAAGGGAATATCTTGACAAGTTTTAATCTAAAGTAGTTGATTCTAATATCCACACTGCAATCCAGTTTATACACCCCCAATAATTATTTGGGACAATCCTTTCACAACATTAGAATGTTTATGTGAATGAAATGTTGCGTTATTGATCGGTAAACGCGAAAATGAGATGCTGCAATTGAATAAGATATTGAGGAAATCTCGAATTTGTATTCGAGTGTACCTACTAGCTACTTTGAATTTCATTCATGTCATGATTATTTTCCTCAGTCCTTTTCGTAATTTGTTTATTTGTAATTTGGATGTCTTGAATATATCGAGTTATTATTTTTACAGAAAATCCACGAAGCAAATGCTGGATCGGCATACTAGCATATGTCGTTGAAAATTAAACAATGCTGTAATGTTTTAAATCAAATCAGCCTTAGTTCCTTCCAATTTTCGAATACAATGAATTATATTCAATTTTTATTTGAATTTCGCCGATAAAGCTCAATATTGCGGTGAATTGTAAAACGTTCATCAAAGTATTGTACAGTTTAATATGTTACATGTTGGTGGGGTAGAAAGAAACCGAATTAATTTTTCAAGAAAAATAAAACAGTTGAAGAGGGATTTGTTTTAATTTTTTTACATAGCATAAATCCACGTAAGGAAACAACGCAAGATCAAATTTGATTCGTTCTGCGTAAAGGAAACAAGGGAAATATGAACAAAGGTTATTTTTTAAATGCAATACAAAAAATGAAGTACAGGAATGATTTTCACTATTTACTCATATAGAAATTGCGATTACATAAGGAAGTATAAGCATACAGCGTAACAAGTTATTAGTTAGGAAATAGCCGAAAGAGGTTCAATTAAAGACGTCGCATTCAAAACTTCGAAGGGATTTTCAAATATATATTAGCACTTGTTTTGAAAATAACAATCCAAAACAAAATATTCAAAAGGCAGAGACACTGCCTTTTATATTTTCACTCTTATCATAAAGATACATTAAGAGGTTTAAATTTGACAAATATTTCACTTGAACAGAAATTTATCTTTAATGATTACATTTGCTTTTGGAAATATGTTACTGCAGAATTTTCTGGTGTAAATCAACAAAAGGCTTTTCCGGTATAAAGATTAAATAATTTGTTATGAACATGATTGTAAATTCGCTGCGATTGATATAGCATTGTTATGGCGTCGCGCCGCACACAGTCTGCATGTATCTCTGTTGCAAATAATCTCTTATGGGCATTGACATAAAATTGACTATATCTTCAATCATTAGATGATTGTTGCTAGTATATGCGATTACCATTTGAACCCATTCATAATGCAGCCATGGCACATCTTGGAAAACATGACAGAACATTGAACTGTAAATAAATATCGCCGTACTTCAAGAAGGCTATGGTTAAACTTTACTTAATGTCAGCTTTTGGGTCTAAACGTATTATCAGTTGTCGTCGCCATTTTATCTGTATACTGTGCGACCTCCCGTAATTTATCTGAATTCACTAAACATTCTTTAGACAAAAATGAGCATTATTTTGCATTTTCTACAATGTCGCTTGTGAAAACGATCCAGCACGGTAACGCAAAACAAATGAGCGAACGTGGAACACTCAGAGTGTCCTATTTGATCGCATGTGGTGAAAAGTCACATCAAGCATTTCAGCAAAGTTTTGCAAAACATCTCATGAAACTTGTCGTTTGAAGATATTTTTGGTTATAAATCCGAAGATGTTGCTTAACCGTCTCCCACGTTCATTAGCTTCCGTTTCTAAAAGACCATCATGTATAATTTACAATACGCCATTGTTGGCTGGTGAGGGCTGCGCAATTAAGGTATATTTTCTTTGACTTTGGAAACCACTTTTTTCTCTTTGACTCTCCTGTTCTGAAACCAAATGGTAACTTGTCTTTCCGTAAGGTTGGTAGCTGAAGATATCCTTCTTCTTTTTTCCTTGGTGATAAATTTGTTAGTGGCATATTCTCGCTCGAGTTCTTTAAGCTGGGTTTTCGTATAAGGAACCCTTTTCTTCCTCCCTCGCCTGTAAATGTTTATGTCAGTCTGATTGTGCATCACATCTCCTGGGGGGGAAATGCAAATCATGAGAACAAGCTTCAAACGGCCGCAGTTGAAAGGGTGTGGGAAATAAAAGGGGGGCGATAGAGAGAGGGTTAAAAAAGAAGTCAAAATGACAACTCGCAGACCTTTGTCTATTTGGTACACTTGATAATCTTTGAGCCATTTAAACATTCAGTCAAACACACATCTGAATATATTAATTCTGATATAGGAGTCCCATGCACTGTTCATTTTAAATATTACAAACAAAACACTAAATGAAAGTTTCTTCTACATTCTTTGCTTTATACTAAAAATGAGTTTAATATATTTTTCCTGTGAAAATATTTCATGATACCTGAAAGAGGCGATTTCCAAAAATGTGGAGACTGCGTCTGATCTTTAGGGCAATACACTTGACCATTCCACCCACTAGCAAATGTCCATGGCTGGTAGCCCTCCACGGATAATAAGGCTTCATGCCTAGGCTCTCCGTGGCCACTTATGGTAGGGACTACTGGAACGTCCAAATAGCTAGAAACCCGTTGATATGGATTAGGGTAACTCTGATAAAATGCGAATTCTTTAGCTCGGTTTGCTACCTCGTCTGTGGGGACAGGACTGTTGGTGAAACCCGAAACATCCGTGTATTTGTCCACTGGGTAACCGGCTAGAGATGCATGAGCACTAGATTTCAGTCCAGTTTGCTGTATGCCAACATTTCGACAACTGTAATAGCTGCTTCCAAAATGATAACCGTAGTTGAAGGCTGGGTTTGGAGGGCTAGTAGGAGCTGGACATGGGTTGCATTGCTTAGCTGATTCAGAAATGACAGAATGCGTACGATCTCCGCCTGAGTAAGCAGGTCCCGAAGATAAAGAGTTGTGATGAGCTCCAAATGCAGTGGGAGATAGAAAATTCCTGCATTGGTTTGAAGGGACGTTCCCACCCAGTCCTTCCATCTCCGACTTATTCGTGTTGTTTCTGTTGTGCAGGTATCTGATAGTATCAGTCCTCCAAGGGGCTGAAAGAAGAGCTGTCATATCACGACCCACTGCAAACTAAGTACTGCTTTATAAAAGCAGTCCTGGGAGTGAGAAGAGGTGCTTATTTTCACTCATTAGAATGTGCCTTGCGCGAGTGAAACGCGATAGGCTGACTTTGACCACGTGATACGCTGCAACTGATCTGGCTTCAGTACTTATAGCACTCCTTAAAATAATCGGGTTTCCCCCCAAATTAATTCATATTAAATAACCGATACTGTTGATGTACATTAAAACTAGTATTGTGGTGTTTTCGTCAGTACTGTAATCAATGCAATTTAGTTGAAATTTATATGGGATATTATTGATAAATTGTAAAATATATCCTTTAATCGACGGGTATGGTATATACACAAATATTGAGTACATGAAGAATTCTTTAAGAGAGTTTTCAGTTAAAATGAAGCATTGGAGATTTTTCGGAAAATTGTCATTTCCGTTTGGAAATTTGAATGTGTTATCATGGTCATCATGGGATTGACAGAATGGGGAACAATGATGAAAAAATCTCGGTAACAACCTTTTTAGCATCAAAGTCTGTTGTTCGTGATAACAGATATCTATCTGAGCTATAAAACCAGCACGACATTGATTTTAAATTCATATGTTCTCTTTCTGTAATTACATCTTTAGACGATCACATTTAAATTGGCTTACGTTCAGTTATGTAAAATATCATATCTTCAAAATTCTCAGCGGAAGCTGCTCAGACCTATACCCGTTTCCCACCCGGAATTGCGTGCTTTTGTATTATACAATTGCTTATTGGTCTATTTTTTTTCCCATATGAGGCTAGGTTTGAATCTTGTATCGACCAAACAAAGATATTGCAAATTGCCACCGCCCCAACAATCTAGCCATGTCTGAATTTTCAATTATTTATGTCAAGCAGACGAAAACATAATCACATATTGTTTCGCAACAGGTCCTGTTGTTTAGCAATGACCTGAAAATATCTAGCGTTTACTGCAAGTGTAGCATAATTCCAGTACCCGGTTCGCTTCACTCCATGGTAATCTCTCACCTTATGACCGAAACATTTAAATATACAGTACTGCGCAAAAGCCATAGGCACAAATAAACAAAAAAAAAAGTTGCAAAGCGAAGATGCTTTCAAAAATAACGAATTGAAGTAGTAAATAATTAAAAAAAAACCAAATCAAATCAATATTTGTTGTAACGACCCTTTACCTTTAAAAATGCATGAATTCTCGGGCAGTTTTATAAGAAAATCGTCTGGTAGGTTGTTCGAAGCATCCTAGAGATCTTGCCACAGTTGCTCTGCAGACTTTGACTGTCTCGCTTGCGTCTGTTTTTCCAGGTAAACCCAGACAGCCTCGATGATATTGAGATCAGGACTCTGTGGATGCCATACCATCTGAAACCATACAGGGTGCCTAAGACATTTGCACAGTGCTGTATATCGAATAAGTCTTGTTATGTGGAATAGAACATCTTAGATGATGGCTTTCTAACAATGGTAAGATGTGACCTAAACGTCTATTTATTTCTCTACCACAATTATACCACACATCAAGCTGAGAAAACTAGATGCAACATGTACATTTTTTGTCAGTCTAACCATACCATACGCTCTTTAGATTTTATTTCTGTGCGCCATGAGATTTACATTCACATCCTGACTTACGAAAACGAAGATTGATACAGATATTTAAGTAAAAACATACAAGAAGCAATAAGAATAACATTTAACAAATGCTAAACGGATGATGGCAAGAGACGAGACTCTGTGACCCAGTTTCAGCAGGAACCCAGTCATCTGACGATTCCGAAGGATGTTTTCCGATCATCTTGGAAGTTAGAACCTGTGCACAAGAAATTCCTTGATCATGTTACCAAATAAGATTTTTTAAATTTTAATTTGAATCCTGGTGTATTTTTCAAAATGCCGAAGAGCAGAATGAAAAATTATATGTTATTACTTATTGCTTGGATTTCCAGCAACTGCTGATTTTCTCTTGTTTGTGATTAAGTTATTATTTCACAGAGACAAAGCAGATTTTCCTTGCTAGATTCTGTGATAAGGGAATACAAGTGGAACTCATGGCTTGGTGCTAAGTTACATGCATTGATTCCAGTAAATCCTTTTGACTTACTTTCTTCTTTACAAAGATACACGTTTCCTGTACTATATTCTTCTGGAGAAACAGCCCGAAAAGCAGTTTTAGTAATCTGAGAGAGGTATTGCAGAACAGTGAGTTCAAACTTATCATCATTTGCACTCAAATACTATTTTAAAAACGAAACACATTTGTTTAAGAGCACACGAATGACATTTCTTATCAGAGAAAAGAAAATATATAAAGTGAGTTGGTCCTACTTTCATAGTGAAGAAAACATAAGGTAATATTTACTTTCGGACAGCTGCTGTTATTTGGACTTCCGGGGACTGGATTAAAATAAAAGTCGCCCTCTCAAGTTGCTCGCATCTCTGGAATGCAGACAAAGGGGTTCTTTCCGGAAGCAGATGAAGGCCAAGGTCAAGGTAGAGAGGGGATGGGGTGGGGTGGAAGGGCGGGGGGGGAGACAGAGAGAAAGAAGGAGAGGGAGCAAGACGGTAAATAGTGGCTTAAAGCTGTTGAACAGCTCGGTGGGAATTACTCAAGAATCTGAAAATCTGACATTGGCTGTGATTTGTAATTGGAAAAACATGTGATATTTTAATATGTCAAACCCTGAAAACAATTATTTGCTTCGAATTATGTAAAATGAAGCTCTAATTTGCTTACAGGGGGGTGTGTTAGTTTGCTTACTCAATTCGCTTTAAAACTAAATCGCCATTTTCATTAGCACGTTGAGTAAGATTCACGTTGGATTTCACCCGAAGGCCCATTATTACATTTCAGAGCAAAGAAGAATCAGAATAAATGTGGCTTTACTGCATCGTCCGCATCTAAAACAGACCAAAAATGCAGAGTCTACTCATATAAACAATCCGCATTTTATTTAGGCATTTGGGCAATATTTCCTTACTGATTGTATTTAGGGAATACAGGTAACGTTTAATCGCTCTACATAAATATCAAAGGCATTTTGAAAGTTATTTTGATCCACAATTATTTTCTTCAACTTTTTCATACTCTTGTGGAAAGTTCAACGCAAATTTTTCATTGTTGATTTGTGAACTGTGCTTGGAATCCTAGTTGGGGTAATTTTCTTCAAACGTATAAATTTTGTTTATTTTATATTGCATTCGTGCTGGTGTTAGGTTTTACTTCCGTGTTGGGGTGAGTGGAAGTAGAATTAAGAAGTTTTTTTTGTGTAAAATATTTGCTGGATGTTATTCTGAGATTTCAAGAATTCATAGAGAGAATCATAAGCCTAACGTATTAATAATATTTTGGTTCAAAATTATGCCTGTGCTAAGTGTAATATATACTTACATATGGACATCGTTCACTATTAAGTGTCAAGAATTCTGATTTGAGAGCATGTTAGTTATTTCTCTAATTATTCTCAGAAGTCTTTGGCAAGCTAGGTTGATTTTGAATTAATTCAGCCTGTGATCGAAGTAATTCGATGCAATTTAATGCATCGAGTATAGTAATAGTAAATGTATACATTTAAATACTGGGCAGTGGAATTTATTTATTTATTTGCTAAACCTCTCTCGAATAGAACGGAGGCAGGAAAGATAAATGTATAGTAAAACTGATATTAAAATCCAGAAGTATCTACTTAACGTAGTTACCGATACCAGCTACATGTTTATGAATAATAATCAATTAATAGAAGATATATGCAGATATACAGACGAAGAGGTTATATGAGCTCCGTTTGACTTCACATTCTCATAAAATTGTCGTTTTTGTCAAACACAATGGCTAATATTAATACCTGAATAAAACCAGATTACTGAATTTCTTTATTTTGTCAGTACAAAGTAAAATATTATCAATGCGTGGGTATCCAGTATGCAAATTGAATTATGCAATATATGTAATTGAAAATAAACTCTGGACAATCCCCGCTATGAAATCCATTTTATTTCAAACATTTCTGTTTTACATCGATAATAACCTACACATTTAACGGGCTTACAACTAAACTGGATTTACTCTATCAACAATAATCAAGATAACGAAATATGTCTTTAATCTAACGTCATTAGCAACCAATTAAACGCTTAAAATGAACGCCTCTTGCTTCGACTTCTATGCGTGTGTTCCAGTTAGAACTACGGAAGTAATTTACTACATAGCAAAATTATACTCTCTGCTCTAGGTCTATCAAATGCTTCAAAGCTTTGTGACTGTGTATCTGAAGAGAACGTGGAAATTTTATAGAGCCCCATTATTCAATCAAAATACAATTAAAATATTCTTTTAATAATACACACTTACTTTGCACAACAACCACATTCAAATCGCCACACTATTGTGGGGATCAAACAGGCCAAAACCCAGCTTACAGAATTATTGTATTAAAATACACACCTGTTTCCAATTCCAGGTCTTCAATTTGAGTTTACAATAATGTATGAGAAGAGTAGATTCTGTAAGGATAATATATTTTGTATAAAAGTAAATTTACCTCTACCAGTATAATCCAATCCCAGAACAGAGTAGTTTTATTAGGTAGAAAGAAAACTTATCAACAAGCAGTTAGGAATGTCCCGGGGAAGTGCGTGAGATTCAAATACATAAATAAAATGCAAAATATGTATTCATGCCTCCAAATTAGAATGCTTATTAGTTATGCAAATGCACGCCCAATACGTATTTTAACGAATTTTAGAATTCTGAAATAAGATGTTTTATTCTGTATAGTACAATGAAGTATCATTCCTGCCTCCGTTCTATTCGAGAGAGGTTTAGCAAATAAATAAATAAGTTCCACTGCCCAGTATTTAAAATTAGTTATCTTGCATGTTCAGGTTGTTTTGATAATGTTCTATTTAAGCATTCATTCTAATGTACAATTAGGGCTAACAATATCCTATAGGACATTGCATCCATTAAAACTTCTATCACTAGGTATTCGGTGTCATGATGAGCAGCACTGTTGTTGAATAAAGCCCGGCGTGCAGATATTTACTTTTGCACTATTCCACGGCCTTCGCAATGGTAAAACGGGAGCTATGAACTCACGCAACCTTCAGAGGACTGTACGTGTCATGGTTAATTGGATCTAATTCGGTACTCATTTTAGAGCACTTACGCTTTTATTCTTTTTATGATGGAAAATATTATTTGTCATAATGTAATTATACAGTGGCGCTACGTGGAGAGCTTGCAAATTGGTCTAATTTCAAGGCGGTAAATCTAATCGTGAGTTTTTGATATTAAAGCCGCCCAGAATATCTATAATATCTAAAAGCTGACAGGATGGGCACAAGAAGTAGGGTTGTTATTGTATATTCTTCAATATCTGTAAGAATTGCTATTCAGCAATGGGGTGTTTATTGCGTGAACTATATTCCAAGCATCCTTGAAGAAGAAGACCTAAAAGTTTTCCACATCATTAATAGTCTAATAACGGTTAAAAAAAAAGGTACGAAGGATGTCAAACAAAATTCTCACACTCCTTTCTATGTAGGAAGCGCTCCTGCTAGTTGACACCTTCTCCTACTTAATCAACACTAACGTATAAAGAGCATACTGCTTTTGAATTACCTGCTCTAGATATAAAAGATGACTTCAAAATAGAATTCATTTTGTGAAGTGTTTTGTTAAGACTGGTACATAAACGCAAGGCTTTGAATCAGGCGGTACACTGGCAGCAATACTTGTCCTTCGCTATGCAATTGAAAAAGGTATTATCTGGCCAGCATTGCATTCGAATGCTTTACGTTGTAATTAGCCAATGAACCGTGTTTTAAACATCAGATTATTGTATCGTTTACTATGCACGTAAACCATTTCTCTGGATATTCACAGCAAATATTGACATGCAGCATACACAAAATTATGGAGGAACTCAGCAGATAAAAGTGAAAATCTGCAGCGTTGGAAATCCAAGCAACACACACAAAATGCTGGAGGATCTCAGCCGGTCAGGCAGCATCTGTGGAAAATAGTATAGACGACGTTTCAGAAGAGACCCTTCAGCAGGACTCAAAGGGTCTCGGCCCGAATCATCGACAGTTTTCTCTTTTCCATGGATTCTGCCTCGCCTATTGAGTTCCTCCCGCATTTTGTGTGAGAACTCAACAGGTCGGACAGCATCTATGATAAGGAATGAACAGTCGACATTTCGGTGATCTGTTGAGTTCCTCCAGCAGTTTGTATGAGTTGCTCAAGATTTCCAGCATTTTCAGAATCTCTTGGGTCTAAACATAGTGATGTGGTGCTTTAAATTAAGTCCAAAATTTTGCAATTTCTTTCAGAGCAGTTGAAACATTTCGATATGAACGTGGTCGCTGAATATAAGCTGAATTCCTACAACATCCCTCAATCTGAGCACAACATGCTACTTTGTTATTTCAGTGGAGTGTCGAGGATGTGCTGCATTGTCAAAAGCACCGTCCTTCAAATGTGATATTGAACTGTAACACAACCGATCGTTCAGATTAACGTAAAAATCCAACCGCGTTATTTCGAAGAAAGGTTACCGCCAGAGTCCTAATGGATATTTTGAGTTTCCTAGAAGGGATGACAAATCTTCATTTTTAACCATTGGGAAAGCTCTAAGCCGGAAAATTATGAAAGGCTTTACGATTTTGGAAAACTGGCCGAGAGCTATTGATGTTTGTTTTGCCCATTTATAGATTTTGGACCTGTTGATAGTAATGACGAACCGAGACCTCTTCCCTCTCCTCCATTCAGGCCCGCAATGAATCTATCCAAGTGCGGCAACAGCGAATCCATTGGGGCCTTCTACTGTAGCTAGTGCTCCCGATTTTGCCTCCTCTACACTGATGAGACCCGAGGTAAATTGGAGGACGGTTTTGCGGAACACCTTCACTCCTTCTTCAAAAAAAACAAGAGTTCCCGGTTTTAATTCCAATCCGCGTTCTGATTTTGATATGTCCACCCATTGGCTCCTCTATAGCCATGATGAGGACACACAATGGAAATGCGATAGCTCATGTTCCCTCTGGGTAACCTGATGGTATGTATATCGATTTATCTAACTTCCGGTCATTTTCTACCCTCCCCCTTCCTTCTTCTTCCATTCCTCACTCTGCCTCCCTCCTTACCTCTTCTCTTCTCCAGACCTAACTATCATCTCCTCCGTCCCTTTCTCCAATGGTCCATTCTCCTGCCTTATCAGGTGCCCTCTTCTCCAGTACTTTACCTTTTCCACTTATCACCTCCCAATTTCTTACTTCGCCCCTCCGCCACCAACCCAGCTTCATCAAGCACCTTCTAGCGCGTACTCCTTCCCTTTCCGCACCTACTTATTCTGCCGCCTCTCAATACTGAAGAAAGGCCTCGACGAAACATAGTTGTTGTCTGACCTGCTGAGTTCCTCCAGTTTTAGTGTGTGTGGCTGCAGATACGAGACATAAATATCTGACGTAAACAAATTAAGTGTAGAAACACAGATACAAATGAGTTCTGATCATTCTCAGCGCGGCAGCCTAGTGGGTAGCATAGGATTTACAGAACCAGCGACACGGGTTAAATTCTGCCGCTGTCTGTGAGGAGTTTGCACGTTCTCCCCGAGAATGGGTGCTCCGGTGTCCTTACACATACCAAAAAGTATTCCGGAGCCAACTTCCTTTCCTCATTAGCTTTAATGATGCTGACAAAGAATATAAAATTAAATACTAGGAGGGAGGGGAAACTGACTATTAAAAATAACATTTCACAGAGCAGAAAAAGAAAACCGCAAGTTTTAAAAACTAAATTGATTAAATAACACAAACAGCGTCCTGCAATCAGCGTCACTTTATGTACATACAATTAATCTATTTATTTAAGCTATCTTATATTTTTATATTTATTGCCTTTTTATTATTCTGTTCTTCATCTTACTTTATTGTGCTGCATCCGAAGCACAGTAACAATTATTTCCTTCTCCTTTATACTCGTGTACTGGAAATGACATTGAACAATCTTGAATCTTCAATCTTGAAACTCAGCAGGGCAGGAAGCAGCTATGGAGAGGAATAAAAACCGTCGTCGCTCGGGGCGCCAGGACTCTGCATAAATTGATTATGCTCGCCTGATTTGTTTGATCAATTGTCTTTGCAATAACATAATGAGATCATTTCCTTTATAATCGTATATAGCATTTGAGATTAACATAATATTGAGTTAAATAATACTGAGCAGAATTACTATAATGTTATCAACCGAACTCCCGCAGGAACGCAAATGGAAATTCTACTTTTGTTTATGAAATCAGTGAGCGTATTATAGTGGAACTAAATAATTATTAAACTTCAAAACAGAAAGAGCATAGCAAATACTGAAGGTGAAAATCATCTTGAAGCAAAATTAGACACTGGACAGATTAACACAGAGATAGACGCGAATACAGGTAGATACATACATTCAGGCAGACATACCTGCATGTATATATACGTAGATCGATTGATTTAAAGATAATTTGAATATTTATTCGAAAACACTGTTCCATAATACGACAGTGCTTTCAGATTATCTGCTCTACGCAAAAGATGACTCCGTAAAGAATTCATTGTTTCTGAAGTGTCGCTGGAAGCGTTTGAGTCCTTCATAAGTGCATTATTGTAATCAAATGTCACATTGGTTAGAAGCTTTGTCCTTGATTTGACCTTGAGTTAGACATCTGACAATCACTGATTCAAGCGATACTCTTGTAATTGGTTAATAGCTTCACTTTTCGACTACAGTTCTGCGAAGTTTACCATGCAAGTAGTTTTTCTTTATATGCACAACGGATATATGTTATTTCATGTGTTGTAGGTCAGAAACTTCGTCATGAAAAACCTCACAGAAAAATACACTTGATTCTTACGTGTTCCCTAAAATTGAGTACAAGGTTGACAGACAGATAAATAGAAATCAATCGATCCATCGATCAATCAAGAGATACGTATACATTATAATTTAAATAGAACCTGGATTTATTTTGCATTTTTTGAATTTAAATGCTTTATGTAAACATACATTCGTCTCCAGCTATCAAATTCTGGCTTATACATATTTCAACGTGTTTTGGAAAGACAAGGTTAAAACTATTTTGGATGCACACCGAATGCTATGTAGCGCCTTCACAAAGTTGCCACTTTTATTAAAATTCACATGCAGTACAATGAGGTATTTCAAATAATTTCAAACCTGAAAATAAAATCATTCATCTGCAAAGTCTTATGCAACCCCTGCCAATATTATCACTTTGTCACTAAAAGTAACCATCAGAAAATCAGTTTCTTCTTTCTAAGTAGTCAAGTGTTTGTTGATTTTATGGTTTACAGATAATTATTTTAGCAAATCAAACAATATCTCCATTAAGAATTAAATGCATAGTGTAACTATTCCTTGTTCCCTCCTTTTAGCAAAATCAACCCGTTAATATCGTTTAACGCAAACAAAACTAAATCTTACAGTATTGTCAAATCATTTCCCCACACAGACAGCTGTTTAAAGAATGAAAATGATCTATGTTGAATCATCTATGTCCATGTATATTTGAAGAGCAATTAGCCATTGCGTCCTAGAAACGATGTTTTTGTAACTGATAAAGCTATGCTTCCTTTGAATAAAAGTGTTCCCCTTTCAGACTCGAGAGCAGCTTGGATGCACCGGTTGTTGCACACGAAGAAGCTTTTTTTCTTTTTGTCTCTGGTTTTGGAACCATATTTTTACCTGAAAATAGAAGCATAATTTAAAAAAAATATGGCAAATATGAACGGCCTCGGTTTAATGTTCTGTGAGAATAAATTCGCACACCTGTTGCGGAACACCGTCGCCCAGGTACTCCACTTCTTTCATTTTGTAAAAGCAGAAAAGAGATAGTCTTACCTGCCTTTCTGTCAAACCTAATTCAAAAGAAATATTTAATCGGATTTCGGGGGTGAGGAATCGATTTTTTTCGAAAGCTTTTTCCAGTTCAGCTATTTGCTGTTTGCTGTAAGGGATTCGTTTCTTCCTTCGTCTATTTTCTAGGCTTTGGGACGTTGACCATTGCGATGTAAATCCTAAAGCTGAAGTAACAGACATATCCATGAGCAGGTTTATCATCAGTTTAAGGAAATATAATTTTTTTTACATGTAGAAGTCTCTGATAACCATATTACTGATGCTATCCTAACTTATTTTGTTATCTATTTAAATTTTCAGTTCTATTAATGTCGGATGATGCAATCTATGGCAATGTGCTTAATTGCAAAATCATTAATCTTCAAGAAATACATGTGCATTTAGTTTAAAGCATGTAAAATGAATTGTCGTATACCATTTTTTCAAATTTGGCTCCAATGTGTCCATATATTTTTCAAAGGATGGAGACTAAATCCAAAATATTTGATTTTCAACAAAAGCAGAACAAAAGCATCTTACCTCGTTAGGTGAAAATACTTTATTCTCAAACTTAAAAGTTTGGCTTGGCCTCTGAAATGTTTTAATTAAAAATACATATAAAGAAGAGAAGCTAATAGGAAGCAATGGGTTGTTTTCTTTAGGTGAATTCGTCGCGTATCTTCAGTTTCGTCTACTAAAAGTAATTCCCTTGAGACCAGACTCAAATTAAAGTAAACACAATCAAACAAGAAAATAGCAACCTTGTTGTTATTTAACATCTATGGAAAATGAACGCAATCTTTAATCACGTCAACCGCCATTGAAAGTCGGATATGCAGGATATCAACATGCGTCAACAGACTGACCTAAATGCATTGGGGTGCTGGAACTTGTAGTATGAAACGTTCCTCCTGAAATAGTTGCTCCATAACATTGAGAATAGTTGTAGGCAGACGTGGCCGGGTCACTGGGATCTGCCCGGATTTGGGCAGGTGTCGCTCGGGGATATTCTAATGCCCAATTCTGATAAATTGTTGAGCTTGTGGGGACTTCTCCTCTAATGCAAGGATTATGGCGGTAGTTACTAAACAAAGATATATGGCTGTCACTTTGAAACTGGTTGGCAGTGAATGGACCTGCCTCAGGTGGGATGGCAACTATCTCCCGATCTGGGTTTCCATACGAACCGCAAGCTGAAATGTCTTCTGAATACAATCCGTGACATCTTCCACTTGGAGTCGTTTTCAAAGCTGAAGGAAACATAGTAGGCGAAAATCCAACGTTCGTGGAAAGCACTGGTTTCATGTCAAATGGGCGCACTCCATCTTGCAACGATACCGTCCTATCGCTAGATGTCTCTAACGTCAGCTTGTACTGCAGAGACGTTGAATCCATCTTATAAATTCTCTAAAATTAATGGATGTCTTCACTCCAAACCTTGCAGATATAATTTCACATGTACGTTCTGTCACAACTTGCAAGTGCAAATTCGTCCTTGTTTAAAATATTGAGAATGATGTACCCGTGCAGGCAATGAGTACCTCTCAGAAAATGGCACTATTTATTAAGCACATACTACACCCTGGTCCAAACTACCTGATCTTTTTATTGCAGCAACTCTACTGCAGTTGGCAAATAAAACAGAGTGTGGACTCTTTGCAAATTAAACTCTGCGAACAAACGTCAAGGACACGAACTGCATCACAGAATGACACATCAGAACTGTAGTTGTTGACTCAAGGTCAATGCTGACATTTGTATCTACCTCTTTCTTTTTTCTCCGTAAATGCCTGCAAGAAAATTAATCTTAAAGTAGTATATAGTAACAAATACTTACTTTGATAATAAATTTATTTCTAAGTTTGACGATTTGGTTGCTGGTTGCCTCGCATGTGTAAAGATATGTCTTTTTTTACACCGAGTGCCAGAAATGAGTCATAATATAGTAGAATTCTGAACTGTAATCTGAAATAAACCTTCGTGACAATGCAGCATGCGGCAGACAAAAAGCATTTAAGGAGCTTTTATTGCCCGCTATAACCCTTTCAGCTTCAGAATTACACCTCGCGTACCAGCATTAGAAGGAAGAGCAAATATTTAGCCTGTTACTGTAAACCTTCTTTGAGCGAGGTAAAGTGATTACTACTGCACTGCTATGATCAGTCTATTTCTCGGGGTTTGGTCAGTTGTTTGACTTTACTACCAGATTAAAACTTTCTAGTAACATAAATTTAAAGCTAATTACAATATAAAGATTAGAAATCAGTATCAGAGAATCGAGGGACCACAGAACAATTCAATGTGTATTAAATAATGTAAGCCATGTTCAATGTTGTTGTTATTCAGGTGCCTTGCCGTTCGGCGTGGGCGATCATGTCTCACCATCCATCACGGTCCCTGACCTGTTCTCCCTGTACAGTGAAAACATCATCAGAACCATACAAGACCTACCTGGAATAAGTATAGGAGGATTCAATATCAACAACCTCCGCTATGCGGATGATACAGTACTGATACCTAACAGTGAAGTAAATTTACAAAAACTAGTAACTAGCATCAACACAGAGAGCGAAAGTCTTGGCCTAACCTTAAACAAAAAGAAAACTTAAGTAATGGCAATATCAAAGAAACCTTATATCCCAAACTATAGGATCGTATTGGGAAATGAAATCCTAAAAACAAGTTCACAACTTCAAGTACCTTGGATCATGGGTAACATCTGATGGCAAATGCGAAACAGACATAAAAGCAAGAATAGCAATCAATGTTCAATGTGCTTACAGCTTTCTTTGTGCTCTATTCATTACACTGCCAGTTTCATTAATCAGTATTATGTCAATGAAAATCGGCATTATTCTACAGTCTTAAATCAACCTCTAATTAATAATCAGTTAATTACAACGAGATTGTTTTTTGACTATTCAGATAGTTGGGCTGTGAGATAGATTCGGACATGTAAAATTTAGTCGGTATTTTTCTCCCATCACTTGATCTCGATAATTACAAACCTTCTACGACATCCACTGTTTGAAAATGTCACGGGCCACTGTTACTCCACACAAACACACGCACACAACTTGAGAGGTCAATTTATTATGAAGTTAAATACAAATCAATATATGCATTTATTTTTGTATCAACACTTTCGAATTGTGTCGCTGTAAAATAATTGATCGATACGGAAGTTAACTCATACGGACAACATCCTGAGTTTCACCTTTAATTTGCTATCTATGTTCGCGAATCTCCGAAAACAACTATGGAGCTGCTATGGAACGATGTGACTGTTATAAAAATAATAAAACAGAGGAGGGCGCCAGAGGACAGATATTTCGGCCGAGTGCGGTTCCATTCGCTTCCATTCGTCTTTCTTTAAGTATTATGTATCCAAAAATACTGCAAAGCTTCAGAATTAATTAGTGATAATATTCATTCGTTTTGAATGGCGAGTCATAGATAACATTATTAAACAAGCTTCGAAAATATTGTTATTAATGTTTCAGCATCATTGCAGAATGCTGCTTTTTATTTAATTGATACAACCTTTTTACTTATTGAGATAGTGAACCATTTAAGAATCCGATATGTTAATTTGATTGCTAACTATAAGACGATACGAACTCGTGGTCCAAAGAGTTCCTACAATGACATAAAAGTGTATCGCTTTAAATCTAATGGCATTCCGTACTTCGGTAATTTATGATGTTTTGTAACTTCTTTTTATTGTTAAACAATAACATTAAAATGCTGCCTCTGTTATTGCACGAGACCCATGGGAAGAAAGCATTATTTTTATCATGCAACTTTTAATACTGCCTTTTAATGATTTCTTACCCACAATTAACATTAATCGCTTATGGCTTCCCATAAATTGCAATATTATTATTGCCTTGTTTCTATTACCGTTATTTTCGACATTTATTGTCCGTTTATGTTTTGTTTGAATGAGGAAATCGGAGTAAGTACAGAGTACAAAAGTATGAATATGGTAATTTTTGAAGGTAACCGTAAGAAAAATATTGGGATTATCTATATTTCTATATATGACAGAGCGGGAGTGTTTAGATTCCACAGCATGGAGGACAGTACTAATTAAGTCATTTAGCATCGATGATATAGGCCCTGTCTATGCATTATTTAATATTAATTATGCATCTTGAACGCTTTTGCTACATTGTCATTTCCCAAAAGGGGAACTCGGAAGCAACTATTCTGTGATATGAACAATAAATATCAGTTAAGTTTTAATTAACATTTCGCGATAACGTTTCGCAACTTAGCTCATAAGTTTCCCTTTTCGTTAGTAAACATTGATTTCGAAATTCAAAGTAACTCGGGTGATGATGACAACAACAACAAATTCATCATCATTATCATCATCGCTATCAGCGTCATCATTACTACCACTATTAACACCGAGAGTAGCTGGTCCGCTCAGATTCTCCATCTTACAAATCCTCTCTGGAATTTTAAAACTTATTACTGCAAATGTTACATAGCCTCACATTATTTTTTTCTCTGGCCGGGAACACAAGGTAAATATATTGTCGCCACAGTTTATGGATTAACCTTAACCTCTTCGTTTATTTCGCGATTCTTTGAAAATTATATAGTAATAGTTTGACTTTAAAAGGAAAAAAAGTACCGGAAAATACTCCTTATAACTTTTCATGGAAAAGGATCTTCCTTTAATGTCTCTAATAATATAAGTACAGTTAGTATATTTTATGTTCAAATAAATGAATAATTTAAGTGTAACCAGACAGAGAGGAGGGAGGTACAGAGTGGCAGCTGAACTATCTCAGTCATAATACTTAATTAACTAAATTATGTCAAATATTACAAAATACATCACCTCATAAGGCTAATTATAAACGAAAGGAATAAAACTTTATTCAATTATGCAGTACATCTCAGTAGAAGTATTGTGTCGGTGATACGCTCTTGTGATGTGTTTTACAAGTCAAACATATATTTCATTGTCTAAACGTCTGATAGATCGGGCACGATATATCAATGAAGGACACACTAAGGAAACTCCATTCACGCTATCCTAATATGTACATTTCATACCAATGTAAAGGATGGAGAAAAACGATTAAAATTGTGGTTATCTGTATTGGTGTACGTGAAGAGGTAAACTGGGCAATGATAAGACAAGAGGTTGAGGGAGTAGATATTAAAGGGAGAACACGCAAATGGGGAACAGAACAGACAGGGTCTTAAAAAAGTACAATTGCAAGAAATCCGACTTCAGATTGTCAATAAAAAAGACATCATGACATTTCAATCCAAACTGACCAAATGTTCAAAATATAATCAATCGAAATGTATAAAGAAAATCCTTAAACTTGATGCTTCCATTTACCCACATCGCTCGCCTCCCGACAACCAAAAGTGTGGTGAGAAAGATGTTATTATGTGAACCCTGCAAGAACTGCAAAGCAAAATCAGAGCATAATGATCTAGCTAAATGTACAGGGAAAAGCTGTAATATTCATTTTATTAATCAGACTGTCAATTTCACCCCAGAGGCCAAAGCCCAGAGCATCCGGGCATGCGATCATCGGCTGAGGACAGGGGCTGTCCTCTAATTCCTCTCTACCTGGATGTATTTGCCTGTCGCTAGGCCGCCTTCATCATCCACTGACAGACGCTTGTATTTATTTGCTTATAAACCTGTTACAATAAATGATTATTCGAACAGCGTCATTCGTACCTTAATGACGAGCACTAGTTTGATGAATGACACACCGGGAGAAAGGAAGCGCGGGTCATTTTGACCAGTCGTTCCCTCGTATTGACATAACACTTTTTCTTTGCACCAAAAAGATAAATTTCGAGACACTTGCGGGGCTGGATGCGAATTGGCCCCAGCTGCAAGATCATCATTAGTGCAGTATCAGCCTGCAACCTGCTCTCAGCTTCGGGATGGAAAGAATAAGAAAAGAAATAATTCTGATGGAACGGGGTCTGCATAGTCCTGCTGCCAAAAGGATTTCGAATTTGTCAGACTCAGCTGGAAATGCGGTGGAGGAGGCCCTTGAAAATTCTCATCACAGTGGTCGTCTCAGCCCCAGACCAACTTCCGCCTCCCTCCACAACACTGTTGGGGACACCTCAACAAACGGCAAATTTGAGATAGACAATTTATTCCACCATCAACATTCAAGCGACAGCACGTCCTCGCCTGAAATTTCCTCTTCGGAAAGCAGGAAAAAATTCTCCCTTTACCCAGAACTTACGAGTCGGGAAAAAGAAGCAGAAATGAACAGTGATGTTGATGTGGGATGCTCGACACTCCGTTCTCCTGCCGGTGTCAGTACAACGCATCTCAAAGAAAATACAAACAAAGGTAAACATTTATTTGTTAAACATTGCTCGAAAATCCTTATCTGCTTTCTTCTGCACGAGGACATGTGAGGGTACAGAAAATAAAACCATTTTGGGGAAAGACTCTGTAGTGATGCATCAAAGATTGTGAACGCATTTCCATTTATAGTTTAAATTATAGAAACCAAAAACTGATACATTCTGCTTAAATAAACTGTAAAAACAAATGTGCAATGTTCAGAATGCCTGCGTTATTTCCTGTAAACCGTTCAAAATAAAACAGGCCCGTAAAAAGCATGCGTTTTATTTTTAAACTCATATTGCAAGACCCATCTGGATTCAAATATAGAATTGAAATGGACATACAGCCATGAACAGCGTTAAAGTATTTCATTTAAAAAATAACTGCAAGGAAGTTATATGAAACCCCTATTTTTACATCAACGATATTTTCTTCAATAGGATGTATACCTGCACAAGCATTGATATTTGAAAGGCGATTCGCGGTGAATATTCGATCGCACCATTATCTAAACTGTAGATTATGAAATTAAACGGTTAATTATTGGGAAAAACCTAGTATTTTATTCGGCTCTGTGAATTTCTAAAGGGCCTTTATCTTGTCAAAATATTTGCTTTTAAAACAACTGCCAGTTCAGACGTGCGCGTTGTTTCTGGTTGAAATGCTGAAAAGTAAAATATCGAAGAATACTAACTAGCTTTGCAAATGAAGCAAAACGACTAAGAAGAGGCTGGAGGTTATCCATTCTCTGTTAATTCAAATGGCTAATGGATGAATACCTCAGAACCTTTATCTATACATAATTACCGAAACTTACCGCAAATTAACTGGATATATTTGGTTATGCAGAGTCTCATAGAACTTTATTGACTCTAATAACAGTCACCATTTGTAATAATGACAGCCAGCATTAATTATGTGGCATCAAAGCTGCCTTATTAATTTCTGCTCATGCTTTACTGATCGTTCACGTTTTTACTTTTCTCCTTCCAGTTTATTCTGATAATGGTAGTTCAACTAATACTTCGTCGAATGGCTCCAGTATTACGAACCTGAACGGCAACTCCAGTTCAATAGGCAATTCGGGTTCTGGTCCTGACCAGGTGAGACGGTATCGAACTGCTTTCACCCGAGAACAAATCGGTAGACTAGAGAAAGAGTTTTACAGAGAAAACTATGTATCCAGACCCAGGCGATGTGAACTGGCGGCCGCTTTAAATCTACCCGAAACAACTATCAAGGTGCATACTGTATAATTCGTGTATTCTACTTACGGTTAAATAATTATATTGCACATTTTCTTTCAATATTCATGTATTAATGTGTTTCACGTAATAAAGTAATTTATTATGTAGTATATTCGTGACTATCATTCTGAATAATTTGTTAAAATTAGAATTACTTTTGCAATACTTAATAGTATTTTCATAAACGGAACCCTTAGATTTTCAGAGTGATAATGCATGAACTAAAACACTATTTGCAAAGCATTCCTTTCTATTTAAAGTGTACAAAATGCTAGAGTACATAGGAAAATTGGATTCCAATGTGTTGACGCTGTGCATTTTCTTTCTTGATCCAGGTTTGGTTTCAGAACCGGCGAATGAAAGATAAAAGACAGCGACTAGCTATGTCATGGCCCCACCCGGCTGACCCAAGCTTTTATACCTACATGATGACCCATGCGGCGGCCACGGGGAGCTTGCCCTACCCTTTCCACTCTCACGTGCCCTTGCACTACTACCCTCACGTTGGCGTCACCGCGGCAGCCGCTGCCGCCGCCGCCACAGGCGCCACGCCCTTTCCCACCTCCATCCGCCCGCTCGACACCTTCCGCGCCCTCTCGCACCCCTACTCGCGGCCCGAACTTCTCTGCAGCTTTCGCCACCCGGGCCTCTATCAGTCGCCACACGGGCTCAACAGCAGCGCGGCCACGGCGGCGGCGGCAGCGGCCGCGGCCGCGGCGGCCTCGACGCCCGCCGGCGCTGCGCCGTGCTCTTGCCTCAGTTGCCACAGCAACCAGAGCGGCGCGCTGGGGCCTAGGAGCTCGAGCTCCGACTTCACGTGCACCGCGGCTGCGCAGAGGTCGGAGAGCAGCTTTCTTCCCTACTCGGCCGCGGTGCTCAGCAAATCAGCAGCGGTGTCACCGCCTGGCCAGCGGGAGGAGTCCTCCCTTACCAGATAACTCAACCCGGCGGTGGTTCTCACCAAGGCCAATGGAGACACTAGTGGTAAATTGCTAAATTCGGTTTTTCTAATCCATCGCCCTTCTAGTGCTTTGGTGCAACCGTGGGCAAATTTCCATTCACAACTGTTTTAAAAAGACATGCTATCCTTTTAGTACGGACAACCCTGCCCTATTCATTCTTCCCGGAACTCATTGGATGCGGCTGAAATAATTTAGACTCTTTCCCCGTGGACTCTTGAAAAGTTCTTTTAGTTGTTCTCTTCGTTATACTAGATTGTACAAGGAAACTGTGAACTTTTTAAGTATTATCGTCTTCTTAATGGATATGATTTGGGCCCATTAGCATTTGATAAGACTTTTGGGACTAAATTCAAGAAGGTAAAACTGTCTTGAAACAGATTTTTAAAGTCAGTCCAACCACATCTGGATACTGTCTCTTTAAATAATGCTACAGATGAAGGTCACTTTGGGAAGAACACAATTCCATTTATTCTGTACAATTTTATATGAAGGCCCTTTTCTGTGAAATTGGGTATGTGCATGCCTACTGCTTTGGCCCAGGAGTGCCACCACCGGGTATCTGACAAGTGTTCGCTGCCAGAAACAAACTCCTCGAGGACTTTGGCAAAGTTCGAGGAAGACACATCAGAAACCGCCAATGTTATTGCCATGTCAATTCCGATGCTAATAATGTGCAGATTATGACGAAAATTGCCAATCATGTACCTTGATGGACCTCCTTTGAATGTAGAATTGGAAAAAAAGTTCCCTGCGCAGAGACCTGCTGTCAAATACTAACAACCCGCTAAGGGAAGTCATTAGAAGAGATAGATAAGAGACTTGATACATAAAAGATTGTTCATGGTGCATAGAATGTACAGGATTTAATGTGGTATTCGTTATCTGAAGTGATTTTGCAAAAACTCGACGTCCTCATTGTCCCACTGCCAGTTTTAATTTTGGAAACCTATATTGTAGACGTCCTGTGTCCACTTTTCCTTGTAACCAGTACGGAACTGATGTGAACAGCCTCATTAAATCAACCTCGAAAATTTCCATAATACGCCCCATAGAGCCACTTCACTGTTCGCTTAATGGGATTCTTCTGGAAAAAAAATGTAACTAACAGTTTTTTTTTCACTGTGCATCCTTCCCACAGGGTCCTTTGTCAATCTCTTGTAAATTAACTCATTAAATTATGTAATACAGTATTTCAGTTTCTCCGCTTTCAGTAATTACTGTACAATATCCATTCGGTGGTATTTTTACTTTTATCTTAAAAATGGGCTATATAAGATAACAAAAGTGCATGTATAAGGTATCTGGCAGGCGAATTTTGGATGTTTACATCATTTTGTCAGAAATACTAAGCCAGAACCAAATTGCATTTTGAATGAACGAAGACCAAATCAGTAGTTTTACAGCTGAAACGCGAAATAACTTCTGAA